>NC_136630.1:16857037-17347712 GCF_933228915.1 Telmatherina bonti | reverse complement strand
TTGCTTATGATGTTGTAACAGCTCTGAGGTTTGTAAGGTAAGCAATATAATTTACTTTGTGTTTTCATAGATACAACAAAAGCATTGTTGTTCAGTTTAGTTTATTACTATAAAACATGGGTAAAATACAGCTAATGGATCATCCTGCCTGTGGCATCCTAAACAACCAATATAGTGTGTTTAATAAGTAAAATCGAGTGAAAACGGTCATTACTGACATAATGACATAATTTACAGCGGCATTTACAGGTTGGACTTTAGGTTTTCTCCACCAATGGCCAGTAAGGCCTGTTGTGATGGCAGCACCAGGCTTTGATTGAATCATAGACAAAAAGGCATGCCATATATATATATATATATATATATATATATATATATATATATATATATATATATATATATATATATATATAAATAAATAAAATATACACCCACACACACACTGTATATTCAAGTGCAGTCTGGTGTAGTCCCCTGTTCAGCCGGTAGGCGGCAGCATAACCGTGCAGCAGCTTGTGCTGCAGCATAAACTTCCTTTCCTGACGCAAGAACCGGCAAGACTTTTGCACGCGTTTGTCGTGGCCTCCACAGCAAAGCTGGATTTTATAACATTTCAAAGTAGTCAAACCTACTGCAAGACCACTTTCACAAGGATATAGGTGAGTTTGATTAGGAATTTAATCCAATTATACTTGAGCTGTTCTGTAAGTGGAGGGTATTTATCGGGTATTTTGCTTAGAGGCCTAGTGGTGTCTACTTAGCATTAGCTCCCATGCGACCGCGCTTGCTCATCGTTAGCGATGAATGGTGTTAGCTTAATATCAAAACAGTATGAATTTGTATCATGCTTCTCTGGTTAAATTAAAAATTAGTAATAGAAATTAGTTTTTCACTTTTGTAGGCTGGTTGTAGTTAATCTGTCAAAGCTACGTTGAATTGAATTGAAGTGACTGGTGACCAGATGGTTGCTAACGTTACCAGCATTTGTACATTGTCACTAGCTACCCTCTGTTGGCAGCCTGCTTTACCCCAACTGTCATCTTTACCTGACGCTTTAAATTTTCCAAATTAATTTTGTTAGAATTTTGTAAAGCAGCAGTTCTCAACCTTTTTGCAACACAATACTCCTTGTAAAATATTTTTCAGCAAAGTAGCCCCTAACCAGTGCACAGTACTTTTGGCTCAGAAAAAACACGAAATACAGCATTTTATCATTTGTGTTTGGCCTTTTTAAACTTAAATTGTGTTTTGCACATCTCTACTATACGCTTCAACCAGGACTCCATTGTTTTTTGTTGTCAAGGCGACAGTGGGGTTCAGTTCATGTCGAAATGTGGGATTTTTGGGAGGAATGAAATACTGTACATCTAAATGTAAATTCTGTTAATGGATGTATTCTTACATTTATTGGAATATATTAAATATTTATTTGATATTACATTTATATTATTTTATTTAAGGATGTTTTAAAGAAAACATAAAAAAATGTATATATACATTTTTTCAAAAAATTTCACGTACCCCCTGGATTGCCTTGAAGCACTCCCAAGGGTATGCGTACCCCCATTTGAGAAACAGTGTTTTCAAATTTAAGCCAATTTTTGTCGTATTCAATTTCTATATGCTGAAGTGACACATCTGAAATGTGTCAAGGCATCTTCATTGTTTGAAAATTGTTAAAAGATAATTTAATTATATATATATAATTGCAAAAGATGTATGCAATCTACGACTGAATAATAGGACATTTTGCTGAGCAAGTTGTTTTTGTTGCACAGATGTTCACTTTTTCATTGCAAAAGAAAACACCAGCAGAATATATAGTGGTTGTTGTTTGATGTAATTTCATGACATAAATCCATTTTGTAATTCTACTTTTTTTTTTTTTTTTTTTTTTTTTTTTTTTTAGATCGACTACTCCCCTCAGCAATGTCTCGATTCTTTGCTACCGGGTCTGACAGTGAGTCAGAGGAGTCCTCATCCGCCGATGAGATCACCCCAAAAGCACCCGGGACAACTTTCAAGCAGTCAGTTCCAGTTTGAGAAAATGTTATCAGCTTTACTTAAAATGGTAGTTTCTGTCATGATCTCACACACCCATGTTGTTCCTACAGGTCATTGCTTGTCAGTGACGATGAAGAGGATACTAAAAGAGTGGTGCGCAGCGCCAAAGATAAAAGGTTGGTTTTGTATTGACTTAAGTGGCCTACTCTCAATTGTATTGATTGTCAGATTTTCTATGAATTTGTCTTGATTATAAATTTTAGGTTTGAGGAGCTGACCAACCTCATAAAGACTATTCGCAATGCCATGAAGATCCGAGACATGGCCAAATGTTTGGAGGAATTTGAGCAATTATGTCGAGCCTTTCTCAAAAGCAAGAACATAGTGGACAAAGAGGGTGTTCCCTCTTTCTACATCCGTCTTTTGGCTGACTTGGAGGACTATCTGAACCAGGTTGGTGGCCGAGATATAAAACACAGCTGAATTTCTGCTTTTCTGTAGAGGTAAAGTTACAGATGTGTTCTTTTTCTTTGCCATTTTCTTTCCAGCTCTGGGAGGACAAAGAGGGCAAGAAGAAGATGAACAAAAACAACGCAAAAGCCCTGAGCACTCTGCGTCAGAAGATCCGCAAGTACAACAGGGATTATGAAACAGAAATAGGTTCATACAAGGAGGTAAGTCAAGAAACCTTTTCTTACTATGATCCTGTGCTCCTGTCCTGAAGGGGAGGCGGGTGGGGGTGTTCGTGGGAATTTGGGTAGCGAAAGTGTGAGAAGAGTAAAACAACAAAAACTTCTTTACTCAATTTAGAACCCACAGGAGTCTGCAGATGAAGAAGAGGAGAAGGAACATGAAGATTCGGGTTGGTTTGGCATCTTTACATGTTTTTATTTTATCAGCAATTCTAAAAGGTTAATTATGAACATGTTTATACTGTAGGTTTTAAGTGATCAAACAAGGGTGTCATTGGTTTTTAGAAATAGATTTTCATATTTACATTTTCTATTTTCTCTTACATTCCATTATCCACTGAAAATCAGTGTTAAGACATCATAAGCACAGTGAAACACTTTCAGTCATAATGTGAAGCTCCAACTAATTTCCATTTCTCTAGGCTCCTCTGCTGATAGTGATGAAGATGCAGGTGACGAGGGAGTGTCGGCCAAGTCTTTCTTGAAGAAAAAGCCAGAAGGTGTTTCAGAAGCCAGCAAGTTCCTTAAGGGATCAGGGGTAAGAAACCAACTTGTTTTTATTTCTATTGCTCTGTGACATGATGAAAAGGCTTATTTACACTTAACACACCTCAGCTAATATGCCAAGGGGTTTCCTCCCTTAAACAGGATGAGTCCTCTACTAGCGATGATGACGACGATGAAGACGACGAAGGCTGGGGTTCAGACACGGATGAGAGAGACAGTGAGAGTTCAGATGACGATAAAGAAAAGAGTAAATCTTTGGCCACTGTCTTCCTGAAGAGGTATGTATGGACCCCTGTCAGTTGGTTTCATGCCAGATATTTGGTGTGTTTTGCCATCACTCTAAGAAAGATCATCTAAACTGTAAGCATCCTCAGGGCCCCGAGTCCTGACAGACCCAGTGACAAGAAGGATTTAAAGAAAAAGAAGCTGAAGAAGAAGGAGCGGCTTGAACTTGAGCTTGAGGGTGAAGGAGAAGAGGAAGCTGGAGGTGGCTGGGAGAAAGTCAGAAGTGGAATTCCTATGGTCAAGGTAGATTAGTGACTGCATGTTTAATATTATCTTGCTGAAAGAAGACAGTAATAGACTGCAGTTATTTGGCTTGCCCACAAAATAAACATACATTTTGCTTCGGTTTTTGTGTCACTGCAGATATCTAATGAGAATCACTGTAAACATAAGCGTGGTTTTTACTGGTCAGAACTTACAAAGTAGTTTGCCTCAAAAGACGATTCACACATGCTGTTTCGTGATGTTGATACCTTATAGGAGAAGCCCAAGATGTTTGCTAAAGGCACAGAGATCAACACAGCAGTTGTGGTGAAGAAGCTGAATGAGATCCTGCAAGCAAGAGGCAAAAAAGGCACAGACAGGTAACACTGCAACATAGATTAAGAGTTTTACATTAAGAGTGTCCACACCATTAATAATGTGGTTGACTCACATTTACCCAGCTGTTTTCATACTGGTGAGTTAACATGACTCTTAGCAGTTATGCAAACTTTCATCACAAGTTTTATTTGTGACAGACTTGCTTCCAAACATTGCAATGTGCAAAGCGTATACAGAACTGATTTACACTTGGATCTCAAAATTAAATTGTTCACTTTTCTGAATTTGTTAATGATTAAAAGCAAAATGCTTCATTAATCAGCCCTAATTTCATTGAACAAAATGTTGTCGTTTCCTCAGAATTATCCTGCCTCCTTTATTCTGCATCGCATAGTCCATTCAGAGATACCTACTCAAAGGGCTAGGATATGACCAAAATCTCATTTTATAATCCCCATAACAAGATACAGAACAAAATTCATTTTTTTGTGTAATTTTGTGTCAGTCATCAGTTTTTTGTCAGATGTGCTTGACAATGGTAGCAGTGATCTCCTTCCATCTGTGGGAACTATGGCCGTATACCTGTTGTAGTGTTTACATCTTGAGTTTATTATGAGCGCTTTCACCACCATTTGATGCTGCTTTGGCAGCTTTTGCTAGTTGACTCCATTCTTTATTCTGTATTCTTTATCCAAATTGTTGCGTAGGTGCTACAATGAGTTGCTGGTAGATGTGTCTGAGTCCGTTGTTGGGACTGGGAGCTAGTCTTGTCAGTTACACGTCGGTCTTTTTATATCCAAACCGCATCCATCCAACATAATTTTTCCCTCTTTTATGAACAAGCTCATCAGTTTTGGTTGGCTGGTCATCTTTTGATGAATTATCCTGCTCTGAAACGCGTCTGCTACCGTCTGTCTCCATGTTTGTTTTTATATTGCATGTTGTAAAGTGCATCTTGTTGGAAAATACTGCAGTAAAGCATCTTATTGTGGCGTAAACGTTAGAGCCTCATATGAAAGGATAGACATTTTCTATCGTTCAAACGATATATATCGTCATATCTCCCAGCCCTACCTACACATGTTCTTTTGTATAACACTTTCTTGTCCTGTTTTTCTATACTGCTGACAGGGCTGCTCAGATTGAACTGCTCCATGCTCTGGCAGCCATCGCTGCTGAGAATAACTTGGGCCAAGGTATCCTGGTCAAGATTAAGTTCAACATTATTGCCTCTCTGTATGATTACAACCCTAACCTGGCAGCCTTCATGAAGGTGAGAGCCACTGATTTTATATACTTATTGGGTGAAAATGCATACTTTGGCACTTCTTAAAACGTAGTAGATTTTCAAGGTGCAGAAGTGCATAAAATAAGTAAAGAATTTGGTTTTCAGTGAAACTGAAGTCTATCTCTGTTTTTTCTGACTTGTTTTCTTTTAGGCGGACATGTGGAAGAAGTGCCTGGACTGCATTGATGAGCTGCTTGACATTCTGTTCGAACACAACAATATCTTTATTGGGGAGAATATTGCAGAGGACAGTGAAAATCTAGGCATCTCTGAGCAGGTGACTCATCTCCTGTTTTTTTTGTTTTTTTAAAAAATATTTTTCTGAATGTTTTTAATTTTAGATTCAAGATTTCTTCAGTAATAATATTGAAAAAAATCTTCAATAGTTAAAAAACACTATTATAACCTTTTCCTGATATTTTAGGCTTATAAAGTTTCAACTTGTTTTGGGTATTAATGGTATTTATGTTGAACACAAATAAATAAAACATCGCTAGACCTTTAGATAAACTCAAGCCTGTTTTCATTGCGATTTTTAGCATAAAGTAGAATTAAACATTATCATACACCCAGGAAAGTCTGGTAATGGATTATTTGATTACTTAACTCATTTTTTTCCTCCAGCTCAGCGTCTCTCTGCCTCTTCTTTGTTGTGTCGTATTACCATAAAAGATCATTTCCATTCACTCTACAGGGTTGGTTCATGTAGATACCAGGATTAGAGGCAGAATCAGGTGAACATAGAAACAGGCAGAAATCTGTGTTTCTGTACTGTGCAGTTGTCTAAACTATGGATTTTTTGGGGTCGTTCTCATTCATGGAGCATCATTTTCTGCGTAGAACAAAATGTGACTATTGTTGTGTAATCTCAGTCAAATATGGCTTTGTAGGAAAAGTGATCCAACAAATAAGATTAATGCTCTTTTAATGTTCAGCCTTTCAGGGTTCGTGGATGTGTCTTGACACTGGTGGAGAGGATGGATGAAGAGTTTACCAAGATCATGCAGAACACTGATCCCCATTCACAAGGTGAAGGGCTGCAAAATGACCCTGAAATTGGTTTTTTTCTCTCTTTATCGTCATATTTTTAACATTTGTATAGATGTATCATAATACTGCTCATACAAATTTGAATCTCTTGTCTGTTTACTTTTATAGAGTATGTTGACAACCTCAAAGATGAGGGGCGAGTGTGTGGGATCGTTGACCGACTGCTCACCTATTTGGAGAACAAAGGCAGCACAGAAGAGATTTGCCGCGTCTACCTGCGCAGAATCATGCACACTTACTACAAGTTTGATTACAAAGCTCACAGACGCAGTTTGGGCCTCCAGGGAGAAACTAAGGTAAGAAACGGGTGTAAAAATGACTAAGAGACAAAAATAATAATTAAAAAAAAAAAACATGATTTAGTAGCAGATATTAGCAGTATGACAAGAACAGCACATTTTATGGAAAAATCTGGATTGAGTTGAAAGTTTTTTGTTTTGTTCTTTTTTAATGTCCTGTATTGTGTGTTTGCTGGCCAGTCGGAGCAGGATCAGGAAGAGAGTGAAGGGGAGGACAGTGCTGTGATCATGGATCGCCTCTGCAAGTTCATCTACGCCAAGGATCGCACTGACCGTATTCGTACCTGCGCTATCCTCTGCCACATCTACCATCATGCTCTTCATTCACGCTGGTACCAGGCGCGTGACCTGATGCTGATGAGCCACCTGCAGGACAACATCCAACATGCTGATCCACCTGTACAGGTTGGCAGACTGTGAAATTCACAAAACATACCTAGATTTATGTCGTAACCTTAAATTTTAAAAACTAAGCCGTTGTATTTTCCTTTTTTCTTTTCTGTCTGTCTAGATCCTATACAACAGAACCATGGTCCAGCTAGGCATTTGTGCTTTTAGGCAAGGTATGATTAAAGATGCCCACAATGCACTGTTGGATATTCAGTCGTCTGGCCGTGCCAAGGAGCTCCTGGGTCAGGGTTTGCTCATGAGGAACATGCAGGAGAGGAATGCTGAGCAAGAGAAGATTGAAAAGAGAAGACAAGTAAGTTTGTGTTGTTGTTGTTCATGTTTTAAAAACAGTATAGTTTGAGAATTTGTAGTTGGTGCTAATTTGCCCTCCACTGCTGCATATCTCAGCTCTGCTCCCTCAAATACCTGCACTTTTCACCTTGTGTGTCGGTCCAAAGCTCCACCTTCTGAGCACTGAATGGAAAAAAAAATAAATAAATAAATAACACAATATCATAACTGTTAGTGTGCTTTTACCATATTTAGTCTTATAGTTATGATTAGTGAGGCCAGAATGTGAATATGCATATTCTTTGACACCTCATATGATGGCTTCCTGTTTTTATGCTTGCACGGAGACAGATGTCTCGCACCTCAGCATCACACTCTATCTACCCTACATCTTAGTATAATTCCATGCACACACACATAGTTTAGAGAAACAAAGGTCAACACACATATGACTCTCATATGCATACGCCTACGCTGTATAGCTTTTGTGTATAAATGAACTGGTCTTGGGCTGCTCTCGTTGTAGCTTGACTTTGATGTGCCACGTTGCACAAGAGCTACCCTTGCTAGCAAGAATACAGAACCGTCTCTGAGTCTTTGTGAAGCCGCGCCAACAATAACATTTGGACCTGCATTACAGGTTCCATTCCACATGCACATCAACCTGGAACTGCTGGAGTGTGTGTACCTGGTGTCAGCTATGCTGTTAGAGATCCCCTACATGGCTGCCCATGAGTTTGATGCCCGCCGCAGGATGATCAGCAAACAGTTCCATCACCAGCTCAGGGTGGGAGAGAGACAACCACTGCTGGGTATGAAACATGCCACCAAAACTCTTACCAACAGAGTCTTTCATTCTTAGGGAGACCAGAGAGGGTAATTGTTATTTTGTCTGCCCTTCAGGACCCCCAGAGAGCATGAGGGAGCATGTAGTGGCAGCCAGCAAGGCTATGAAGATGGGAGACTGGCGTACCTGCCACTCATTCATCATCAATGACAAAATGAACAGTAAAGTGTGGGACTTGTTCCCTGAAGCACAGCGAGTGCGCGAGATGCTCGTAAGGTAACGTTGTCTAATACAGTAGCTGCTGAAATAAACACTGGTGTACGAGGTTTTTTTTGTTGGGGTTTTTTTTTTGGGTTTTTTTTAATTAATTTTGGAAATTAAATACAAGTTTCTTTATATTTAAAACATTGTGCACTTCCAGTTTATGATTATCTTTCCTAATGCAGAAAAATCCAGGAAGAGTCCCTGAGGACTTACCTTTTCACATACAGCAGTGTGTACGACTCCATCAGGTACGCAAGGGATGCAGAATTTTCAGTGTATCACTTGTTACTGTATCACTGGTTTGTGTGCACTGATGATCGTTTGTTTGTAACCTGCAGCATGGAAACGCTTTCGGAGATGTTTGAGCTGGAGATCCCTACAGTTCACAGCATCATCAGCAAGATGATCATTAATGAGGAGCTGATGGTAAGTTTCTCTGTTCAGTTCATTTTAATAAATATCATGATGGTAATCCTGCTCTAACTTCATGCTTACATGTTTTCTTTTAATGTATCATTAGATGAAATATTTAACACTAAAAGGCCCAGAGCTACGAGAATTTTCGTCAGCCTGCAGTCCCCCAACAAATCATTAATCCCCTTTTTCATGTAAATGCACCATTTAGTGCTTTACATGAGAAACCATTCCATCCCCTCCAGTGCAAAGTTTTAGGTCATGCCTCTGTCTTGAGAGTTTTACCAGAGAGCACTGAAAAAACTCATGTTTATAATGAAACATGATGAATGAAACATTTCTAATTAAACATTTGTGTCGCCAGATCTGCGGGATTGGGGGGATTTCACGTGGCAGCTGATCCGTCAGCACATCAGCTGATATAACGGACAGTTCTTGATCTGTACAAAAAAATATATATATATATCTATTTATATAGGCTATATATAAATATATAAGCGGCCCTATTGCGGAGGATAAAACTATTTAGAAGCGCAGCAGTTTCTGCACCGCACAGCACCAGCAGCACGGATTTGCTAGTAAAAATAAAAAAGTGGGGGAAAAATCTACAGAAGCGTGAAACATTTCTGGAGTTGCTACATGCTTGTATCTTGACTCCACAGCACTGTCGCGTGTCATCGGACCAAACAGTCGCACGCAGCAGCAATGTAAATTCTGAATTGAGTGTAGCTGCATGATATGTGTCGACACTGTCTGCGTTGTCAGATCTCTACACCAGAATATTATGTCAATGAAAATAATCAGATCCGCAGCACCACCGGAAATTCAGACACCAGCATGAAACGTGTCTGTCCGGCTCCTCTTTTGCTCCTCAGATTCACATGTCCGCTGAACTAATGCGCTCTTCTATATTACAATTATAACAAAGAACACCAGATTCTGATGAACGGATGAATAGATGGATGGCTGAATAGATGGAAAGATAGATAAATGGATAGGTGTATGGATGAATAGATGGATGGCTGAATAGATGGAAAGATAGATAAATGGATAGGTGTATGGATAGATAGATAGATTGATGGATGGAAAGATAGATGGACAGATTGATTATAGATGGATGGAAAGATAGGTAGATGGACAGATAGATGGATTTATGAATGGGGTGATGGATACATGGATAAATGGATGGACAGATGGATAGATAAATGGATGGAAAGGTAGATGGATGGATGGCTGAATAGATTGAAAGATAGATAAATGGATAGATGGGTAGATGATGGAAAGATGGATGGCTGAATAGATGAAAAGATAGATAGATAAATGGATAGATGGGTAGATAAATGGATAGATGAATTAATGGGGTGAGAGATAGATGGATAAATGACTGGACAGATGGATGGAAATATAGATGGACAGATGGATGGAAAGATAGATGGATGGATGGGTAGATGGATGGATTGAAAGATAGATGGACAGATGGATGATAGATGGATGGAAAGATAGATAAATGGATAGGTGTATGGATAGATGATAGATTGATGGATGGATAGATGAATAGATTGATTGAAAGATAGATGGATGGAAAGTTAGATGAATGGATAGATGGATGGATAGATGGACGAATGAATAGGGTGATGGATAAATGGATGGACAGATGGATGGATAAATGGATGGAAAGGTAGATGGATTGATGGCTGAATAGATGTAAAGATATATAGATGAATGGATGGATAGATGGATGAATGAATAGGGTGATGGATAGATGGATAAATGGATGGAAAGGTAGATGGATTGATGGCTGAATAGATGGAAAGATAGATAGATAAATGGATAGATGAAAAGATGGATGGATTGATAGATGGATGACTGAATAGATGGAAAGATCGATAAATGGATAGATGGATGAATGAATGGGGTGAGAGATAGATGGACAGATGGATGGATGGATGAGTAGATGGATGGATGTGTGGATGATAGATGGATGGATTTATAGATGGATGGAAAGATGAATGGACAGATGGATCATAGATAGAATAAATGTTATTCCTTTACTCAAGTCATACTGTTATAATTTTGTAAGCTGAAATGCAGTGGACTCAACCACCAAGTTGTTGGTCCTTTCACATCGTGCACTGTGCCCTGAAGTCTTACTGACAAAGTTACTGACTCTGGAAAAATGGGCAATGCTCTGCGTTGCCTAGCAAGAAAAGCAATGTAAGGACCTTTTTTGGGGGGAGAAACTAAACAAGTCGGGCATCTGGTTGTTCTACAGGATTTTTGCATGACAATAGTGACAGTTAACAAGGTGAGAGTGAATACACAAACTTGTAGAGGGGAGGGGGACTTGCAGGAAAACCTGAAAGCCTTGGGCCTTGCAGTGTTAAAGTGCTGTAAATGTTTTGTGTTCTATTCCCATCAGGCCTCACTGGACCAGCCCACGCAGACTGTAGTGATGCACCGCACAGAGCCCACCTCTCTACAGAACATGGCTCTGCAGCTGGCAGAGAAACTGGGCAGCTTGGTGGAGAATAACGAGCGCGTCTTTGACCTAAAGCAGGGTGTCTACGGAGGTTACTTCAACAGAGGTGAGTCGAGGCGACATGCTTCACCATAGCTTGTTTTATAAACTGTGTCTCTTATATTGAATACAGAGGGCTGTGTACTGAGACTCATTTTGCACAATGTTCTGTTATCCCATTTGTGCAAGAGCAGGTTTGGACTATATATTGTGAACAAAGTCATATTTAAGTACCTTTAAGTCATTTTTAAGCTATGAATGGTATATTTAGTGGATTATATATGCAAATTTTGATTGACAGTGTGACCTTTTTTTGTTTTTTGGAAACTAAATTGACTTTTTTTGCTTTGTTTTACAGATCAAAAAGGTGGCTACCAACAAAAGCAGTCTTACCAGAGAGGTAAATTTGAGCCACTGTCAAGGCAAACAAGCTTGTAAAGCCTTTTACATTTTTAGTGACTCATATTGGTGTTGGTTGATATCAGGCAGCTGAGAATGTTTTCTAAATAGCTGCATTTGAAATTGTGTTTAAACCATTGTACATTGAGAGAGGACGTTAGCTTTTTGATCTCTGAATGCTGATCTGGATGTGTATTGATATTTGTTTTTTACTTTGTGTGCTTATAGATCAGAAAGGTGGTTACCAGCAGAAGCAGGGAGGCTACCAGCGAGGTGGCTACAGGAATCAAAACCAAAGCAACTACTGATCTGATGAGTGGATTTCAGAGAACCAGCTAATGTAGTTTTCATTCCAATAAAACCCCAATAACCTGAATTTCTACCTGAGAAATGTTCTGTTTCCTATCAAAACTGTTTTCAGCGGCTCTTGAATCTCATGCAAAGTGACGTCCCAACGTTGCCAACTTCTGCTTATTAATACATGAGTAAAACAAAGTAAAAGCATTGCAGTGTGGCGAACTGGCTTGTGCCGTAAGTCAGCAACAAACATGTTAACTATTAGCAACACTTTCAATAAATGATAATAAACAATGTCTTGTTTTTTTTTGTTTTTTTTTTTATCTTTTGTTTATTTCCATATTAGACTTAATACTCATAACACAAAGACAAAATGGGATAGTGAAACAGCACTTTTCATCGTGTAACTCTGTCATGGCTAAGTGTGACCTCTTGTTAGTTCTGTTCCAGTTTAGGGTGGCCCCTTTTTCCCCACGGCCTACATATGACACATCCATTTATAACCTAATCACAATGACTTATTTCATTTTTTTTTAAAAAGATAGAAATTAACTTAATATCATATAGTTTCAGTACGGTGGGCTTAAGTTAAGATGTTTAATGAACTAGCACTGAATACAGAAGTATCCTGAGAGCAGGTCTCTTTAGATTACTGGGTCTAAAGTAGGACACTAAATGGATCAAGTCATCTGTGAGTGAAGAGTCAAAGACTAACAACCAAAAGTATTTGGTCACCACATCTGGTAAAATTTCATGTTAGTCATTTATTTCAGTAATATTGAATTTCATATTATGTTGTGATGTGAGACAAAAAGGCTGAGAGGAAAAACTTCTCAACAGTTCCTCATGATTTTGTAAAAGCACTGAGGTTTATAAGGTAAGCAATAACATTTTTTTTTTTTTTTTTTTTTCATAGATACAACAAATGCACTGTTCTTCAGTTTAGTGTATTACTATTAAACATGGGTAAATGGATAATCTCTATCCTGCCTGTGGTATCCTAAACAATCAATGAAATGTGTTTAATAAGTATAAGCAAGTGAAAGTCATTGCCATCATTATATTTTTATACATATATATATATATATATATATATATATATATATATAAAATTTCAATAAAAAATCATGTATTTTATCCAAAGTCTCCTTTTTTTTTAATTCACTGACAATCATATTGACTTAAAGGAAGATACCAACTTCATTTATAAGCAGAATATTTTCATAAAAAAGGCAACCAGATGTTACATTTTTGCAAAGAGGCAACAAATGATCAGTTTGAAGGCCTACATTGCTTTTAGGCAATTAAATATCTGCCCTGCTGTAAAATCTCAAATGCACAGCTGCAAAATCCCATGTATGTACATTTAAACGACATATCAAACATCAGTTATACACTAAGATATGGAAATGTACATGGATTGACCCTTCTTTTGATCAACAGGCTTACAATGTTGTCCTCCTTTTCCTTTCTATGAGCATCTCGTGGTTTCAGGAGCAGAGTTGCCTCTTGTCATCTGTGTAGGTGGTCTGTCTTTAACTGCTTCTCCTCAGAGTCAGCCCTAGTCTCTGTTTGAGCTCCTTCCTCAGTAGATCCCGCTCTTTGCGGATTCCCTGCAACACTGTGCGGTTCTCCTGAGCGCGGCGCACCAGGTAGGGAAGAGTGTCGTCCACCGAGCCATACGGCACTGACTTGTACACAGCATAACCTTCCTTTGCTGGAGAAAAGATTTCAGGATGAGAAGAGAAGGTCAAAGGAGGTGAAGATGTCTGTGAATCGTCTGCTGTTAAAATCACTCCAAAAGCAAGAAAGTACTACTTCCCATTAAACAATCTGGAGTTTTTGTTTCCAATTATGTTGTATGGATACGCTTACATGAGCTATCAAAGCAATTCTTATGGTTTTCAATTAAAAGATGGGTACCATGGTTTTTGTTAAACTGGAGAACGATTGCGGAGCTACTGGTCTCTTTTACATAACATAGAAGTTCAGTTATTAAAGAAGCCATCTGTAATGTCAATGTTTCATTTGCTTGTAACAAGACAGGTTTTACTCCACAGAGTTCCAGTCAGTCTCACCCAGTGTGAGGGAAACATGATCGCACATGCCGAGCAGCTGGCCAAAGCACACTGAGCCACCATCTTTGTCTATCCCCAGTTCCTCCATCCTAAAGACACAATATTTATATTATAAGAGCTGTATCCAACACAGGGCTCTAATTCATATGAGATATAAGATTTAAAACATGAAATATATTTTTAAAGTAGTGGTGTGTGAAATTAGTTTGTAAAAATCTGTGGAAAAATAAAAGATTTGCCATGTGACAAGATGTGTTACGTAGCATTTGCTTGGCTCTACTGATGTGTAGTTTTCTCCCCTCTGGTGATAAAAGAGACCTAAATGTTTTCACATGCAGTCAGACTTTTCAATACTGTAAAATCTGAACAGATAGGATTTATTTTCTTTCATTTTAGCTTTTGATACACAGCTAATATTCACGAGAATTTAGGTCAAAGAAGGTTGTTTCATTTGCGTGATTTAACGAAAAGTTTCAGTAAATGTCTGTAACTTACAAATCCAACAGTTATAAAACACCAGATATATGATGTTTTCACTTCACAAGCTCTAACCGTTTGGCAGCTCGTCTCACTGACTCCTCGTTGTGAGTGGCCACTATGATCCTGTAGCATTCAGGTTTCTGTGATATGACTTCCAGCATCACATTCAGGGAGCCATTATAACTGCAAACACACAAGGGCATGAAATATGTCAGATTTCAGCTGTTTATTTTGTTGAAACTTTCTGATCAATAATCTAGTACACCTCTATAAATTCAGTTCTAAATGAAGGTTTAGAATAAGCCAATTCTTTTCAACACCTCCTGTCAAAATAGGCAGAAAAATTATTGTGTGGCTGCTGTGTGATGCTGAACAAATTTGTTTTGCCAAGAGGATCTAACTGAATCTTATGTAAGTGAAGCTTTGTGGATGTAAAGCCCAACCCTTAGAGTGCCAAATTATTGCTCTTTATTTTGACTGTTGTGTAGTTACACATGTTGGCCTTGATAACTGGAAAGAGGGAGTGTAAGGACAAGAGATGTAAAAGGAGTCTTAAGATACAACCCATTCGAAAACAACAACTGTAGAACGGAAACAGAGGGACCAGACACCCAGCTGCTAGACCGTTAATAGACACGTAGCAGAAAATATCTCAGTTTCCACATGAAAACAAAGCAGACAATCATCAGGAGCAACTCTGAGAAGTGAACATTTTAAAAAGATTTTAAATGAAGTAGTTCATTCATTCGTGTACTTGGACATTTGACTGGGTGATTTTTTTGCTTGTTGTGACATGTGAATCCTTCTTACCTCTCATTAGTGTGCTCCCAGCTTTGGTGAATGGGGTCTACATGGCCCTCTTCCTCTGCAACCTTCCTCTCTTTATCCATGTAGGCTCCTCGAACCAACTTTACACCCAGACAGAAACCCTCACTCTTGGAAAGATGCAAAGCCTCCAACAGGAGAGACCTGGACTCCTGAGTGAAACACAGACAGATATTAAGAGGAATCTGACTGAAGAAACACTTATACTCTGCAGCAGAGTACAGTTCAAACACATGAAAATTTAAGGAATAAAAAAAAAAATGCCTTAAGATAACACTGATATGTGTTCCAGATCCACACGCCATCTTTGTTAAACTTCTTCATCATCGCCATAGTGACAAGAGAGAGGGCAGGGTTCATGTAGGTGTACTCTGCATCAACCAGGACTCTGACTTTGTTAACACTTTCCTAAAACATCAACAAAATTACAAATTAACATTAAAATTTGTCAAAGGTGTTGCATGAAAATGATAATAGTCATGTTGTGTCAATATTAGACAAACACCGAGACATTATGTCAGAGAATGTACCTGAAATGAATGAAAATAGATATGAAATAAATAAATGAATGAGTTAAGTGAACATAAGAATACTTATTTATTGACTAAGATATTTTTTATGTCAAACAGCAGTTTTTGTTTTCTCTTTGTATATTTATTTACTTAAATGATTTATTTATCCCTTTTTACATTGAATACAGTAATATTCTATAAAATTAAATGACTTAATAATTTTATCAAATAAATGTTAACAATTTCATGAAATTATGAGTCAAAGTAGTTGCACCTACAGGTGTGTGCACAGTTGGCATTCGTACCTCTGCTATTTTGTTGAGTCTCCGCAGACCGTACTGGAAATGAGCGGCCTCTTTTTTGTCTAACCCGGGAAAAGTGATTGGCTGAAATGGACAGTTTCAGGTAAATGTCTTTAAACATCATAATTATAGGAGTATTAGAGAATAAATATACACAGAGGGAGAAATAAACATTTTTCAAATTGGTTTGGTGAAATGTGGACTTACTTCTCCATCCATCGCCATCACAAGGAGACTCAGATCATACTGTTTTTGCTTGATGAGGGTTGTGAGTTTCACCTTTGGCACAAACAGTTTATTCTCATGAGAAACAACGTTAATACTGGGACCAAAGGTAAACAGAAAAAGAGATGCAGTGGAAGAAAGGGAGTTAGTTAGTTGCAGAATCCGGCTTGAACAGGCTAAAACAAGCGGGAGCAGCTGTGGACACAGCAAACATAAAAATCTGTTTTTTTTATCTTCTTCCCCACACACAGAACCTTTCAGATAAAATGGTTGTGAAGTGTGCCGGCATCTGATTCGGCCTCAGACAGATGGACAAACACCCAAAACAAAAGAGAAATGCTTTTAAAGTGGAATCATTAAATAGACTAGCTTATTACTAAAGATCCCGTGATTTGCAGTTTAAAAAAATATTACATATATTCAACTAAATGTTTTTACACACAAAGACGGAGGATGTAGCCTTACACACAGCTCCGGGCTGAGCAGGGCCGTGATTTTCAGCTGCATCATCGGGTCTTTGCTCCAAGCATTGTTGTGAGACATCCGCACGCATTCCAGCATGGCTTCCATGTTGTCGTCGTATCTTTTCTCCCTGGAGGTGATAAACCATAACATGAAGCCAAGAATGAACTGGGAGTTGTGTAGAGATGAAAGCATGTGTTGGAGGAGATGAGATGTGGTCTATCGAACTGCAAGTGAGCAGAAGGTCCAAACATACCATGCTACTGAGGGCTACAGGCAGTTTTTCATAGGACAAGACCAGAAAAGAGTCAAAACCATACTCAGACACTGAAAAGTGAGTCAGACCCAGTGCTTTCTCCAAGGTCTTCCTCAATAGGTACAGCCAACATGGGCCTCAATCCCAGCGAGCTGATCTTCTCCATCGACTTGGAGATCTCACTCTCATTCTCTCCTGCCACAAACTGGGCGTATACAGTCGGCCGCAGCAGGAAGGAAAACCCCCTCCTTCCCAGTAGGGTGCGGGTTACTGACATCAGCTGAAAGTAGAAAACAGAGGGCAAAACAAGGCAGACTAAAAAGATGGGAGGAGTGATGATGAGCAAAGGATTCATAACGAGACAACATACGAGGTTAACATTTGTAAAATCCTCCAGTTTAAGGAGGTTCTGAATGTGACTAACATCAGAGTAGAAATCAATCTATCCATCAATAGTAACAGACTAGTCTCACCTTTCCACAGTTGTTAACTAGCAGAGGGAAGGAGCAAAGGCGGAAAACACCCAGAGCCCGGATAAGTTCTCCCCAACTCTTCACCCTGAAAGCACTGGGATCTTCAAAGGCCAGGGTCGCAGAGAGAAGTTCAGGCTGTTTTAGCGTCCTGGTGGCGGCAGAACCCACAAACCTCTGCGACAAGAGGCGAGGGAGTGATGGTCGTAAACGGGAGCACATCATCATAAAGAAGTGAATATGAGTCAGCTTCCACTTCGAGCTGCAGCGATTGTTTAATTAGATCTTCTGCTCAGAAATAACGGTATTAAAAAAAAGATAGGCAATGGATGCTCTTGTCTAAGAGAGAGCAGTCGCTTCAGGGAGAACCGATGATCTTTTCATGTCAGAACCTGCTGGAGAAAGAGAAACATAACTACGTGTGTGTTGTTATAGAACAAGTTTCCATGGCTGTTTGCAAAAGGTTCATCACCACCACATCTCCACCTCATTTGTCATTGCTCCACCGTTTCACTAAGTGTCAGGAAATTCGTTTCAGTAACTCTGAAATCTTCCTGACTCACATCCAGCCAGATGAAGACCACCGCTGCACATCTCACTTTGGTGGAGGAATGAAATTGTATTAAATGCAGCAGAAAGAATTAGAAAACATCTTACCTTCAGTCCTGTCAAACACCTAAAAGATTAAGCCAAAAAAGTGAAGAAAAAAAAAAAGTGTGGCACCCACTGGTTAATAAGTGACTGTTTGAAATTTGAGTAAACATCCGGTTGACCCTTAGCATCAACCTGAAAGTGTCCCTTTGGTTGAAATCAACCCAATGGACACAAGGTGGACTCAATGTTTCTACAAATTTTGCAAGTGTATTTAAATGCATTTTGAGTAACGTTTGTCTGTTGTAAGGTCTCCTTAACAGAACATTAAAAACATTAAAAATACTTTTGAGAGCTCAATAATGTTTTGAGAAAAGTTGAGCCTCAACATATTTTCTCTAAAAGATAAGAAAAGTAGAAAGAAGAGGAAATGATTAACTGCTCCCATCTATGTCAAGTACCTGCATCACTGAAAGACTTGCAAGTCTTCAAACACCACCTAAAACATTGTTCTGGTTGCACCGCTGAACAGCCAGGTATGAAAATATAGCAGCTCAGTAGAATCACTCATGATCACCTGCACTGTTGACGAGAACATTGATATGACCTCTGAAGAACCTCTGAACCTCGGTGGCTACAGCGAGTCAGGGACACAAAGTCAGCTGTGGTTTCCGTTGTCTGTTCTGACTATGTCCTTTTATTCTTGGTCCAGAAAGGAGTAAGGTTTGGCAGGACATCATGACACATTAGAACGGCTTCAAGTACCGTAAGCTGCTTAGATGTTTAGAAGTAAGCCTGTGTGCAATCAGTGAAAAACTGAATCAAATCAAATCAAACTTTATTTTGTGAGCACTTTTCATGCCACGGGTAACACAAAGTGCTTTACAAGATAAAAACCAAGTCATAAAAAATAACACAAACAGTTGATAACAAGACATTTAAAAACAATAAAGATGCAAGTTCTCTCCACACACACACACACAAAGACAGACAGACCCCTCCAATTGAAAGGCCAGTACCAGAGAACCTCAGGGTCGGTGAGAGCTCACAAGAAGAAGGTCAGATAAATAAGAAGGCCCGAGAGCATTAAGACATTTATAAACAAGTAAAAGAATCCTGAAATTTACAGGAGGCCACTGCAGCGACTTTAAAACTGGTGTAATGTTTTTCCCGCCCTCTGGTCATCGTCAGAACTCGTGCCGCTGAATTCTGAAATCAGTGAAAAACCAGTAGTGAAAATTCTCGCCTGGGCCCATGTTCTACTTTAGGTCCCACATTACCTCTAAAAGTGGGATTATATGGGAAGATAATAAATAACCTGAATTGTTACAGGAGTTTGTTATTTGTGTCAGTGTTGTTCTTACTCCTCACAATGCTCAAAAAAGACTACAGTTTCGGTGAAAATTGAGTAAAAACTAATAATGTTTGTTGAAAATTTGAAATGTCCATACGGCCTATGTATTAATTAGACAAATGCAAAACTAGGTTTAAATTAAAGCCATGGAAATACCCCTTAAATGCTGCCAAACATGTCTGCATAAAAAAACGAGTAAAGAGCTGGAAAATTAGCATTGTATAGCAAGTATAATATCCACCAGCACCCAGAGTCCAGTTCCTTGTAGGGGGTGGTTAACTTCATGTGCTGATAACTGTGACAAAGCTTTCACTATCATTCCAAAATATCTCCGACGGACATGGACCTTTCCAAAATTATTACCAGATTTTGCCACCTTGAGTGGTACCAAAATCTGGTCAGATCCATGTGAGGCAGATCAGAAACCAACTTCATTACATCTCAGTATCTCAAATATACTAAACATGATGTGTTGTAGAAGCAGTTGCAGAGCACCACAGTTGTTTTTATAAATAATGAAATTAAATTCAGAATATTTCATAACCTTTAAAATGGTAAATGGACTTGAACTTCTATAGTGCTTTTCTAGTCATGCAGACTGCTTAAAGTGCTTTACACTACTTGTCATACTCACCCACACACTCATACCCCAATAGGCACATTGGGGGGCAGCATCTTGCCCTAGGACACTTCAGCGGGGAAGCCTGGAATTGATCCCCCAACTTTCCAGTTGAAGGACAACTGCTCTTCCTCCTGAGCTACAGCCACCCTCACTTTGTAAAAGTGTGAATATTAACACACATTACAGTTCAAGCACTTTAATCTATCTATACATCCATCCTTTATCAATTTCTCTCAGCTAACTTTAAATTGACTGATATTAAAGGCACTAAGTATGATGAATATATGGTAATATGAACACTATGAGGGGTGGAAAATCCCAAACAATAAAACTACAGAGCTCATGTTTCTATTTATTTCATTTGTTTGACAGGGACATACATTTGTACATAGTCACAAAATCGTAGGTGATGCCATGCAAATAGTGTTTTATATTAACAAAGTTAATTCTCAACTCTCTTCATGAAAAAGAAAATAGAATACTTTATTCAATTAATGGAAAAAACACACACACACTCACATACACACAATGGTGAAATATAAAAAAAAATGAATATATGACATTTCAGAAGTTTTGCCAGCTACAATGCTATATATGAATACACATCATAATTTACCTAGAGGTTGAAAACATAAAATTACTTTGAAACAAAAATTTTATTAAAAGTATCTATAATTTTGCAAAAAACACAACCAAGAAACAATAAACACAAAATTTCAGAAAACACAAGACAGTAAATTAACATTAAATTAAAACAAAAACAAAATAAATTTTCTAAAATTAACAGCACAAAACGTCTTTATGTTGTTCTGTAAATTTTGCCTCATTCTGATATATATTCACACCTCAAGCCTGTCATATTATTTCCATCATGGTAAATAAACTAACACATTAAACACCATTTATCTCAATTTAATAGTGACATTACATTTTTAAAACTTAGGCAATGTCAATATTTGAAAATATTCAGCTTTGATTTGTGTTTGGATAAAAAATGAACCAAATCTCTTGCGTTCAGTAAAAAAATTAGATTTGCATGAAAAAGCTCCAGAACTGAAATTGTTTTGCACTGAATTGTTATTGTTTCCTGCCATCCATAAAAATGACTGAAAATGTCATTAAAAGTGCTCATTTCAAATTTGTTTAGTAATTAAACAGAAACAAATGAATCCCAAAACTCTTCAACAGAAGATTTTATTTCTCAAACTAAAATGTTTAAAACAGGAATATTCAAAGTATTTACAAATCAGTGTCAGCTTCATCAGCGTGCTCCTCTGAAGAATTGTTGGGAGGTCACACACACACACATGTTCCTATACACAGTACAAAATCACTGTTACAACTTAGTCTACTTATTGCTAATTCCCCTAAAAGCGCTATCGAAACATACTTTTCAGCAACATCACTTTAAAACACTGCTCTTTTGCTCATATCCAGGTAAGACCCCTGGTAGTGGGGGTGGCCATGCTGGTGTTGTCTGTACAGATGCCGGAATGGGATGGAGAGGGATGGGTGAGAGTTCTGATGCAGCCGGAGAGGGTGTGATGGAAAGGCGGGATAGAGGGCCGGGGGAGCGGGGGAGGAGGGCAGGGATGAATCCAGCGGAGGAAGAAGAGCTGGGTGGTGCAGTACCACCTCAGGGCGATAAGGGGGAGGAATGGCACCGATTTCAACCGGAGGAAATGAGCAGGTTGAGGAGGAAGCAGAACTATTGGACAGGTTGTGCGGATGGACTGCTGGGGGCAGTGATGCTGCAGAGATGACAGACTGCTGGAACAAGGAGGACGCAGCACGGCAAGAAGAGGGCTGGAAAGCAAGGGAGGATGACGAGTGAGGCAAAGAGGAGGGTGGGAAGGCGGCAGCGTGGGCGGGAGCTGGGGCTTGGTGGTTCAGGTTTGGGAAGTGCAGAGCAGGGCTTGGAGACAAACTCTGCAATGAGACGCTTTGCATTTGTGGAGGAACAGAGGGGAAAGCAAACGGTGTAGAGGCAGTGTGAGCAGGTAGGGAGCATGATGGAGCTGCAGCAGGAGAATGGTGCTGACAAGCAAGAGGCTGAGCAGTAACTGGAGCAAGGTCCGGATTTGTAGGCAGGACATTGGGATAAATATAAGCGGCTGAGGCCTGAACGCTGGGTTCATCATTTCCATCCTCCGGTTGCTGCTGGCTGGGTTGGTGAAGCAGAGGATGAGCAGAGATCTGATCCTGCAGATTTGACTCACACGAAGACGGGGCACAAAAAGAGGTTGGAGTGTGGGGGGTGACTGTATCCGGAGCCATGTGGTAGGAGTTGGAGGAAGATGAAGGAAGCAATTGTGGAGAGGAAGAGTCTGAAGGAGGCGGAGTGGGGAAGGTGAAGGAGGTCTGCTGAAGCGACGGGGTTGCGGGGGAGGACGACAGAAGGGTGGGGTAGTTGATTGGAAGGATGGTCAGCTGAGAATCAGATATGTCTGAGGAGTTGGGGACAGGAAGCGAGGAGAAAGAGGACGGCTGAGGAAAAATAGCCGAGGAGAAGGACGAGGAGTTGGTTTGTGCAGCGGAGAAGCTGGAGGTGTAAGAAGGAGCAGCAATGGCATCTGATCTGCAGTGGAGAAAACAGAGGTTGTACATTCAGCACGTCTTAGTTAGCCATCACTTCTAAAGCAAATGTCTTCCATTCACCCCAACCTAAACAGCTGCTTGGAAATGGACCTGCATGCAAGACAGACTCACACTGCTACAAGCTTTCTGGAGGTGGAAGGGACAAACGTCTCCTAAATAAGAGGCAAAAAAAACTTCCTCTTAACTCACCTTTCAATAATATTGTTTCCCAATTCATTTCCTGGTGTTTCCTGCATGGTGATGTCAGGCATCTGGGAGGCCATAAATGCCTGATTGAGGTCTAATGACTGCTCTGGGACCAGTGTGTCCTGATATGAGGCCTCTTCTGGTCTGAACCCACCAGAAGGGTCAGGCAGTGCAGGCAGAGAGGCCAAGGCAAGCGTCTGCAGGTCCGTGCTGGTGGGTGTGGGCTGCGGCAGAAGCTCTGTAGAGTCGCACGGATCACAGTTCACTGATAGATAAAGAGGAGAGGATGTTTTAGACCGAGGTCGTTCAAGCAAAGGTGTCTCAGAATAATGTCTGAGTGTATAACTTAAACCATTAACCTATATCCAAGGTCTCTGTCAGAACGGCCATTTTACGTTTCTGTCTTGCATCTCTTTGTCTGTAGAGGAAAAAACAAATTTAGATTCTCAACAACAAGAAGTCAACAATGTTCAGAATGGGAGCCTGTTTCTATATACTTCTTGCTGTTCATGCCGTCCTCTCTGAAGCCCTTTGCAAAGGGGTTGGAGTTGATCTTGAGCTCTGTGATCTGAAAACAGCAACAAAAACAAAATATTTAGTCTTTTTTTCTACTTCCTATTCACTGCTTCATTAAAGGTGGAGTATGTAAGATTTAATCAATGTATGTAAGATTTATGTACGAAAGTATGTAAGATTTAATCAATGACAAATGACAAAAAGCACATTTTTTTTACTGGTAGGCAAACATTTAAGAAGGGTCTTTGTCATTAATTAAACTTGTAATTTAATAACCCATCAAATATGAACAGACTGGAAGCTACATGTTTTAAAAAAACTATCTAATTATGATTGTAGTTATTTTTTTTCGTTAATTTATTTTGAAAATACTGAAAATCTTACATACTCCACGTTTAAGGTGTGTGTCTGGCACAATATTACCTTGTTGTTTTGGTAGGCAGTGACTGTTATAAACTGGGTCTCAGGGAAAATGAAGGTGTGCTGCCCTCCAGCCCACCTCAACACATCTCTGGCTTCGACCACATGAACTCTGGGCTGGTAGCGATGCAGCGAATGCAGGATGATCTTCAAATAAAAGATGAGATTTGATTTAAAATTCATCTTGAAGGCAGTCTACAAATAACTGTTGCATACTGTGTAGGTGCTGGACAAGTCCCTCTGCTGAACTTACGTGTCCCTGTGTGTCCAGTGTGTTGTTGGTTAGCTTGGCGTAATGAAAGGAAATGGTGCGGCTCTGCCAGTGTGCACCTGTTGCAGGGGAGTCTGGGTGAATGAAAACCCGGTCTGGTAACCTGGCCTCCGCCCCACCAACAGCCTGCCAGCCACCACCTTGGAAGCGATAGCGGGAGTTGTCCACTGGAACAATGTCCAGGAGGAGGATGTAACGGAGAGATGGGTTTAAGCCTGACAGCTTCAGTCTCAAACCAGGAAACATCCGTCTAAGAGAGTTAAAGATAAAAAAGCTTTTTTTGTTATTACATTTCCAGTTTTGGCCAGATTTAGCATTCAGAGTAAAGATAGAGGAAGAGAACAACAAGCGATAAGTAAAACCAGCCAATATCCCACCTGCCCTTCTTTGTGATGATCATCTCTGTGCCCACAGAGCTGAATTGCTTCCATAAAGCTGAGTTCTCCAGCTCCATCTTCACCTCATCTTTTTGAGGTTTGGATGCAGACTCACTGGGGACAGTAAGAGGGACCACCATCCTGGGGGCCATCTCACAGGCTGCAGGAAACAGCGGGATGTGTGCAGGGACCTCCCTGTCTGTGGGGATGAACAAATCCAGCATCAAATTAATATAACATAAGGAGTAAATCTAATATATATTCAATGTGCTTGCATGTGTGCAAGTTTACAAAGCTGTTGTTTATATTTTAATCCGCTTTTCATGAGAACTTCTGACTTTTAGTGGCTTTATTATTTTTTAGCAACTATAGCTTTGGGCCAAGACTTCTCATGAGTTTACCCCATCATGCTCCATCATACCTCTCACCATTTAACTCATTTATTGTTATCACAAATGCTCAGTTTGTGATAACAAACTGCGTGCGGATGTAAAACGTTTTGTTTGAGTCTTTCTCTCTTACCTCTGTAAAAGCAGTCCCCAATCCTTTGAGATGCCAGAGTCAAAGACGGGTACATCTCCAGACTCAACGTTTTCCAGGTTTATCTTTGTCTTTTGACTCGTCTTCCTTATCTGCTGCAAAGCAACATTCTGTGATCCCGCCACAGAGTCGAAATCTCACTGTTGTCTATGACCAAAAGTTGTGTCACTCAGGAATCTATCCTTTAAAATGTCTCTTCTTTTCTGCCTCTTATTGTGTCCTTAACGTTGTGCTGTCCTTTGCAATAAGAGGCCACAGTGATGGTCAGCTCCTTTAAATAGGTGTGTAGGACTTCACACCTTCAGCCAAATGGTCCCATTTTCACCTTGCTCCTCATTTGCCTCCCAGTCTTTCCACTCTAGTCTATCCCCACGACTTTCCTTCTGTCCCTAACTGACAAACACAAACAACACTCATCACACTTTGAGGTGAATGAAAAAATACAGTCTTGTTTTAGTGTCTATAAAGAACACAACAATGATTCTTGTAGCAGTAATTCGTTTCATTTGGACATTTTAACTCTCCACCAGGAAGGTTGTGTGGTTGGATTCATTTGTTTATTTAATGAGTAACTTCAATCTCTCCATAACCTTAAAATTATAGAAAGATTTGCAAATAAGTTTTTGTTTGTTTTTTTAAAACAAAATTAGGCCATAATCTAATTTAGAGGAAATTAACTTTTTAGTTAACTTGTTTTTTCTTATGTTATATTAAAAATAATGGATTAAATTTGTAAAATGCTTTACAATGAATCCATCAATAATCGGCTCCTCATTCATACTTGGTGATGGTTAGCCGTGTAGCCACAGCTGCTCTGCTGCACACCTCTGAATTAGACGTTTACATGATTAATTTTAATCGGTTTAAAATTGATTCAACTTATATTCTGAATTAAAGAGTAATTAAAACTCTCATGTAAACGTGGCTGCTGACAGAAATAAGGCAGCTAATACGAACCACCAGTCTCTCCAACCAACACCTTTTTTCATACACATTCATACATCATGGAGGCAGGGATGGTGAAATGTCTTGCTCTTTGACACAACAGAGTGTATGACCTGTTCCGCATCCTGAGCCACATGTTGATGGAGATCCTTTTTTTCTTTTGTTATTCAGTTTTGAATGAGAACTTCTCAAAATGATCATTTTATTTGTTTCTTATATTGACATTGTTTGGCATTTTAGTTTGACAATTCAGTACACCAACTACACATTTTGTAAAATTAATTCTGAACAATTTTCTTGAAAATACACAGTCTGTGCTCATAAATGAGGAAAAACAGCTTGTAAGGAATCAAGTAAACATATTTAAATCTTTTTTCTTACGTCGTTCGGCTATTACTCACATGTGTGAGTACGCAGTGTGTGTTTAAGACCTAAAACAGTGACTGTCCGCTGCCATATTACTTTTCAGATCTTGTAGTTTTCTGAAAAATTCTGGGAAAGGCAAAGCCTCTTATGCATGCACATAAATCTGGTATTTTAGCGGCAGGCCCCCTGTGGTAGCTTGATGACCCGATGACATGTTCCTTCCTTCCGGCAGCCTGCCTGTTAAGCTCTCTCAGTAGGGAGTCAGGCTCAGAATGCAGGTGGGAGAGGACAACAGCTGGCCAATGGCTGCAATTTGGTCACCAGACAAACATGAATGTCTAAAAGTTTTTCACAAACACCACTGCAGAGAAGTCTGAATTTTTTTCTGAAATTCAATAAAAACCTAAATTTATAAATCATTAAATGTTATTCAAAGAAAAATTTAAAGCTTCTGATGTCTTCACTAACTTTGTTATATGTGGCATAAATAGACAAACCTCCGAATGCAGCCAGTAATACACTTTTAAAAAAAATGGTAATAAGACAAAGAGAGACAGGAATATACAAGTAACAGTTCTGGAAGATGAGGGCGTCTAGATTTCCAAGTAAGGAAGAGTAATAAGTAAATGCTTCAAGCCAAACATCGTCAGGGAATCATCAAGTTGTGAAATAAATGCATAAATAAATATTCAATCACTAATGTCAAACATCTACAGAAGAGGAAGTCACTGCTAAAAAGCCAAGGTCAGAAACCCCTGTTGGGTGTGTGTGTGTGACCATCAAACAGACATCCTGCAACTGGAAGAGAAAGCTTACATGCTGGTTATTCTAGTCAAGGAGTAAAACCCATTTCCTCGTGTTATGGGGGTGCAGCAGTATGCATGGCACGGCAGACCTGCTTTTTGTGTGAAGGTATTATTCATGCAGAGGTGTACGGGGGAATTTTGGATGGATGGATAGATAGTTGTGGGGACAAAGGGTCTTCTGAACATCTTAGTCCTGCACTGCATTGAGATCCCCTCACTGCAGCTGTCCTGTCTGGGTTTTATGGAGGGGGTGTTTAATATTATAAAGCCCTGCAGTTTCCTGTTCATCTGCTGCTCCACCACAGTTCTAACAAGGTCCAACTCCCTACCCGACACAGTTAAGGCCTTTTTAATCAGTTTGTCCAGACGTCTACAATCCTGCTCTCCCTGCTAATACATTGTCTCTTCCTGGAACATCTGGTTATTTTAGCAGGACAATGCAAGACTCCATTCTGCACGGCTTTTAGCAACCATACATACAGACTTTGTGTGTTGACCTGGCCTGCCAGCAGTCCAGACCTGTCTCATACTGAAAATGTTTGGAGCATCATGGAGAGAATCAGAGGACGACAGGCTGTTGAACAGATTAAATCTTTTATTCAGTAAAAGTCAACACAAATTCCCTTAAAAAAAAAAACTGCAACAATTAGTGACATCAAACCATGAGAATTACACAGATATTACATGTTTGTCATGAGGAACCAGTTTATAATTATGCTAACATCCTGGAACACATCCCTCCATGCAGTGACCAACTTTCTGCTGTCTTTACCCCTCACTCTGCATTCAGGTATAAAGGATTATGTATTCTGTATAGAAATATGTTATGGACATAGAACTATCTTTTATTTCTCAGCTGGCATCCCTGGCCAAGTGCATGTAACCCTCTTTCCTCTGCTCTCAATCCCCAAGACGGCTGCCCTTCCTGACTCTTGCTCTGATGGAGGTTTTACTTAATAACATAAAGCTCTCCGGGTTTAATCACATTAAATATTCTTACCTGATCCAATTTATTTTTATGGAAATTCTTCTTTTAGTTGTAAGCCATCACTTATGGGTTCTCTGCGTGGCTTTTTAGTGTTTAATTGGGAGCAAATGTATGTTTATAAGAAAAAACACAGACATATTTGTATCTATTAATGTCATAAAAACGGACTACAATTAATAAAAGAACAAAGTGGCTGTACGATGTCCTGAAGCCTCTCCTTGCCTGAGAGTCAGCAGGATAAAAGGAAAACTAATAAACAAGGGCCCAAACCTACCTGCAGCAACCCCAGCCAACATAAAAGTGACAGCTGGAGTCGGTTTACACGAGCGACGCATCCACGTTGTTCTAGTTGTTGTTTTCCTTCCCCATTTGTGTTTGTTGTTGAGGATAAAAGCAAGTGAGGACTGAGGGGAAGTGGAGGTGTGAACACCGTGCTGAGAGAAAGGTCATTACCTTGATGGAGGCAGCGAGGTGTGTGATGTCTCTTAATGTTTTTACGAACAGACAGGTGTGTGACGGGCGCTGCAGGCCACAAGTCTCTGAAAAGCCAATAATGAGGATAGTTACTTTGGTTTGAAAGCGGGGGCAGGCAGTGCTCTTAGCAGAGCATTAAACATTACCACAGGCCCGCACTTCGGCACGTCTATGCTAAATAGTTTGATACCCACCCACGTTTGCTCACTGAGCTCTTAAGGTCGGCTTTTAAGATTTTATGGGACATTACAGTCCGTTGTTTTTGTGATGTGCCTTTAAATCCTCACAGCAGACTAAGAATCCTGCTGACGGTGCAGCTTGAACGCTTCCATCTGAACAGGATATTTCAGATTACCCACAGCATGTTTATGATTGAACAAGCCTTTTAATCTGACCAGGATTACTTTTTTTTTTTTTTTTAATTTACATTCCTCAATTGAAATAAACATTTCCTTTTAGAGAATATTTGTGAATACTTAAATTCCCTGGACAGGGAAGCTAAAACACATTATATGTCTTCTCTAAATAGATTTGACTTATCCAACATCCATACAATCTATTTTTATCAACCATGATCCATTTTTATTAAGTCCTCGCCAAACATACATGTAAATAATGTACCATGGTAGTACTTTGCATCATTGCATGACAGTGCAGCCATCTTACAATCAGTAGATTACATAAAGAGCCTGCATGTGAAAGATCTGCAGGAGCTTTAATGCAAACATGTCATATACATCATTTTGGATTAGTGTTATCCAACAGACTGACGAGTTCAACTTTAAACTGACTGTGTCAGACAACCTCCAGAGGGTCCCTGTCTGCCTTGGACACCAGCACAGTTACGCCGTCAGGAAGAGTCGCGGCAAGCCTTTCCCTGAACACAGCCAGGAAACCTCGTTCACTGTTGCTGTGATCACTGAGGATGACACTGGTTCCCTTTGCTACTGCATCAAGAACTTCATGATGGGACATCTCCCCTGAAAGATGAATGTAATGACACAGGGAAAACGTGTAAGTTATGTATAATAATAGTAATAAAATTAGGCATCATACGACTGATTCAGTGGCCTCTGATGTTAACCTGTGATGTAGAGGTCTGCTTTGACTCCATTCAGCACCGAAGCTCCAGAACCAGCACACACAGCCACCGTGCACACAGATGACTCTGATAAAATATCAAAAAACAGCAACTCACTCACTCACACACACAAAAAAAAAAAGATAACAGCAGCAGTCTTACTTCTAAAATAGATTAAACCTAAACTAAATCTAAAACCTGCTTTTAAACATTTTTGTAGGCTTAATAAAATATGTTCGATTTTATAGAATTTTAGAGCTCTGCATGGATTATATAAATCCCAAATTATTGTGACTCGTAGGGATATGCATACACTGAAATGATTCAAAATTAAATTGAAATTTATAGGAAATGAGGCACAATTTCACACAATGTTTTAAAGTTAAAAAAAAAAAAGACCCACAAAACTCCTCAAGCGGAAAAACCCAAGCAGACGGGCCATCCACACACATCTGCAGCTACTGAGAGCACAAACATAGAGCTGGAAATAAATATAGCCTGAAAATATGTCTCACATAACTATGTACAGTATAGTTTGTAAATGGAAAAATTATACATATTGACACAAAAAAAAACCACCGATGACAAACAACTTAAAGAAAATTTAAAAAATTACTAAATAAGATTTGTTTGATCTAAAAAGCAGCTTGACTGAATCTAACAATCTCAATCTCCAAACACAAGTTTGGATGGGATAAGTGTGTGACTTCAGCTAGTGATCTCACATCTGACACAGTAGCCTTGAAGCTAGGATCCAGAAAAGAAGTCACCTGACAGCCTTGCTGAGTGATTGGAGTGGCTGTAGAAGATGCATGAAATACAGGAAGTGTTCAGTGTGGTCTAAGCTGATGTCGAGGATCATTACATGCAGGAGATTTACTAATAGCACTGCCTCGAAAGAAGCGCCACCAAAAAAGACAAGGACATCAGCAGATCGGGGGCATTTTGACATGATATCTCCATACATCACGTATAAAGCTTTTATAACTTTATTGTTTTCTATAACATGACTGATTTATATACCTGGACTGCACAGACTAATTTAATCAGAGATTATGCACATTATGTTTACAGATCTGCTGGTTTGTAGCCTGCAGGGAATATCACAGGACTGCTGTACATACAATAACCAGCAGATGTCAGTGTTTCCAAATCAGACACACCTTAACGCTCGCCATCACCATCACACCATGGGACTGGTTTCAGAACTATATGTGACACAGATCTTTCTGAAAAGCTAAACTAAAATATTTAAGAAAAATATTTCAAAAGTGTTTCAATGTAGGAGGTATTTAAGTATATGGGTAAATTTTCTCTTATTTCAATCAGTTGTTTCTTTAGGCCAGCTACATGTTAGATGTGTGGTCAGTATATGCCTGCTAAACAGCAGCATTATAACAATGGCTGCACAAACTATTTGCATAGTGATACAAGTGGAAATTGTCATTTTTTTAAGATCTCCATGATGAGTAAAGTGAGTCTTAAAGACATGAAAGGTGTGCTGTTAAAATTTAAAGACTAATTACAAGAAATATATTGTATGTCTCTAACGGCTCACCTCAGTGTATCTTCTTACTGAGGACTGCTTTGATGCTGCTTACCCCCCGCATGAAAGTCTTGATGGCACAAGGCTGCAGCACTGTTTAAAGCCATGTCTAAGACTTGTGTCACACAGCCAGTCTGAATGCTCTAATCCATTAACATGGATGCTGAAATGAAAATCATAATGTTCTGCACACAATGCACCTGCCACACAGCTGGTGTGAAGCTGGCCAAAGAATTATATTCATAAGCCGCTCCAGTTAAGCTGTGCATCTGCCCTTAAAGTAAAAAAAAATCAGTTTCTACTGTCAATAAATGTTTTGTTTGAACAGAATTATGAACTGCAGGATATATTACAACTTGCTTTTTCCCTAAAGGTTGCTCTATTTCTTTCACTGAGAATTTATCCAATTCCAAGTATACAAGTTTAGATTATAACATAACAATAAATTGATCTTTTGTTTTATGTGGATTTGCTGTCCGTCACCTAGCGTCTTCCCTGATCCCAGAGCCAACCGGAGGTGACTTAAACCCAAGTGGGACTTCATCTTCTGGATCGCTGTCGCCATGGTTACAGGCTGCTCCAAAACACTGAGACGGCCTTGGCCATGGCCTGAAAGAGGCGGCTGCAGAGGGGTGAGAGATGGAAAGTCATCACAGAGTGAAAATCAAGTTACTTGTACTGTTCATCATTACCGATAATATCTTGATTCAATCAATTTTAAAACTAATTAAAGCTGTTTCGTCTTAGTATTCTTGAGTCTATTTTGCAGCATGTGAAGATTTTCTGTTGTACCTTCTCCAACTTGAGGATACTGAGAGACTGGCTGGGAGAGCTGTATCGTAACAGAGCTAGGACGCTCGGGGTCAGCGCTGAGTCACTGCAGGTTATGCTGACATGAATACCACTGTTGTCTAGTCTATTCTTAAGAGAAATAAAGAAAATAATTTCTCAATGCAAAAACTTTTCAAGTTTTTGTGCATTCCATTCAGAAAAAGCAAGTCATTGTGTATTTTGGGAAACCATTTACTGCAACATTTCTTTTTTCCTTACACGTATCCAATAATATATATGTTATTAGACCATGCACACAACCTGCTGCCTGCATATTGTAGGGTTGTTCCACCGTCGTAAGCCTTCAGCTCCTCCAGAAGACCGTTAAGCTCCTCTGCGCTCCTGATCATGAAATCCAGTTTGTGACTGTGCGAGTTGCTATCAGTGGCTTGACTCAAAACAGACACCTGGCCGTTGCCTGAGAGTCAGAGACATGTAAAAAGTTAGTGAGGCAGTGTCACAATGTAGTAGCCCATATCTTTAACTTTTATGCAAACACAGCATGTGTTACACATTTTCCATTCAGACAAGCATCTTACCAAGGCCCCCGACCAGCCAGTCATTCACGCCTCCTTTAACGCTATCCCATGAAGTGTGAGGGGAGAAGATTGCTATCCCAGCCTCGACAGCTCGGATGGCCAATCGCTGCTTCCAGTCTTTCTGAACCAGCCGCTTGATTGGCCGGAACAATGGTGGGTGATACGAAATAATGAGGTCACAGCTGACAGTCGCCGCTTCCTCCATGACGGCATCTGTCAGGTCGTTGGTCAGCAGTATAGTTTTAACTGGTCTAGATTTGCTTGGCTCAACCAGCAAGCCGACATTGTCCCACGATTCAGCAAGTGACAGAGGAGCAAGCTGCTCCAACACCTGCAGAACGTCTTTTAACTCCATCAGGCTAGTACGGCCAGTAGAATGAAAGCGGCAGCGGGTGGAGAAGTGGTGAACTGATGGATAGTGAAGTAAAATTGGTCTGCGTGTCGGGGAACTGCGGATCCTACTGGGTGAGGGGAACAATGGGAGAATGGATGACGCTGCAGAGGCTGACGAACAAAGTGCAGTGTGGGAGTTGAAACATTTACTGCGCCAGCATCTTCTGTTTGTGAATGATAAAATAATCCAAGAGAGATTTCTGAGTCCAGTCAACATCAGTGGGAGTCTGAAGAAAGAAAAGCCACATAAAATATAACGTTATGCACTGAATATCCATCACAGATGAATTAGACTCTTGGGTCAACCTTCCTGCAATTACTTAATTACTTAACCATAATTAATTGATTAAAAAATTGCAATTGATTGACTTCTCAATTAAATGATAACTGTATTTGTGTCTGTTTGTCTTATGTGGTAGTTGTATGTTCATTATTGTTAGTTAACTTTTGAATGTTTACTTTTACAAAGACAACAATGTTTATTCAGAACATTGTTTTCTCTTTGACAGAACTTAAGCACAGTTCTATATCTCATGTGCTGTCTTCCACATTATTTCATTTTTCACTTTGTGATTTTGGCTCTCTGTCCAAGAAAAAAAATATGTACTGGGAATGACACATTCTGGTTTGATTTATTTCTGCAACTTATGGCAGATTAGGCTGTAGAAATAAAACTGAACCCTTAAACTTTTGTTCCTCGGAGGTCAGTAGCAGACTACAGTCAGAAAGGATTTACTTTGATGAAGTGCATTTAATAATGCAGCTTTCCAAACAGGGAGACAGATACACCAAGTCTTTCTGTGGGTATGACAACCTTTTAGATCTTATTCAAACACACAAACTCGTGTTAACTATTAATCTCGTGCTGCTTAACTTTAAATGACTTCGTCGTCATTAAATTTTGGTATGTGATGTTTGATCGCAATGCTTAGTCTTTATGAATCCTGTTTTTAACATGATCTATAACTTTGATCTGCGACCTGACATGCGGCTAACAGCAAAGCTAACTGGCTAGCATTAGCTACACGCTAACTACCGTTATAATAGCTATCATTAAAAACATGGCGTCCATCTATAAATATGTGCATAAGTGAACATGTCATACCTTTGTTGGGTCCTCTTACTAATCAGTTTTTTTTTGTTGTTTTTTTTGTTTTTGTTTTTTTGGTTAGTTAAAGTTAAAGCGAAGGCTACACACTGACGTGGAAATGTTTCCCTTTCCGGCTTCCGTTAGTTTCGATAACTTAATTTTATTTTATTTTATTTTTATTTTTTTCCATGTATGGTCTGACTATCCCTCTTTACTGAATGATTGAAGTCAAACAAACAAAAAATTAATTATTTGTTTGGATGAATGATACCCATGTTTAATAGTCTTCTTCCTCTTTTCTTCTTCTTCTTAACTTTATTTCTTCCATTGACAGCTGACAAAGAAAAACATAAATTAAAAAACAACGAACCAGTGAACCAGCCAGAGGGTAGAGGTAATGCGATCTGTCCATTCATTTCCAAAAGTCAATGTCTTTGAGAGAGTCAAAATAAGCGCAGTTCATCCAGTACTTGAAGGGTCCTTATTGCTTTTTGGTTTTTCACATTTTGCATTGAATTAATATATAATTTTAATTTTGCAAGAAAGACATCATATTAAGGTTTGGAGCCATTCCATTTTCATTGTTCAATGTGGAATTTTCTAATTATTATCAGCAGCTGAACAATGTCAAGCATATTTTTTGCTAACCCATTCAATGTCATATACAATACAACATCAAAAAATGAATATTGATAACCATTTTAAATCACAGATATAGATCCATCTCTGACCAGAATCGTTTGGTATGAATGCAGTGGAAAAAAAGATCAACATCCTTGTCAGATTGGCAGAAAACACAGGTTTAATCAATATCTTTTTTTAATTGTTTTTTTTTTTTTTTTGTATTTATTTTACAGGATAAATTTGAGGCAAAATCTTATAAGATACCTCTTTCAATTTGATATTATTCAGTAATTAGCTTTTCTCTAATTAAGATCACCCATAGTTGAGTACCAGGAAAATGTAGAAACAGGTGGAAATGAGCAGGTTATTTTTTGTCTGATCTGTTTGTTGTTACACTGTTTGCTTGTAATGTCAAAACCCTTGATAAATATTGTTTTCATGTCACAGGTATTTCTTGTAATGTGAGTATCTTTCAAAACCTGAAGAGAACCTGCATGACATCGAAAACTACTGCATATTCTTTAGGGGTAACAGTAAAATTGTATTCTTCTTGGAATTCTGAATAAGTAAGGAGCACCATTTTATTTTACCACTAGCCCTACTGACAGAATGCCCTTGTCATACCATGAACAATGGAAAAGTGATTTGTTTTTGTGGGGAATGTCTTTATAATTGTAAATATAATAGCTGCATGGAGTAAAGTTATGGTTGAAAATAAGTAACCAGGATAACAGGGCCTGTTTGTGAAAATCAGCTAATTTTATAGGTATTTTTTCCACAGAGGAATTACATTTTAAAAGAAAATTGATGCCACCAAGATTTTTGAATAGATATGTTGGAAAAGCATCCGGATGCTGTTTGGGTTTTTTTTTTAAACACTCTACAATCCATTTTATTTTAAATGATTTATTAAGTGTGTCAAAGTGTAAGGCCTATAAACCACCTTGATCTCTACAACCTTTGATTATTTCTTTCCTTAAATAGTGGGATATTTTCCTCCAAATGTAGTCATGATGTATTTTATCTCATTTCTTAATATTTTTGGGCATGCCAGCTGGCATGGCCATAGTCCTGGAAATGCCTTCTGTTTTAGATATTAAGATATTATAAAGATATATCCCTCATTAACCAAGAATTTAATTTTTTTTTTTTTTTTTTTCAGTTATTGGGCTAAAATTGAGTTTGTAAAATTTGCGTTTTCATTTGCAGATCACAACTCTGACATATGTTACCTTTTCCCTTTATGGGTATTCCTTTACAGCTGGTTAAGCTACTATTTTTAAGTGGAAATAACACAGATTTATCAAAATTAATTTTTAACCCTGAAACATTACTAAATGTATTAATACAGCTTAATGCATTTGCAATTTGATTTGAATCTTTTAGAAAAAATAGAAGTAGCATCAGCCAGTTGGCAGATTTTAAACTCTCTGTCTGCAGCATTTATACCCAAAAAAAAAGGACACGTTTTGATGTGTGTAGCCATTGTTTAAGCGACTAATAGAAATAAAAATGGAGAGACGGGACATCTTTGTCTAATTCCGTGAAAGATAGTATTTCTTGTTGAAGTGCCAAATTTTGATTTAACAGAGCTGGAACAACCATTATATAAATTCTGAATTGCACTGAAAAAGTAATTCCCAAAACTATCAAAGGAAATGCATTTTAAAATAAATTCATGTTAAATGGTATCAAAGGCTATATAAAAATCAATAAAGAGAATAAAACTGTCATTAGGAGGAGATAATTGTAATGTATCATATCTAAAAATGGTTGTATCTTATTGCATAATGTGCCTTTTTTCCATGAACCCAGATTGTTCTTCATCCATTATCTCATTAAGGCCAAATTTGACTCTCTTAGCAAAAATGACAGCAAAAATCATTATTGAGAAGAGTAATAGGTCTCCATTTTTTTTAAAGTGTAATTTGTTTTTGTTTAGTTTGGGAATTAAAGTGATTAATCCATGTTTTAATGTGGGAAGAAGCCATTGTTTCTGGGGGCCTTGTTCTCTTTATGGTGTCCCACACATTCCTCAAGTTCATTATGAGATTACATTTTGATCATTAGTAACATCTCCATTTATAAATAAACTATTTATTGCAGCATACTCTGTATATTTTTTCAAGTCCAAAAACGTATTTAGTATTTTGTCTCCTTACTCAATCCATTTGTGTCTCGATCAGATAAATGCCGCTTTGGTTTTTTCTATATATTTATTGTCCAGTTGGTTTTTCAGTATTTTAAATGCTCCATCTCTTGAGTGTTAAGATTTCCATTATTTTTAGTTTGCAGATCTAAAATATATTTATGTTGAATTCATTTTCCCTCTTTTACTTTGCTCACAATTGCCATTTACTAATGGCTACTCTTTGAATTTTCATACTTCATTATTACGCCCATATTCTACTTACGCCCATATTCACCAGAGTCACAGACCTCTGTCCAAAGTCTATCTATAATTCCATTGATTTCTAATTTCAGATCCAAATCATTAAGTAATGTAATGTTAAGTTTCCAATATCCTGATACAATTTTCTGATTGCTGCAATTATTCAGTCTGATTTCAATAAATATTGCTTTATGATCCGTTAAAATAGCTGGTTAAATGATAAAAACTTTTATTCTATCCACAAGGTCACTGGAGGTTAACCAAAAATCTATGTGGGATTTAAGGAAAGATTTTTGTTGCACCAAGTATACTTCTACTGATATCTGTTTCTTTCTCACCCAATATCCACTAGCCCTAATCTTAAAATAACATTTTTAAGTTCACAGCTTGTAATTATTTTCCTTGGAGGCCATCGGTCCATTACATCATCAAAAACTGTATTTTTGATGATGGAAAATACAGATACACATACACACACACACACACACACACACACACACACACACACACACACACAATATTTTTGCTTGAGGAAACTTTAGAGGAAGTTGGGAAACTTGTCTATTAACTAGAATAAATTGCACCTGCTCAAACTCGCACACTAGAAAGATAAGTCGTTGTTCTGCATTCTTCTTCTTCTTTTCCTTATTCTTCTTCTTCTTCTTCTTCAGGAAGACCAGATATACAACACAATAAGAGATTAAATATACAACACATTAAATTTAAGGATATTTAGATTGTCACAGATATTATATATAAATGTATTTCTAAAATGCAAAAATTCCCATATACAAATATTTTGAGAGCCTTTTTTATACTTGAGTCTGATATTGCCGCTTAAAAAAAATAAAGTACTGTATTTTACTGTAAAGTGGACATCTATTATTGAAAAATTTAGCTAAGAGAATGAAAGATTAATTACAAAAAATATGTCATTGTTCTGGGGAGACTACCAGTCTTCTTTTACTCATCTATTTCTACTTGTGTTAAGGAAAACAACACTGTGATGATATTTGTAGTTAAATATGAAATGCAGGTCTGTTTCAGTGTGGTGAGGTAAAAATACAATAAAATAAATATTTGATTTGCAGGGGTATAGTTATAATCAGGGGCAAACTTATGAATAAAATGTCTCCAAATATGACATGTTACCAGAAAAAGCCGTGTCCCTGTTCTACATCATATCCCTTATTATTTTAGTGTTATTTTATTTATTTTTTGTGTGTAGTTGTGTAACATTGTTTTCAATGCGATGTGATATGCAAGTCTGAACTAAAACTGTAGTCATTTTCTGAAGTGTCAAAACTATAAGATTACTCCTGCTCAGCATCAGAGGAGATTAGGGAATGAAGTGCTTCTATAATTATCCACAAAATCATCACTAAACCTACAGCATATATAAATAGAAAAAAAGGAGTTTACTGTTGATTTGTGGATGGAGTATAATACAGGAGTACAGGGGAAATGTAATCCCTGAGACTTATAATCTATTTTTATGATCTGCTTTGACACTAAATTCTGTTTGTCGGCTACAGGTCAATCAATCAATCGAAGCTTTCTTTAATATAGTGCTTCTCAAACAAATTATTTCAGCACAGTGCTCTACACACACTGCACACACACACACACATATACATTTACAGTTGTTCTCAGTTGCTTTGGTGCATTTTTCACATCTCTAAATACATTTGCTCAACAGTTAATGCATTTCTCAAAACAATCAGTACAAACTGCAAAACCTAGTTGATAATCTGCAAAAGAGTGTGACTTGCTCAAAATAGATAGTTCATTCCTCAAAAGCAAGTATTCATGTCAATGAACGTGTCAGTGGCATCAAAATGAAAAGTCCTGACACCATTGTTTATGAAGAAGATAATCAAATGGCTTTGTCATGTTTCCATTATAACAGTTTACTCTGTAAATGTTTTCCAATGCAAAAAAGTCAGATCTTTGTGACACTACCTGAAAATGTACTATATACTATTTGCATGGCCATTTGAAAACTACAGTAAAGATAGACATTACTGTATTTGGTGAGCTAACCGAGTTCAAGACACTGAAAAGGTATGTTTCACATTTTTACTGCATTTGCTCTTTGCAATTCTAATTTGTTCACAACATTGTGCAAAAGAAAAAATCACATCTTATTTACAACAAACAAACTTTCTTTAGGTAGATCTGTGCACAAATGTAAACAATATTGCAGTACATATATTGGAACTGAACATAAAACATATATAGAAATGTAAATCATTCATGCAAATCCAGACGTTCCTCTCTGACTGGCTACATATTTTCATCTACATCACAGCGAATATCATCTCATTTCCTAACCAAATGTTTGAATAACTGAATTTACAGTGGTTCTCCCAACATTTGGCTGCACCCTTCGACCAGCCTCAGCCATTGTGAGACCGTGATTGACAACATGATCCACAGTTGTAGCCCTTGTACTTGGCCTCTTCTACCGCTTCCCCTGTTTTGTTCTCTTCTCATTCCTTCCCGCACCCTCACCCCTCTTCCACGAGGGTGTCCTTCCACTTCCATGTCACAGTATTGTAGAAACGGAACACACTAAGTCCCTCTTGGTTCATATATGTCTGTAAATTGGGATTCATGGAATTCAGCTCTGAGTAATAGTGAAGTGGCTTATCATTGATTGCAACTAATGCTTCACACACACCTCTTCTCATCACTGAAAGCTGAGGTTCACCTGAGAGAAATTGTTCAATTTAGGAGACATTTTCAGGAAAAAAAAAAAAAAAAAAAATATTTATACAATTTGCTTGACAGATTTTGGCAACTAGTTCAACATTTTTGTATGTAATGACTCAAGCAATGAAATGAGGACTATTAGATTTACATGGAATGACTACTCAGAATTCACAAGTATGGTAAATTTTGACTGACATGACCTTAGCAAATGATAATGTTATAAAACAGCAGAGAGTTGTATGAAAGCAGTTGATGCATGTCCAAAAACATTTGCAATTTGTTGGAAGGAATGAGAAACTGCTAGTATGATGTGCACAAATGACTAAATGTTGTGGAGGTTGAACTAACTGTTGTGCAAATGTAAATAGTGATGTGAGGAATGCACCAAAGCGACTGAGAAAAACTTCACAATCTGTAATGAGTTACCCTGAGGATCCGTAATACAGCCACACACAGGGAGTTCTGGACAAATGACCAGTTTATTGGTGGAGGAGTATGAACAGAAGATCAGTCCGGGGGAATGGTCTGCAGAAGAAACCAGGCAACAGCTGGGAGGTAAACAGGATGGCAAAATACTCATCCAGGCAAAGACAAGGCTCAGAGATCCAAAGACAGGCAGGGTCGGTAACCAGAAGATCCGAAAGGTAGCGGTATCCGTCGAGGGCAAGGCAAGGAGGGTAATCCAGGGGCATGAAGCAGAAGGTCGGCAACTGAGGATCAAGCCGTAGACCGCTGGAACAAAACTAGACATAGGTCTGATTATTATCTGGCAGAGAAGGAGGGATTGGAGGGAGCTTAAGTAGGCAGTGAGAGAAAAGGAAACCAGGTGAACTGAATGAGAAAGCAGAGGCAATTAGGAAGCCAGCAGGTGGATCGAGTAACCAATGATGAGCGCCAGGAAATCAGGATGGCAAAAAACATGACAACAATCAATAAAACTGTGGTAGTGGGGAAACTACCAGGAGTGGGGAAGCATCTCAATCTCAGCACTTTGCAGTAAGGAAAGACTGAAAAAAGAAAAATAAGAAAATCATATTTACATAAACATTGCTACAATAAATAAATTAGGACAATAAAATAAGTAACAAGGTATATAAAAAGATCAACTTCTTATAAAGTATAGATAGATAGATAGATAGACAGATAGATTGTTGTTCCACGGACTAAAATGATAATGATAACAAGCTCCTCACCATGCTGGTTCTGGCTTTCAGGATTGATAAAAAAAAAAAAAGTCACTATCTGAAGACCTGAGTGCTCTGGAGGGCTTATTAGTGTAGAGATATTTACCTCTGCGTGTTTTGGCCGTGTTTTGCTGGGGGTGGAATAAAAATCATTTATTCTTTTTATGTTCAAGTTTTGGACTGGAGAAATTACACTCAAATAATAAATGGATTAAAATTTATTCAAAAACCACATGTACAAAGACTTTGGTGATCAGCCTTATAAGGTGAACTTAATCAGAAACCTTTATATAGCTGTTCCTATTACACAATACAGTTAATATGTAATGTTATGAAACAAACCTAGAGATTAAAGAAACGAGGAAAAGACTAGACTACTCTGATGAGCTGTATTAACTCCCACAGGGCAGGTGGTCTAGCAGATACGGAGTGCTCTCTGCTCTTCTCAGAAAGATTACCAGCAGTTTGGCTATATAAACAAATTAAATCTGTCTGAATGATGATTGCAAAGGGTTAAAACTGCAGTCCTGGCATGACAGCAAGCTTCTGGACTGAATGGCTTCCTCGGGATTGAGTCAGAGAGTGACCAAAAGAGAGATTATTGGAGATTACTGCAATAAAGGTCGATGCTAGATGTTAGGGGGATCAGGGGAGGATAAGAGTAAAGGCAGGGCAGCAGCCATTACATCATCTGATTCTTCTTGTGGCCTCATAAGCACTACATGCCTTAGAATAACAAAAAGGAAAAGAAAAAGCCCACTCATCAGATACTCACTTGCATTACCCTTAAATCAGTGAGCCAATAAGAGAAAGGGGAGAATAAGGAGTATGCAGTCTCTGTCATTGTATCTATGGCGCCTCATCAACACACAGGAGGTGCTTACCACTCAAAAAAGGAGAAAAAGATGTGACATATGTTTTCCATTAGGCATACTATCATAGGTGTCCTCCTTCAGATTCAACCTTCAAAGATATATTTTAAGTTTTTCAAATGATTCACTTTTGTTAATTGGCACTATGAACCCTTGCACCTCATCTGTCTGACTGAAGACGTGTGTGGTTTGTAAAGCAGGAACATCTGTCTCACTGCTGTGTCCTCATTGTAAGTGCACATTGTGTCCCCACACTGTGTTCCTGTCCACTTTCCAAATTCCACCCAGGCATTTAATCTCCACTGTGATGCATTTGGATCCATTTGACACAGAGTTTGAAAATAAATCACGAGAAACTTCTGTACCCAGATTGAGTTCAGATGTGAAGATTTGGTGTATCAGCGGAAGTAGTTCATTCTTTTTTTCCAAATAGTAATTTATGTGAGAAAAGCATAATGGTAATATATATTTTTATTGGGTTTTTTTGGGGTTTTTTTTTATAAGCTGAATTTATTTATTTATCAGCTGTCCATATTCTGTCATAAAATCTCTTTTTTCCTGTGTCTTTCCAAAAGAAGGCCAGAGAGTTCATTCAATCCTCAACATTTTTACTGACAGAAGATCAGAATTACTGTTTTTGGTTTACAAATCCCTGCTTTGGGACATGAAATCCATAGATCAGTGCGTCAATTCATAATACATATGTTTGCTTGTCACATTACAAGAGGAAAGCATTTCCTCTCCATCATATGGTGAGGAAAATGTGTAAGTGCTGCGACAGCCATCTACTTTCACAAGGCAAAGTTCGCCTCACAAAACAAAACATTAAAAAATACATGTGTCCTAACTTAAATTTATGTAAAATAATACACACAAAGACAGGGAAACACTGGGAACCTGTTCTTCTTGAGCACTTAAAGTTTAAAATTTAAAATGCGTATTTCTGTGAACAGGATTTAATTTGTTCAATTCTAAAAAAAATAAATAAATAAATAATAAATGCATAAATAGAAGTAAATTAACATTACATATTAACAGCACATGCAACATAGCAACGTTACACCAGGAAATATTTCACATCCTTATTTGCATTTTTAAAAATTGCTATTGTTTTTAATGTTAAATGTTTTTCTGTTTTTGCTTCAAAAAAAGATTTCAGACACTCAACAATATGAAGTTTCCTTCTTTTATACTTATGCTTAATTTTCCAATTTTGTTAAACTGACTGTTCTGAGCTGCAGTCTGTGTGAATATGTGACCACTAAAGGTGCCTTTAGTTATAAACACGTTTTCTGTGCAATATGAATTAGTTTGTACTCGTATTGTTACAGATCCCAGCTTTTAATTGCACTATAACTAGCTGAAAAGTCTCTCTCCTCTTTCAGTCCCAGCAGAGTAATGCAGCATTTATCCATGTGTCCCAAGACAAATTACACATTCTGATCAATCAGACCACAGGACAAATTTTCACTTTAGTCTGCTTGAGCCTAAAAAAGTTCAAACTGAAGATAAGTAAATTAACTTTCTTTTTCTTTATATTCATTTGCCAAACAGAGTTTTATCTTACATCTGTGGATGCAAAAGCCAACTGTGATTAATAATAATGATTGTTTTTTCCGAGCACAGATCAATACACAACTGTTTTTATACAAGGCCAGCATTTGGCATCATGTTTTATTTGTTGTTTTGTTTTTTTGTGTGTGTGAGTGTTTGTTTTACCTTTTTAATCTGTTGTGTTACTTCTTTGCTATTATTGTAGCATTACATAACTTTAATTCAATACTGCTTAACTAATCATTCTTAAATGTGCTAAAGGTATATTCAAAGCTAAATTAAATGTATTATTTTCCCTTTTTTAGATGAGGTAATGAGAATGATGCAACACTGCTAGGAATACAATTGTTTCACAAGTAATATTTATTTTCAAAAAAATCCAATTCAGCAAACCAATTCAGAATGACCTACATTATATACAATATATCCACAAAACAATATATTTCCAGATATTTATGGAGTCTTTGAGTTCTTGCATTTATAAAAATGTCTCTAAATCTTTGCATAGCAATGAAATCCTCTTTGACAACTGCTTGGTGTTCTTTTCTTTACAGTATTTCATACACGTAACTTTTTACTGCTTAAAATTAATCGATCCAAGAGAATCAGAGGAAGACAGTACTAATAGTAATATATGATTTTAAAGGTGCAAATAAACTTTCTTGACTGGCATCGGCCTCAATCATCATTGGCGAGACATCATTTGGACGAACTCTACAAAGGAAGGTGGAAAAGTTGATTAGTTTACAGTCAAGTGAGAAAAACTATCATGTTCATGTGACCCTGATAACATTTATACAATATGCTGGGCTACTGAAACACTGTGGATCTAATGTCACCAAAAATGAAAGATAAAATGTACCCTCAAAGTCTACAGTGCCATCTCCATTGTCGTCCGCTTCTTTCACTATGGCATCGATTTCTCTGCGACTCATATGTTCCCCCATCAGCTTATTCATGGCTGCCCGCAGCTCCTCTGTTGTAATCTCTCCATCTCCATCCATGTCAAACTAACCAAAGAAAGAAGAGATTGAGCAAATAGAAAGATCTTCACTGCACCACTGTGGGTAGTGAATTGGGTAAAATCTGCTTATGAACCAGATGGTTGTTCCTTTCTGTTTCACTCTCACCTCTTTAAAAGCATCTTTGAGCTCCTTTACGCCAATCATCCCAGCTGTCTCTGCAAGGAGCTTTGGGGCCATTAGCTCCACAAAGTCTTCAAAGTCAACTCTGCCACCAACTATAGAGGGGAAAAAAATGGAGGGATGACGTCATTCTTAAATAACAGATTTTTTTGTTGTTGTTTTTTTATGTAGTTTCTAACCAAATCAAATAATCAAATTTCGAATATATAGTCACCTTAATGTTCAAATTTAGCAAATGACTGAGAAATTCCACAAGTTCTGCTGTATGAGTTTGATTCAGTGAGGACTTACGGTTCATATTGATATTTTGGCTGAGCTCAATCAGCTCCATCTCAGTGGGCATGTAACCCATCGTTCTCATCAGGTTCCCCAGGTCCTTACAGCTGATCAGCCCATCCTTGTCTTTGTCAAACTCATTAAATGCATCACGCAGTTCTGCAGAGGCACACATAACAAAAAATATAAGCAAACAACATGCAGGTCATGAAATACGCAGGTCAGAGTAATGCTGAGATGGAAATGGCAGGGAAAGTAAATGTGCGGCTGGTAAGAATTTGACTCACCGTCAATCTCATCGTCAGCCAGTTCTCTTGACTGTAAAAGCAAAAAGAAACTGCTAAGTAAAATACAGACTTTTTTTTTTTTTTTAAAAAAACCAACAAAATAGAACAAACAAATAAAAAGCACACACACATACATATACATATATATATATATATATATATATATATATATATATATATATATATATATATATATATATATATATATATATATAGTTATATATATAGTTATATATATATATATATATATATATATATAGTTATATATATATAACTAAACACAGCTGTAACAAATATAAAAATGCACAAAAACTTCTGTACAAATACTACATCAGAACTAAAATAAAATATAAGATAACAATCAAAGGTGCGATTATTCCAGTGGCACGGATTTATATGTTAGTTATCAGCTTTCTGTCAACCAGTCATCACCAGCATGCAAATTGCAAAAAGCAAACAGATCATCCCTCGTCATCATCCAATCAGCTTTTCACATGTGTTCACAAAAATTCAAGGAAAACTAAAAAAGAAATAAAAATAAAAGAAGAAGAAAAAATCCATAACTGCTCAATGTACTTACAATATTTTTTCCCCCTCGCAGGAAAATGCACGCTGCACCGAAACTCATTTCTGTAAGTGCAAATATAGAATGGTGTGTGATAAAAAAAAAACAAAAACAACTGGATGATGCCTGACACACAGCCAGACTGGTGTCAGAATTAATATTAAAATCACTTTGTGTCAAATCTTTAAAAAGTTCATTCTTAAAACTTTCAAGTGTATTTGAATATTCTCAATAGGTTTAAACTATTTTCAGCATCTAAATGCAAAGTTTGGATAAGTGTCATTAAGTTATTGTTTGCACTCACCGTTCTCAGGTGATTTCTGCTCATCAGCCAAGCGTTTCGCACATGAACCCTCCGGCTGACACTCTGCGGCCGACCCCTGCTGTGCAGTCAGCTCTTTGCTCTCCTCTTTTTTGCGCTTCCTCTTAGAATCAGACCTGTCCTTCTTCAGCCAAGACAGCTTTGCCTGTCAGTGTGCAGAGCCCTGGTCTGCCCTGCGTGTCAGGATGCTCAGAGGTTGGATGAAGTGGGGTGTGGCTGCATCTACTATTGCACGCTAGGAGGGGAGGAGTCAGTGGTATGACTGGGAGACAGTAGGATCATGTATGAGCTCAGGAAATGATGCCCTGGTTTCCAGCTGAGTGGTGACATCACTGTAAATAATACTGCCATCTGATCCCACCTGAAAGAGAACAAAGTCATTTACTATCAGGTAACAAGTTATAGGCGAAACTTGTTTACAATGAATTTATCTCTGTATGTATAGAAACATAAACTTACATAATTTCTATACAATTTATTCCAGTTCAGAATTGATGGAGCAAACCAGCCTGTCTCAAACAACCAGGGAGAACATACAAACTCTGAGGCCACAGAAAGACCACTGATCAAACTCCTCGAACCTCCTGACCACAACAACACTGCACAGCCCTAATCTCACATAAACATTCTGATTATGCCTTTTTAAATAAAATTTTCTTTCTATTTGTTTTTGTCATGAATGTTTTTCTCCCTCAAAAAAGGTGTTCCGTTTTTCTTTAAGAAAAAAATATAAGGTTTTTTCTGGGAAAGTTGTTTCATGAGTTGCTTTAAAACCAAAGATATTACTAATAATATTTACTTTTGACACTGTGGAAATTAAATAAATTAAATGAATTAAATATTTTGTTCATGATTTAGTCACTACTTGGCTTATTTAAAATCATAATTTATAAGACAAGGATGACTGAATGAATGAATGAATTCATAAAATAAAATCACCTATCCCTTTTAACTAAAGTTTGAACACCATATAAAAATCAAAACAGAAAGAAATTATTTATAAATTTGCAAAGGAAAAATATATTCTAAGATAAATATGTAAGTCTTTAAAAAGCATAAGTCCCATGATATATGAGAGGGAATATCTTTCAAATTTGAGCAAAAAAAATGCTTTTAAGAGTGTTGTTTGCTACACAGAGGTAAACACATTGTCCCAACTTCTTTGAGACATGTTGCTGACATCACTTCCATGGTGAGTGCATATTTTTCATATATTAGAAAGTGTTAATGTCAACATTTAATATGTCGACTATGTTCTGTTGTAAATAAATACAGATTTATGATGTTTGCTATATGCAGCTTTCTCTTTTTATTTCTACTTTACAAAGCATCTTAACCATTTTGCAAATTAACTTGGAAGAAAACATTTCTGTGCATCAATGTACAAAGCTAAACAGCTTGAATGAAAGCTGTGTTTCACTAACCAGTAATCTAAGTTCAACTGGACTGAGCGCGTGCAACAAAATGACAAAAAGATTCCTACAAGTCAAATAAAACTGGTGTTTTATGACCAAAACTTGTATCAAAAACCTCATCTTGACCAACACACGTTTAAGGTAAATACAGCTGAGAGGTTGTTGACATTTCTCAGAATACAACAGAAGTAATATATTCACTTTACGAAGAGCATTTATTTTAATGGGCCATGCAGACAGTTTTCACGTAGAAAAACAAACAGCAGCGTTTCAATAAAACAACAGAGGCTTATGCAGATCTTCTCCTTTTTTCAGACACTGCCGAGAAACAGATTTTGGATGAATCAAAAGATCCCTGGCTCTGACAGCTTTTATCCCTTTGTGCGGTTATCTGTCACAGTATTTGTGTGATTTTCAGGACTAAAAGAAGTTGGGGTTTTTTTCCAATAACTATTGTGTTAATGTATATTTTCCGCAGCCAGGATGTCAACGCTGAGCACTAATTAAGCGTCAGATCAAGTCTTGATGGTGTGCATGTCATCTGCAGGGTGAACCTCTTCCCTCTGTGTGCCCCTCTGTTATGTAAATCCATCTGAAATCTGTTTGCATAAGAAGCTTAATCCACCACCACACACGACAACTAATAACGATTTATTATCTGTTTTCCTTTCCTTGTTGTTGTGGGCCAGTTGAGGGGGTTATGCAAGGCTGGATCCACAAGGTTGACTGTAGAAAAGAGGGCTGGAGGTATATGGGTGACTGATAGCTTACAGAGGAAAGAAGGCAGCCTGAAGAGATAAAGGGATTAGTATCAATTTTTAGGGCTGGGAAAATCGAAAATCTGCTCTTTTTTTTTGCTTCACAATTTTAAAATCGATTTTTTTTTTTTTTTTTTTTTTTTTTTTTGTTAAAAATCAATTTTTTCAAATCGATAAAATTAATCCACAATAAAATTTTTGTCATTTTTATTGTTTTTACTGATCTTTTTACTTGTCTTCTTGGGCATTATAACAGCAGAATGATGGTGTGGCAACTTTGTTATTTTTTCCGAATTGAAACCAAGAAAATTGACGAGTACTAAAAAGTTTTGTAAATTTTTTGTTGTTGTTGTTTTTAAACTACAAAAATCAGTAATATTGCAGAATTGTGAGAATCGTAATTTAAATCGAATTAGCACCCAAAAAATCAGAATCAAATCGAATCAGGACAAAAGCATATTGTCACAGCCCTATCAATTTTCCTGCAGGAATAAGTAAATTGTGGAGAAACAGGATGGTGAAAGGCCTTTTGTATTCCTTCATTATTTCCTTTATTATTTCTATAATCTTAAAACTCATAAACCTCAGTTGTAGCAAGTTTTACCCAATGGTCCTGTTCAATTCATTGGAAGTTTTGCCGTATTTAGAATGGTTAAGAAAACATCATTATTCATTTAATTTCTTATGAATAGTAACTTGGTTAGCAAATGAACATGATAAAAATCATTTTAAAGAAAAGGGCATCTGGGTAAAGGGCATCTGTTTTAAGTCTGTCTGCTAGAATTAAAAAAAAGAGACAATACCTGGTGATTATGTAAGCCTTCACTGAGAAAACAAATCACATGTCAGATTGTCCTTACATGTTTTTAAATGGGAAAAAATTACCTTTAAATCACTTAATTCCCCCCCCCCCCCCCCCCCCCCCCCCCCCTTTTTTCAACTCAGCAGTCATGAGTGGTTATTTATAAACAATGACATCATCATTACATATTGTGCAACAGCATCGTACAGGGATTAATATTATTAGGGTAATAGTGACATAATAATCTCTGATTCCAAACACTGAGCATTTTTTAAGTGGATAGACACCTGACCTGATTTCTACGACGTGATGCATGAGCTGATGATGTGAAGCCACTTCCCTTCATGTGATGTTGTCATTAGTATTATCTTGTATAATAATCATTTTGATGACATTTTTCAGTTGAGAAAGTCTTCTCCTCACCTTCACAGAATAATACAGAGCAGCAACCCTGGCAAAGAAAACGGATGACATCTCACCATTACAATTCACCAGGGGTTACAACTGTGAACAAGAGGGAGACCCCCAGTCCTCCTTTGGTCATAAAGAATTTAAGTATTATACTGTCAAATTAGGTGCAATTATATGTCTCTAAATGACAGACACAGCAGCAGTACCAGACATCATGTTTCCTGTTCTCGGTACATGTTTGTGTAAGTTAGTTGCAAACAAAACAACAAATCATTAAGCATAGTCTAACCAGAGGCTAAATTGCCTGTTAGCTTTCTAGATTAGGGATGAAAAAAATAAATAACTAAATAAATTGAAAAAGAATCCATATCTGTTTATCCTGCTTATAAACGGTTTTTCCAGGGAATTAATCAAAATAAAGCACATTTGTTATTTAATACAGATTATAAATGATGTAAGAGTTTATCCACCTTTTTCCACCACTAATCAGCATAAGCAGCAAACACAAAATTAACCATCAACTTTTTCTAAAAGGGTACTGTCTGCTCTCAACTACCTTAGTTTTCTCAGTCCCTTCTGGAGGACAGCTGTTGCAATTTGGCCAAGTGTCACAGTCATTAACACTGACTATGTAATCCTTACATAATCCAGTTTTTGGTTTTAGAAGACAAAATAGATACACAAGTATCAAAAATTGTATCATTTCTGTCATTTTACCAGCAATTTCTGGAAGTTTTTTACTTTTTAATTTTAGTTTGGTCAGTCTGAATCCTTATAGGTTCATATTTTCTGTGGTAATCTCATGTCCCAAATTTATTGGTCTGTAGTCTTTTGTGATCAAATAATCAATTAAAATTATAATATTAATCCATCATCAAGTATAAAGACATTGACTGCTATGGACTACCACATTTAAGTCTCATACTTCATTAAAGGGTGTGACAATGACCACCTGATTCTTAATATCATTTTATATCAGTAAGACAAAGGAGCTGACAGTTGTCCTTCTTCACCCCGGCACCCTGTTGTCACTGATAACCAGACACAAAACTGCTAAAATTGGACCAAACTCACAAAGGTTACCAGGACTGCTGCAAAAATAGCAGTACTTACTTTGCCAAACCTCGCTGAAGTTAATAACAAGGCTATTACATCTCAACAGAACAGGGCCAAATATTTAGCCCTATACCCTCAGAGCGTAGACATATATTGAAAGTATTCGGAATTCTTTAGTCATTGGATTTCTCAGTAATACAGTGTGACCACACTGACCACTGGGTGAGACCATAACTGTTTTATGTGTGCAGGCAGATGGATTGAGTGAACAATATAGAGATTTTATGGCATATTATGATATATATCATGGTGAATTGGGCTGTATGGAGGTGTGGTAGTTAGCAGCCCAGCATCCCAGCAAGAAGGTCAGCCCAACCTTGGCTGGGGAGTGGTTTAAAGTCTTGCGGTACAGTTTTGCATGTTCCTGTATTTTTGTTCTCTAGGTACTTTGTTTTCCTACACCAGTGCAAAAACATGTATGTTATGTTAATTGGAACTATAAATTCTCTCTAGGAGTTAATGTTTTGTTTTTTGTTTTTTGTTTTTTGTCTCCCTGTGATGGACTAGAGACCTGTGTCTGTGGAGCTGGGACAGGTTCCTGGGACATGTGGTATGGGAAATGTATTATTATTATTATTATTATTATTATTATTATTATTATTATTATTATTATTATTATTATGAATAAAAACTTCATAACAAGGCTATTATATCTCAACAGCTGATGATGTGAAGCCATTATTATTATTATCAATAATAATAATAATAACTATTACTTTACCTTAAAAACCATGCCATTGCACTGTTTACAGGCCCTGCTTGTTTGGTTTGCTTTTTATATCCCCGTTTGTGATGTTTTAGCCAATCTTCTTTGCCACATGGGGATAGTGTTATTGGACACGCGCCTAACTCTGAAGCGTCGAAGAAGAGCACTTCCGTTTTCCTCTCGGCTCCCGCCCCGCTCCGCCATCATGAACTCCTGAACAAAAACGGATGACAGTCGAGCAAAATGGGGATAACGCGAGCTGGAGATAAAACCCGCTCAGAACATTAACGAAATGACATTACAAGGCGGAGAGCGGAGTGGAGAGGTGGATTTTAATGAATCTGTTTGACGCTGAAAACATCCCAGCCAGCTCCTGGCGTTACGTTATTTAGTTAGCAGTGTTGCTAACAGCAGCCAGCAGGGCCAGCCTCTGGTTTTCTCCGGCAGACGGCTCTGCTCTGCTCTGCTCTTCGCCTGCTGGGTTGGGGTTAGTCTACTGGCAGGGTTAGGCAGCTAGCTGTCAGTCTGATCGACTGGGTACTCATGTCAAGTAACAAAACGAGTTAGCTGTCCAGTTGACAGGGAGCATCAGGATGACGAGGAGTTTCAGCCAAACCAACGTCAGACAAAATGAGGTTTGGTCGTGTTGAATAGACACCAGAGCCGAGGAAAAGGGGAGTGAGACCGATATTTTCCTGCCAGGCCAGTTAGCTAGCTCTAGAGCTAGCTACAGTGGATCCCAAAAGCCACGGTAAGACATGTTATAAATCATTCAGCGTGGTGAAGCTGCTGGATGCGCAACCCTGCGTTTTCCTCCAGGGAAGCAACCAGACAGCTTTATTAGCTACACAATTTTTAACTCTGAGGGACATTGATATAAAATCTCGTTTTTGGTCATTATTACTGAGTCAGCCTGGAGTTGTTGTCTGCTTTTTTGTTTAATGCATTTGATTTTTCATTTTATTTATTTATTTATTTTGAGCATGACCAAAGATAGCCTAAATTCCCATCCATGTGGAAAAAACCATCTAGCTTGCTCAGCTGAAAGCTGGGTATCACATTTATAAAGTATCACATTTATCGTGATACTTTAAGCAGTCATATATCTGAATATTTTTCCCTTTCTGTCCAAAACAGCAAGATTTTCGTTTTCTACTCTATGCAAGAGAGTCAACTGTGATGGGGAAGTTAATGGTACATAAATAAAATTGGTTTCAATTGCATCACTATATATTTACTTGTCTCTTCCTGTGTTTTCTGCCACCAGTGTGATGTGGCTTGGCTCTTAAAATGTATCAAGAGCTAGCCATTGTTTTAGTTGCAATACCGAAATAACTTCTCATTTTCAAGGGAACCAAGCACTTCCTCTCTGGCTGTAACAAAATGGCTACAAAAGAACACCTTCATATGCATGTTTACTTGAAAGAGTTTTGGTATTTAAAAAAAAAAAACCTTCTGTTGCTAAGCTACAGACCTCTTAGCTGAAGTTGTTATCCACATGAACTCTTATACAGAATCTCAATGAGCCATAACTTACCCTCAGTCTTGTTTGACTGGCAGCATGCACACACACACACACACACACACACACACACACACACACGTGTGTGTGTGTGTGAGTGTGTGTATGTATATATATTTATATATATATATAGTATATATATATATATATATATATATATATATATAAAGGCTGATATATTGATCAGCCTTTAAGAGGGCAATGATATTGTTTCAGGTTCATATGGATCAGGAAAGCAGTCAAATTTTGTGGTCAAAACATTTCACAGCAGACAAACTATTAGCACTGATGCTGTACTGTGTTCTGCTGCTCATCGTGGATGTGTGATGTACTTGTGTTGTAACCCTTTCAGACACTTGTTTAAATCATCAACCTTATGTAAGGGTTTCCTGAAAAATCTGGAATTTTCTGCTAAACCTAATATTTCTCCACTTCAGAGGAAGCTACTAACATAAAATATTTATAAATTTAGAGGCCAAACCTGCTGCTTTTATTGTAATTCTTTTTTTCTGATGTTTCTCAATATTTTTAAAGAAGTGCCGATGATTGAAGACAGTAAGCATGTTGATGACAGAGTATGATGCTCCCACAAGCTTGACTTAGAAATTCAGTATTTGTTCTTGCTATATTGTATACTCTACTACATGTCCAGTTAGTGCTTATTTCCCTTCATTATCTCACACTCTCATGTTTAAATATTTCATTTGACAGATGTTTTCACCTCACAACATCAACATTGCAGTGTAACTGTATTTAATGCTGACATAATAAAGTGTAAGAATAAAGACGCACCATAATTTTATTGGTAATATGGTCTTACTTGAAAGAACACTAATCCTGAGACAAACCTTAACGTTTTTTATTGAGTGTAATGAATGACTGGTAAACGACAAGTTCAAATCCATTCATGATCAGGGCTTTTTTCAGCATAGACTGAAAATTCAAAGTGTTTACTTTCATTTTTTAAACTGCAATTTAAATAGGTGGGGTTAATAGATAAAAGAAACCACCACAAAAAAGCAATACTTGTGAGGGGAAAAAACCATGCATGAGCTGTTTTAACAGGAGTCATTAAACGTGAATGAATGAACAGGTTAGACAGTGTTATTTGCCCTTACATTTCTGATGGAAATAGATGAATGAACGTATGAATGGGTGGATTTAGGCTTCTATGCATGTCGATAGGGTGTCTTTGATGCTGCAATTTTTAAGGGCCAATACAATTGTGTATTTTTGTATTATCCACCTTTAAATGTGGTTTTAGTGGAGGATATACTTTATGCACATGTTATTCCTGTCAGGTGGAATGGCTAACACTGTTTGGAGCAACAGAATATCAGGTTTATAATGTGTATTTTGTAATTTAAATATTAAAGTTAAAAGAAGAAGAATTTTATTGATATTAAAAGATGTTGTCTGTAATGCTTTGACAGGTTCTGTAAACTGATTGGATATGAAGAATTTAAGTGTTTGTAGCTTGGTTGTTTTTTCACTTTTCTTTTTCTATTTTTGTCTAAATATCTAGAAGAATTGTTTATGTGCATAATTGCCTCCAGAGATATGTGACAGACTGGACCATATTTCCTTGCAACTCATGTTTCCGACACAAATGTTTGTAATCCTTCCAAATAACAGATTGTCACCCAGCGTGTCTCTTTCACTCTCACCAGGCGCTGGCCATGCCGTCGAGTGTGCGGGCCGGGAGCCTGAAGGACCCGGAGGTGGCGGAGTTGTTCTGCAGGGAAGATCCCGAGAAGCTCTTCACAGACCTGAGAGAGATCGGTCATGGAAGCTTCGGAGCAGTCTACTTCGTAAGTTACTTTCATTTAAGGCTTCGGTGCCGAGTTAACAGTACAGATGGTTGGAGTTTGCTTTAACATTGTGAAGGTTTACAAGTTAACAAGTAAGGGCCCATTCACACTAGCTGTCTTTATTTTAGTCTTAGCTTGGAAAGTCCAGTTCATTTGGGGTCTTGTGAAAGCACCAATAAATTCTGATTATAATCAGAGAAGTGGACTCGGTCTATTTCAAGTGGAAACAAAATACATGGGGTTTCAGCACCCAGCGTTGAAGTAAACGCAATCAAAACATGCATGTGTGTGGGACGATAAATAGCTCTGGATGGGAGAAATGGCGTGCAAGAATTCAGTAAAAGTTCTGATCCAACTAGTGTTTCAGCATGAGCCCTAAATATTTCTTCTTTCAACAACTATATTCTCCCTTGACATGAGCACACGTAATGGATTAAACTGAAATGACTTTTGCATTAATATTTAAAATTTCTGAAAGAAGAAGAAAAAGTAGGCAAGACTGAGTTCCTTGTTTAAGGTCAAATTTGGCTTCAACAAATTTTTAGACATTGTAGACTAATTTTTAAAAAGCTAATTAGGAAAAAGTTTTGATACTTAAACCCAAACTCAATCATTAAAGATTAAAAATATTCATTAAAAATATAGGTGTTATTTATTGTTAAGAAGTAGGGAAACAAGATTATGTTTTTATGAATTAGGAACATTGTGTTATCACTGTTCAGTCACACAATTACTGACTTTGCTGGCAACATACTTGGGATTGTTCTGCTTTAAGTTTTATTATTTTGTGTTTGAAATCTCCTAGTTTTTGTTGAATTCATTTCCGTTTAGGCAGTGCTCCTCTGTGAGGAATGGAGGTGGCCAAGATGGTATTTATTTATAATTCATTTTGCAAAAGTATTTTTGATTATTGTAATATGTTGTGTATATATTCTCTTTAAGCTGTTTTTAAGAGACTTTTTTATCTCTAAAGTCAGACTTGCTGATGGGTGTTGTTCTGTTTTTCCCCAAGAGTTTAATATATTTTTAAATTTTGCAAGTGAACTCATAAATTTCTTTAATTCAGTGATACTGGTTGTTGAAAATTAAAGTAAAAAAAATATTGAACACTGAAAATTATTAAAATACTTAATAGTGTTAATTGTTGCACTGATGATTAGAAACCATTAATAGTAATCAGTCAATGTTTTGATTATATGATCCAAATGTCACCCAAGCAATATTTTCCATCATCAAAATAGCAGATGGTAGGAAAAGATGTACACAGCACAGGTGAAAGCTTGCATTTAGTTGGTCAACGATTTTTTCTATTTTTTTCTTCAGAAAATGAGGAACGTAAACAGTCATTTTGCCTCCTGTAAGAGCACAAGGTTCATAAACCTATTTGCTAAATATGAAAGGTGATAGGAGAGGAGAAAAAAAAAAAAGCACAAACACGGTGTACAAAGAAGAACTTGTCGTTGGTGGTTGTAAAGCTCTGTTTAATGAAGGGTGAAAAGGAGCTAGTCATGGATGAAGAGATGAACAGGAGAGTGCAGAAGAGAAGAGAGAGAGCTTTGCTGAAATCTCTTTATGTAATAGTGATTCTTGTGTCCAGTGTAAAAATGGCCGATGAATCATTGTGTATGTAGAGTCCTTTGTGGAAAAGGAAAAAAAACAGTTTCACATGTTCTGCCAGACAATAGTTTTGAGCTGATGCTGAACTTGGTGGCTCGTTTGCTGCTGATAGAAAACTGAGTAACTGTTTAATGAGCATTCGTGGTTTCAGTGTTTAACTCTTGTCCCTAACACCTTAGGCCCATGACATCCGCACAAATGAGGTGGTGGCAATCAAGAAGATGTCCTACAGTGGCAAACAGTCCAATGAGGTAAAAGCGGAGAACTCTGTAATCTTTCACCTGCTTACTGCTCAGATTAGTTTTTATTTCAGTCATGTTTGCTCTTTTGTGAATGTTGCTCTGATCCTGCTCCAGAAATGGCAAGATATCATCAAGGAAGTCAAGTTTCTTCAAAAACTGCGCCACCCCAACACCGTTGAGTATCGCGGCTGTTACCTTAGAGAGCACACAGCCTGGGTGAGTGTGTGTTTTCCACTTCATGCAAAGTTATTTTCTTGTTCACATAAATAAGAAAAAGAGTAATGGACATCTACATATCTGAATGGGCCTGTACACCATGACTGAAGGACTGCATGACCACAACCCTTTGGTACCCTAGAGGAGAGTCACCATATTTCTGCTAAATGGAGGATTGGGGCAAGGAATATATTAGCAGTCTGTTAAAATGAACATTTTGCCAATCCTGCTTTTTTCTGTACATATATTTGCACTACTAGTGGCCTCAATATTCCAGGAATCAAACTTGATATTACAGCTTTAAAGGAATATATTATAAAAGGGGAAAAAAAGGCAAATATCATTGTAATGCTTACTCCATGGTTAATGTGTTGCAAAAATGTTATAAGGTTATTGTTTAGTAACATTTTAATTACAGCATTTATTAAAAAAAAAATAAATAAAAAAAAAAGAAGCTCCAGGCTGCTTGCTCAGAAAGAACAGCAACACGTTTCAGTGCCCTCAGATTAGTATTTCCTCTTCAGACTCTACCATGCACCCATCAAACACATGTTGAAGTTTGCTCTCTTCTCTTCCAGTTAAATCTGTTTATAACATCTACAGCTAGACAAAAGTAAAGGCTGACTTTATGATAAATGCTATGAAAAAAAACAGGAAATGACAATCCCTCATCCTACTTAGTGTCTACCGCTTCCTTATTTTCTTAGTGAAGTATTTTGCAAGTGGTTTCCACATAATCTGTATTTGTCTCATCACTGTGGTTCAGTTTTGCACCCAAACAGCAGATGCAAAACCATGTATAAAAATGTATACACATGACACATTTGTATATTTATAAATGTGTATATGTGCACAGACGTGCATTAAAAAATTTAATCCGCATTTTTAGGGTGGACCATGCCTCTCACCTGCTGACCTGCTGGATAGGTCCCTATGACGCGTGGGACTTTAATACGTTAATTACTATTAATTAATTACAGAAAAAGAATGTGTTGAAACATTAATGCATTTAATAGCTGAACATTTGTCAGTGCACAGTTTCCTGGTGCACCAGTTACACTGATGCACACTGTAGATTTCTGCTAAAATGTAACACTTTGGTACTGTGTTTAGCGATTTTTTTTTTTAATTATTTTTTTTTCCCCCCCCCAACCCCTCCAGCAACTATTTAAAAAACAAAAAGCAACTTAGATTATTTTAAATTAGATGTTTTTTTTCTTTAATCAAGTCCCACCTCTAAAATATATACATGTTTAGTTGCCATGCTGACATCTCTAAAATGATTGTAGTATCTGAAGGTATCACTCACAATTTCTTTAAAGAAATACTCTATACTAGGGATGTGTATGACTGTTAGATTAGTCAAAATGTTGCACAAAGTCTACAACCTTTTTTTTCTTCAAGAGTCGACTGTATTTGTTTAGATGGGAATCGTGCGTCATTGTGCAGAAACATGTTACTGTTCAGAACCATGTGGCTACTGTAAGGTCAACTGACAGGCGCTCCATAAAAAGCCAGCTGAGGTTCACTCCTTACATCTCTCTGACCCACTTATCTACCTGCTGAACAAGAAAGGACACTAGAGCCCACACAATGTTTAAAATATAACAAAGTAAAGAACACTCTGGTATGAAACACACACAGTATACAGTAAAATTTTACATGCTTTACTATTTCTTTTTGGAGATTGTGTGTTTTACATTTTTATTATTGAAGACATGACGATGTTACAACTAACTGATTTTGAAAGGCCTGAATAGTCAACTTTAAAAATCACCTAAAATGCTCATCTTTAATAGTTACTGACTGTAACTTCTTACATGCACAAACCTATTTGCTGAAACTGAATGCAACGACGTTCAGGCAAATATAGACAAGATTGATCCATTTTAACGCTGTCTTGTGATGATGGCTGACTTATGTGGTCAAAAAAAAAACCAAAACAATAACATCTCAGAATGGCGTGATTGTCTAAATGTGTTGTCCAAAGCTATCTGTGTCACAGAGCTGAATACCTAAAGGACTGGTGTCCTTTAGATTTTTTAGGTTTTCCTGCTGCAACAGACCTCGTTCAGATGTCAGTTTATATTCCACTAAATGTTGGAAGTGGTCTGGAAAGAATTGTGAACACAAAAATAATAAAGGATTCTTCACAATAAGGGTAGAAATGGGCAGCTTGGTGGAGGTCTGCGCTCTCAGAGTGCTTTTCTAGTTAGCAATTGTATCTGCACTTGAGATACTGTTTGACAGCAGCTCTTCCACTGAAACAAATGTGTCATGGAAATTGTTTCCATTATAGACACCTCTTTTGCTTAGTCATGCACACTCCAGAGTTGCCATTTAACACCCCCTCCGTCTCTCTTAGCTGGTGATGGAGTATTGCTTGGGTTCAGCCTCTGACCTCCTAGAAGGTAAGAAGGAATGAATAGTCCTGAGTTTATTATTATTATTTTCAGTTATTCAGACAAATATACAATATCCTCTTGTCTCTTTTTCACCAGTCCACAAGAAACCCCTTCAAGAAGTTGAAATTGCTGCCATAACCCATGGTGCTTTGCAGGGATTGGTGTATCTTCATTCTCACAACATGATTCACAGGTAGCCTTCTCCTCCTACGGTTTAATGAATACAGACTAAACAAATGCAGGAGAGAAAGCACAAACTGTGCTGCCTGAGACAAGCTTATGCAACCGTGTTTATAGTCACACACTGTGCAACATCACATTTTAGTACATTTTGCTTCTCTTTAGTCTCCAACAGTCTGTCTATTTGTCTTTTCCTTTATTTTTCATGACGTGTCATTTTCTCCTCTCTAATCATTTGTCTCTCAGGGATGTGAAAGCAGGAAACATCTTACTAACTGAACCAGGACAGGTCAAGCTGGGAGACTTTGGCTCTGCCTCTATAGTTGCTCCAGCTAACTCCTTCGTGGGAACACCTTACTGGTAAAACCTGCTTTTTCTGGGTTCAAGGCAGTCACGCTGAATATAACGATGTTTGTTTCAAGATAGGATTGATGTGCTTTTGCACATCGTTCACATGTGGAAAATGCAGGAACAAAATGGAGTTGAAGTTGACCCCCCTCACAGACAGCAAGGGTGGTAAAAATAAAAAGAACAAAAAAAGCCCTGCGTTAGAAAATGACTCACAATAGTCTTAACCTCAATCAAACCAGAGTGATTTTAGACACATGCATGACTGATGCAGCCACTGCATAGGGGGTCCATATACTCTCACAGACTACTGCAGAGTCGGAGATGCAGAAACTGTAAATAATAGTGTCTGTCCAGGTATTATAGCCAGAAATTAAGATTAAAATTAATTCAGAATATGTTAAGTTCCCATTTGAAAGCTGCTGATCTGCAGAATAATTGAGCCGTCGTTTAAAAGAAGTAGTAATAACTTTCAATCAACACATTTATCACTTGACTCATTTGTATATATTTTCATACTTCTTTGAGCAGTTGGAGCATGCTGCTGTGTTAGTGCCACCCAGCTGACTCTTGTAGTGCTGTATCGTCCACATTTCAGCAGGTAGATGTTACTGGACAGGATGAAGCCCGACTCCCATCAGCTTGTTGACGTGCTGCAGAAGTTGGAAATGAGTTTACCCTACGGTGCTGTTCTCGGTTGGACCAGAATCAAAGTAAAGAGCTGGAAATGCCTGAATTTCTGTTTTTGTGCGGTTACTACCTTAATGCAGGATGGCCCCTGAAGTGATCCTGGCCATGGACGAGGGGCAGTATGATGGGAAGGTGGATGTGTGGTCACTTGGCATTACCTGCATAGAGTTGGGTAAGACATGGCCATGAAGTGGTCCATGACTGCTTTTTTTTTTTCCTCTTTACAAAGCTGAGAGGCTGCAAACATTTTCATTCCTCTCTCCATTTTTTCTTCCTTCTCTCTGTCATGCTGTTTCATGCTTTGTCACTCTTTAGCGGAAAGGAAGCCTCCTCTGTTCAACATGAATGCTATGAGTGCCTTATATCACATCGCCCAGAATGAGAGCCCTGTGCTGCAGTCTAATCACTGGTGAGAGAGGATGAAGCTTTCTAACTTGTCTCTGTCCTTTTATGCACTTAGCACTGTTAACTGGGAACTCGACTCATATGATTGAGCTAAGCCACCTTGAGATTTTATCATAGTTGGATTAAATCATTTCATGGTTTTGTTGAAGCTGAACATCGTTATTGTTAGACTGATTCAGTTCCTGATTTCACACATAACTTAAAAATGTGTGTTTATGCGATTTGGTTATTTTAATGTTGAAACAACATAAACTCTACAAGCAGTTTTTATATATTGTAGTTTGATTGATAAAATTATTGCTTTTACTTATTTTGTTAAAATATTCTTATACATTCCAGGTCAGATTATTTCCGCAATTTTGTGGACTCTTGTTTGCAGAAGATTGCCCAGGACAGACCTACCTCTGATGTGTTGCTCAAGGTATTTGTGTGTGTGATGCTGTGAACTAATACTGACTAAATCTGCTGGTTGTCATTGTTGAAAGCTTATCATAAAGAAGTAAGGAAGATCCAAGACAGAGTGATTTTATTTCAGAGGGTCATTTCTTTTACCATATTGTAAAGTAATTTTAAATCATAGTTTGTAGTTTTTACTAATGAAATCATGCGTAGTATTAGTAGTGATCAAATGAAGCTCTCAAGTTAGTAGCATGCATGGTCCACAGATGCAGAGCATTACAGACTTCATATTTAGGTGTTTTATACCATTTTAGAATAAATGGAGAATGGCAAGTGTCAGTGTTTGCAAATTAAAGAGGGTGGAAAATACACTGGTACACTGTCAGGTCAGCTTGTTGGGGAAACTAAGGATTAGTTTACAGCTTTATTTACGAGCAGAATGTCCGCAATGATAATTGGAGGGTCAATATGCAAAATAAATGATTATCATGATCAGTAGGAAACAATGTTTTAACGGTGTCCATATTTATACATTTATTTCAGTTGCCTTAATGTGCTTTGTTGCCAATTGTGTACTTGCTGACAGCCCATCAGATCCAAATCTCTGATTTTACCAGAATTATTCTCATGATGTTATGCAGCATATAAATTACGCAATGGGATTTGATAGGGCTTATTGATGACAATGTCAAAAGTGAAAGGGACCTTTGATGACCCTACTCAAGCCTTGAGTTGTTCAACATTATGTTTGGATTTTATTTTATGTTTTCATTTCTAACTTCTCCATAACCTGCCTTCGATCCAGCATCATTTCCTATGCAGAGAGCGTCCCATAACGGTTGTGATGGACCTGATTGCACGCACCAAGGATGCTGTACGAGAGCTAGACAACCTTCAGTACCGGAAGATGAAGAAAATTCTCTTTCATGAGGCACATAATGGTCCAGCACCAGAAGGAGGCGATGAGGAAGAGGTAAGAATGAGGCAGCAGAGTAAAGTAGCTGAAGGAAACAAAGTCACAAAGCCATTTATAAAATACAGGCTTTGGTTCTGTTTTTTGTTTCATTTTTTACTCACCAGTAGATTACTTGGACCTCTCTGATTTTGAAAAGTGACACCAGTTTGTAATCCTAAACAACCCTGTTGTCATGTTAAAGCTGTATTAGCTACTTTAACATAAACCTGTCAACAGCCCTCCTTCCTTTGTACTATTGTACTACTTAAAGTGAAATTTCTCAGTTTATCCAAACAAAATGAAGGAATTCCGATAATGCAAGGCTGCACTTCTCTAAAGTGAAGGGTTTTGTCTTTTCATATTTTTAATAATAGGTTGTATGCCTTTAATTAAACATTTTTGCAGGATAAGCATGTTTATTTATTGTACAAACTGTCCAGTGTGCTATTATAATCACATGTTCAACACACCCTCAATCACCACAAAAAACACTTTATTTTCCAGATAGTTGCAACTCTTAGACCTAACTTCCTCATTTCTCTTTCTTCAGGATGTTGAGCAGTATATGTTGCGTACTGGCACAGTCAACAGCATGGAGAGCTCCCACTCTCTGCCATCCATGTCAATCAGCGCCAGTTCGCAGAGCAGCTCAGTCAACAGCCTGGCAGACGGCTCTGATGACAGCGGGGAGATGGCCATGATGCAGGAGGGAGAACACACGGTCACCTCTAACAGCTCTGTCCTGCACAAACCCCTGGTCAGTCCTTATGTCAGAACTGTCAGTTGGTGAAGTCTTCTCTAAAACAAATCCTCGCTGACAACACGCCCATCAATTTGAAGAACATAGTGTTATTTTTTTATCACATTAAAGACAGGGTTTCTTTCTAGATCAAAACAGTGAGCATGAATTTTGTATCGAAAATTTTTTTTTGTTTTTGTGTGTGTGTGATTTATATATTATCTTTAGTCCTTCATAAATGCTGGATTTTAACCATTTTTTTTTATATGATTTGACATTAGTCCACAGGGAAAGTTTTTCTGTATTTGCTGGACCAGCTTTGTCCCTGTTCATTTGCACCACCTACAGGAAAATGAAAAGAAAAACAATTCAAAACTAACAATTCAAAGCATTTTAATGTAAACATTGCAGCAACATTGAAAGTGTTTGTAATGGAGCAGCATTCTGCAAAACAGAAAGTTGTTGCATTACATGCAGGGTAGAATTGAATAAAATAAAGAAAGCATTTTGAACAAGCGGGACTGATAAGATGTTTGTTGCTGCTGTGTAGCTAAGTTAGCCCTTACTAGTCTGCTACATGTTCTGACTCCATGGTTAAGATGTCCAAAATATGTCCTGAGCATCGTTAATCCGTGGTGCAGGCGTGGAGAAAACATGGAGAAACAGGGAAGTGGTTTGCTCAGCGTTTCAGTCATGCCGCATGTTGAGGTAGAGACAGCCAACAAAGCCTTACAGAACTGAAGTCAGTCCTTACAGCATTATCATGCAGTCTTTCTGAGTTCTGCACACTTACTTATGTTGGCATAATATTGTTAAATAATGTCACTGCATATGTGTGGTAACTTTTTCTTGGAGAAAACATTCCTGAAAGGGAAATTAAATTTCTTAATAAGTTCAAAAACTTCTATTTGTTTGCTATAATTTTGTTTTGGCTTTCTCCACTTTGTAGAGCCATGACAATATCTACGATGACCCGTATCAGCCAGAGGTTGACTCACAACGAGAAGCTTCATCTGGCGGTGGAGGAGGAGGCGGTAGACGTCGGCGCGGCCGTGACCACTTTGCCACCATTAGGACTGCCTCACTGGTCACCCGCCAGATCCAGGAACATGAGCAGGGTTCAGCTCTTAGAGAGCAAATGTCTGGGTAAGCACATTGTTGAGTGTATGTTTAATTTTCATTTTCATGTTTACATTAGACACAGATATGTTTAAACTTGACAGATAGCAACATGGGAAAAAAACTAGATGGGAATTCAGGGACAAAAATTTGGTTTCTGTGCTTATTCTGTTCCTTTCAACTTTTTGTATCCTTCTAGGTACAAGCGAATGCGGCGACAGCACCAAAAGCAGCTGATGGGTCTGGAGAACAAGCTAAAGGCTGAAATGGATGAACACCAGCTGAGACTGGACAAAGAACTGGAGAATCAGAGGAACAACTTCTCAATGGAAGGAGAAAAACTGTCCAAAAAGCACCAGGCTGTTCTGGAAAAGGAGGTGAGTTTTTTTGGGGGGCAGAGAACAGAATTGGCATTGGTTAAAGTGTACCCTTTTGTAGCGAGGATTTAATAGTCTGCAGCAGCTTGAGGCGTCTTGTGCATTTAAAGTATTCTATATTCCAAAAATTCACTTAATGTTTTGTAGCTTAAATCTCTGTTTAGAGAGATTGTTTTTCTCTTTTTTTTTTCAGGCAAAGGCGGTTCTGACTGAGGAAAAGAAGTTCCAACAGCACATACTGACTCAGCAAAAGAAAGAGTTGACCAGTCTGATTGAGTCCCAGAAACGGCAGTATCGACAACGCAAGGAGCAGCTGAAAGAGGTACCACAGAGTCTGTGTCCTTACGCCACCAGTGTGTTACACGACCGTATATGAATCAAGTCTTTTTCTGTCCAGAATAATATCCCTACAGAAGTTTGCATTTGATGCTCTCAGTCACCTTGAATCCTGCATCATAATAATGTTACAGAGACTGGATCAATCTTTAAGCTTGGTGTTATGGCAGTGCAGCCGATATTTAACTTGCTCTTTTTATATTGTAGGAGCTGAATGAGAACCAGTCGACACCAAAGCGGGAGAAACAGGAATGGTTGGTGCACCAGAAGGAGTGTCTGCAGCAGCTGCAGGCAGAGGAAGAGGCAGGCCTGCTGCGGAGGCAGAGGCAGTATTATGAGCTGCAGTGTCGTCAATACAAGAGAAAGATGCTGCTGGCACGTCACAACCTGGAGCAGGATCTTCTCAGAGAGGTATTGTTTAGTTTATTAATCGCACATTTTATTTCCTCCTTTCATGTAACATGTATTATATGACTTTTGAACACAACTTAAAGTGTGACAACTGTGGATTGAATAAATTAGTATTTATCACAGAGTTCATTCTCTCTTCATTAAATTGCCTTTTCCAAGGATCTGAACAAGAAGCAGACTTTGAAGGACTTGGAGTGTGCCATGCTGCTACGTCACCATGAATCTACCCAGGAGCTGGAGTTCCGCCAGCTGGGTTTGGTGCAGCGTACGCGGGCTGAGCTGATCCGAACGCAGCACCAGACAGAGCTCACCAACCAGATGGAGTATAACAAGAGGCGCGAGCAAGAGCTGCGTCAGAAACATGCCATGGAGGTCCGCCAGCAACCCAAGAGCCTGAAAGTGAGTGAGAGCACCCAGAACCCGGGGTCTCCTGAGGAGAGAGAGAGCCAGTCAACAGAGAGTCCGAGCAGCAGCTGGGACGGCGAAACAGGGCTGATGCAGGTGGAGGATGAGGAGGATAGCGAGTCGAAAAAGGAAAACGAGGCAGGACTGAAAGAGATGTGTGATGTTGGAGATGAGCTCGATGGGTCGGTTGTAGATCTGAGGGATGACAAAAGTTTTAAAGGAGAAGAAGAGGTGGAGGGAGAAAGTTTCTCTGGTGAAGAAAGCAGTCCGAGGATAGACGATAGCAGAGAGGACGAAGGTGAGGGATCAGAAGTGAGGGAAGTTGAGGGAGAACATTGGGAATATGAGGAGGATCACAGTAAACCTTCACATGTAGACACTGATGGAGAGGAAGAAGAGGGTCGGGGCGTGGCCGATGGTTGTCCATCAGAGCTCATCTTGTCGGCATCCCCCGAAAAAAGACGGCACCGTGAGCGAGATATGGATGAGCTGTCAGAGTTTTACTTCCCTGACACCCTCGAGGAGCTAGATCCAGTTCCCCTCTCGCCTCCTCCCACCCCACCACCTGCCCAGACTTCCCTCCCCTCCCTTTTTTCTCATGCCATCTGCCTCCTCCTCTCCCTTTCTGCTGCTGCCCAGCCTTCTAACATCACTTTTCTTATGCTCTCCATCTTTCTGCTCTCCCTCCGCCGTTCTCCACCCCTGCCTTCAGTGGCCTCTCTTATCCTCTCTGCTGAACTTGCTTTCTTGGCCCTGTTCTTTTCATACCTCCTCCTGCGCTCCTGCTGCTCCCTGTCCCTCTCCACCTACCTGTCTCTTAGCCTTTGGGCTTGCACTCTCTTTAGTTTAGGACTCTCCTTCAGTTTGGGGATTTACTACATCCCCATCATTTTGATCTCCGCCTCCTTTCTCATCTCTCCCTCCCTCTTCCTCTCCTTGTATTTGGTTGTGGTGTTGGTCGTCAGGCCGGCCCGGGACTTCTTCCAGCATGCACCCCGCAAACTCAACCGCTTGTGCATGCGCGTCTTCTTCCGCCTGCCTCGACCTCTTTTTGCCATGTGCCAGTCAGTAATGGGAGGCGTGGCTGAGCGGAACCTTTATGAGATGTTTCCCAAAGCTGGGCGCAACTGGGGTGTGCGCCAGTCCAAAATTCCAGTTTCCCTAAAGAGTTTGCCTTTGGAGTGTCAAGCTCGCTGCAGAAACACCTCTCATGTGGCCAAAGGCGTGCTCTGGCTTAGGCGCTTCAGTGGACGCCCGCTTGGGGTCCTGGCAGACTTGGCTAACGCCATAGTGATAAAACTAGCCAGACAAGTTCTCAGAAACCTGCCAATGAACGTTCGAAAGAAACTCCAAACTCTGGGCCTCCTGAAGAAGGAGGTGCCCAGCAGACTCCCCCGGCTGCTTCCCCGGGAGGTCAGAGAGAGGAGGCAGAGGGAGAGGAGGCAGAGAGAGAGGGAGAGACAGAGGAGGGAAGAGAGGGTGAGGATGTTTCGTGAAGAAGCAAGATGGGAGTGCGGGTTGAGGCGTACTTCATCTGGAAGGTTTGTCAAGGGGAAAATTCGGCCTTGGAGATAGCAAGAATATTAGGAAAAAGTTCTGGTGGTGTGTGTGTGCGGGAGCTCGGTCATGATCCCGCTCTGCGTTTCTGTAGTCGGAGCATTTTTTTCTGTTCATGGTTTGTTTGGGCCCACACGTTTGATCATTTCCAAACTGGTTTGTGGTCACATTTCTTAAAGACGAGCCTTATTTAAGTTGCACTCATGTACATGTGTACACCTGTGTGCGTTGGCTGAAGTGAATTTGGCTGTGAACATTTATCTAGATATGCACGTGTGTGCACACACACATACACACACGCAGGCCATGCTGTTGGATCAGACAGCGTTATAGACTTGAACAAGCAGTCAAACCCAGCGTTGCTGTACCAATCCTAGTGAAGTGTAAACATTTTATTATCATGCTTTTTGTAAAAGTTCCTTTAAATTCTCTTTTATTTGTTCTTAATTTGTAAGAAAAATATGTTTATGGTTATTTTTAATACCATTTTCGTGCAATCTTTTTTTTTTTTTTTCTCTCTGTGGGGTTTTTGTTTGTTGTTTTTTTTTTTGTTTTTTTTTTCTTTTGCAATTGTTGTGGTCTTATTTCATAGGGCTCACTGTTCTTTCAGCGCTTAGAACAAATTTTACAGTGTTACTTGGCTCCATGGATAGGATTTCACTTCCCTCTGCTAAATACTGTGAAAAGCAAACAGATATGCAATCATTTCACTAACCTCCCTCTGAACACTAGCTGTCAGTCAGTATAAAAGTGCAATAAACAGCTGAGTAGATTTATGTCTGAACATTATGAGACACTCTTTGAACCAAAGTGCAAAATGGTTTGCTGAAGGTTTTTATTATACTTAATATAATCAGCTGGAACATAAAGTTAATCCAGACAAACCAGGATATGTTTGCCTTATATAAATGCTGGGTCTGGTGTTAAAGCAGGATTGGCTCGACATATGGATATGTTTTTATACACAGAATTGGTGAAAACTGTAACCTTTCATACTCTAGTTAGATATGCTATTTTATTGCGCTTTTTGCAATAATTTTATGATTTACCATGTAAACATTTCCCCCTTAAAGTGAGAATAGTGCCTTCTTTTAATTGTTTGCACAAATGTTAGGTTGTTGTGAAGTCATGTATCCTAAAAAGACAACCTAAGACAAGGATCTGAAAAGCAGGACATGTCCTTGACTTGTAAAACTATAATAGAAATAGAAACTTATTTAATATATCAGTGAAATTTTATTTATATGAAGCCATGTTATGAGACATATAGTCACAGATAAAGACTGATGAAACTACTGAATGTATGTGAAAACAGAGTGGCTCCCAGTTAAATGAACACACACCTCTAACACCACTTTGATTTAATTTAATGTTGCAAAGTTTTTTTGTTTTTTTTTGTTTTGTTCTTTTTTTCCCCAAACAAGGGACAACTGTTTGCTTCAGATGAACTGAAAATATCTCTGTTGATATTTCATTAGTTTGTTTTACCAGGCTGTAAAACCTAAAAGAAAAAACTTTAAAAACTTCCCTTTACAGCTTCATTCCACATACTGTTGTTGCCACAAACCAAAGAAATCCACTTAGCAGTTATAGAAAAAGCAGAATTTTTATTTTGTTTTGTTGTGTTATTTTGTTTTATCGTGAGGCTGAAACCAAAGAGTTATGTTGAATTTATGTCATTATGGTGGATATTTCTGTCAAACACAAAAGTGCTCTTAGACAAGCAAAGAAGTGGGACACGTGCAGGGAAAATCCTGCTGTGTGAAACACATCAATGCTCCGACTTGCAAATTATCAAGGAACAAAAAGCCATGTGTGTTGCAGAGCCATGTATGCAGAGGATTACTGAGTAGAAAAGCTCAGTCTTGACTGTAAAATGACCCAGGGGAAATGGGGAACAAGTAGGGCACTGTTTTTATTTTATTCTCAGTTGACCTGCATTTGGGCAGCTGAGCTCTGAAATAGTCTCACGCAAACATTTTGTTTGAATGTAATTTATTTGCCATTATTGTCTGTTCCTCTGTGTATGTTTACATGTTACATTCTCTTGCTACACCATGTGTTTTATCATCTTAACGTTGTTTTTTTATATTTAATTTATGCAGTATTTATAAGGCTAGTACTGCATTTTGTTGGGCAGACATTTTGTCATCTTACACTCATTTTAGCTGCATGAGTGGTAGCAAGCAGAGAAAAAGGAAAACCCTTTTGTCCGAGTTAGATTTCTTTTTTTTTCTTTTTTTTTTTTTACACGAAAATAAATTCTTTTGTGTTGAAACCATTGTCTTGTCTGTTTTTATGATTTTTCCATTATTGGCACGTTTTCATTTATGTTTTTCTCATTTCTGTCAGCAAATTTTATTAGACAGATTCATCTTACCATTTAATTCATCCTGATAATTCTTGTTTGCTCACATATTTGTTGTCTTGCCCTTCCCTTCATATATCTAACAAATGTATATATGGAGATTTGTGTAAATAGATTACTTAATCAACGCTGCAAATTTTGTTTATTGGTAAAATATACAATCTAGCAGCCGTTTGCTCAAACTAATGTAAGTGGTTTGTCCTAATTCAACAGAAAATGACACTTTTACAGCAGTCTTAAAACCTATTCAACTCCTTCATGACAAACACATTTACTACATAGAGCTCTAAATAGAAGCTTTTATAACCTGCTGCAAACATGATGCACAACCAGAGTTTTGGCAATGGTCCTGTGTAATCTTCACCCATTCCTAGTGGGCAAAGGTCTGTACTTCACTAATGCTCTTGGGTTTACATGCAAATGCCTTTTTTCAAATCCCACCAAAGATTTTCAGCAGGGTTCAAGTCAGACAGCTATGATGGCCACTCTAAAATATTTTTTTTTTTTGTTTTTTGAGTTTTTTTTTTTTTTTTTAACTTTAATGGACTTTGAGGTATGCTTGTGATCATTGTGCTGTTGGGAGGTCCAATGTCACCCAAGTTTCAGCTTGCTCACTGACAGCCTCACATTTGCTCTCAGGATTTCCTGATACTTTATTGAATCCAGTGTGCCCGTCACACACCGTAGGTTTCCAGTGCCAGAGGAAGCAAAGCCGCCCCTGAGCATCACTGATCCACTGCCATGTTTCACTGTAGGCAAGGCGTTCTCATCAGCGTCTGCTTCATTCCTGTTCCTGCAGACATGCCGCTGATACAAAGGCCTGGAAAGTTCCAGTTTGATTTAATTTCTCCACAGAACAGCATCGTAAATCCTCTGGCTTACTTATGGTGTGTTCTTGTGGCTGTGGGTCTGTAGTGGTTTCTGTCCTGGACTTCAGTCATGGAGCCCACCAGCGTGCAGTGTGCTCCTTACTGTGGAAACTGAAACCTCAGTGGTGCTGCCACGTCTTGTTACAGGTGTTCTGCAGTCAGCTACATTGTCTTGCATTTGGAGAAACCACTTATGTCGTTGGTTTTGTTGAGCTAATTATGGTTCTTGTTTGATTTGTTTATCCCAAACAGCTGCTAATTTGTATATTTTGCCCATAAACTTAATTTGCTGAGGGGTTTAAATAATTTTCACTAAAACTTTGTATCACACACCATGTTTCAAAAGTTTGGGGCCACTTTCCCATTTCTGATTGGAAAGTGATCCCTAACTTCTGAGCCATAGTGTTTATATGTCATCAGAATTGTATAAAACTATAGTTATGCCTTGTTTCTGTATTATGAGAAAAAGTGGTTTCATCTTCGAATAGGTCTAACAGTCAATATTTGATCTGATCACCTTTATCACTGCAGCTTGAGCCCTTTTTAGACAAGCTTTTCTTTCTTTTTTTTATTTTATGTTTTTTTTATCTCCATATATAGGCTTCAGGAATAATTCTTCAGGTTTCTAGAAGGAATTTCTAAGCACTTTTTTATGTTGATGACTTTCTGCTCTCCGTCAAGATGTTCCTTCAGCAAGGTTCAAGTCTCAGTTCAGGGGAGGATTTGTCACTCCAAAAAACCTATTATTCCTATTTTCAGCCCAGTTCTTGTGTATTTTGGCAAACCTCAGCATTTTTCTTCCATATTTTTTTCTCTCGCTTTTTTTTATTTTTTTATAAACTTTCTGTTTCACTGTGGATGTTATTCCTGAGGAGGCTTTAGTGATTTATTGAGGATCCAATCCATATGAATCTTATGTCAGAGTCTTACCGTTTTACATCTGTAATAGTTTGGGCATTTTTCATAGATCCAACAGAGAAAATCGGAAACTAGTTGAGAAAGGCAACTAGTATAAAAATGCCCAGAGGCAATGTTTAAAATGAGTCCTAGCTAAACTCTACCTGTGGAAAACCAACATCGGCTCATCACTCTCAGCTGTTTGTTTCCCATGTTTGAACGTGGGATACAGAGGTCAGTGTTTAGTAGCTCAATGGAAAATGAAAAGAAAATTCTCCTATAAAATGATCAAGTAGTTAAACTGGAAGGAAAGAGTCAGGAAACTGTGAAAGACTTTCAGAGAAGTGTCGCTTAATGCACGAATCAAGACTTTGGCACTGTAGAGTTAAAATTAGAAATAATTTATTGTCTCGACCAGGCAAAAGTAGGTGCATTAAACAAATAATAAAATATGAATATTATTAATTGTGTAATGTACGACAAGTAGAGGTGAAGCCTTTTAAATGGGCACATTTAAATCCTCCTGCTATATTGTAAAGAGCAAACTTAATCTTAAGTGTGTGAAATGAACCAATGATTGGACATGTTTTGCAGGGTCAGTGGTTTGTTTCAAGATTTCACAAAAAACGCATTCAACACCATATTACTATACTACTTTCACTTCATTATTAGTGATTCTAACTCTGTTATGTGATGTTAAACATACAGCTTTGGCTAATACTCTCTATTTTATCAGAAAGTGAAAAGAATAGGCTGAAATTTATTTGCTCTTGAAATGAACACAGTGAAGTCTTTACCGGGATATCAGAGGACTGTTAAAAAAAAGTCTTCATTAGTAATAGTTGGAGTGGAGCAAACTGGCAGGTAAGGAAATCATTTTACGCTCAAATGTTAACTATAAAATATTTATAACAAGTTTAAAACAATGAAGCGTCCATTCCCAAATGTGTGACTGTAGAAACCTTTAACTTCATCATGGTCACTTTTGGATTTAATCTGAAGCTTCAGTCACAACAAGGCAAGTTTGTTTGTATTTATTTATATCTTCAGCAGCAGGATGACTCAAAGTGCTTCACAGAAACATTAAAACATTAGAAAAGTTTAAAAATCAAGACAAAAGAAAAAAAAAATTTAATTTTAAAAAAGTATTTTAAATTTAATTAAGTTTAAAATTTCAAGCTTAAAAGAGGCAGAATTGGACTTTCAAATAAAAACAGGTGGGGTTTTAACCTGGATTGAAATAAACTGAGTGTTTCAGCTGATCTGAAGCTTTCTGGGAGTTTTTTTTTTCCAGACATGTGGAGCATAGAAACTGAATGCAGCTTCTCTGCCTGCTTCTGACTCGGAACTGATAGAAGACCAGATCCAGATGACCTGAAGGGTCATAGTGGGTCAGTAGAGTCACTGATGTCATTTGATCATAAACCATTAAGACCGTTATGGACCAACAAATAAACCGTAAAGTTTGTCCTCTGATGGACAGGCAGCCTGTATGAAGACCTCAGAACTGGACAGATGTGGTCTACTTCCTTGGTTTTAGTGAGGACACGAGCAGCAGAGTTCTGAATGAGACACAGTTGATTCATTGATTTTTCATGTTGAGCTGTACTGATACTGATGTAATGATCGAGACTAAAGATGAAAGGATGGACCCGTTTTTCCAGGTCTGTTACACCTCATATAGTCTTAAGGTTATAGAAGGTCTAAATGCATCACTGCAGACTTCTGGACTGGTCGTGGTCGGTGGTTTTTAGGTGTAGAGATTGAAGCTTTGTGGTGACCTTTGATCGTTTCTCTTTGGCTCCAAAGACAATCATCATCACAGCAGAGATGTCATTTCATTTTGTTTCCCAGTGTGCAGACCAGCATCCTCTCTGGAGGATCACATTGAACACTGCTGACCAATCCAAAGCAGTAGGCTTAGAGAAAATGGAATAAATTCCCCTGGGAAAAAAAAGGTCAAATCTCATGCAGTATAGAAACAAATTATGTAAGAAGCTGTATTTCCGGTACTTTGGGTGGCTTTAAAGCTAAGGTTAGTCTGGCTTTTCCACAGCCTAATCTGAGTCACAACATAAACCCTGGTCGGTGTAGCAGTTTAATAACGTTGACATTAGATAGATCTTTTTTCTTTTTTTTTTTTTTTAAATTTTCCATATTCAACCCTCCTGTTACTGCTATTCATTTATTTTTAAAAACACAGAAGCAACTTTAGCCCAGCTGCTTCCATCTTCTCTTTTCTCCCCTCCAGTCCAAAGAGCTTCAGATCAAGCGTCAGTTCCAGGACACCTGTAAGATCCAAACCCGTCAGTACAAGGCGCTGCGCAACCACCTGCTGGAGAACACGCCCAAGTCTGACCACAAGGCCGTGCTGAAGCGGCTGAAGGATGAGCAGACTCGTAAGCTGGCCATTCTGGCCGAGCAGTATGACCACTCCATCAATGACATGCTGTCCACACAAGCTGTGAGTAAGGCAAGGAGACGACGTTCACTTCACACTCGCACCACACCACCACTGCTGTGCCTGGTTAGGAGGGCCACATTGCCCCCTGTCCTGTCCTGCCCTGACCATCCGCCTCCCTGCTTCCCGCTTGCTTTCCTGTCTGCCTGCAAGCCAACCAGCATCCACGGTGTCCAATCTCCACCTGAACTCTCACTTCCCAGTTATAAGGCTGGAATGGCCCATTCCTTTTCTGTGGAACAGCTCTTCAAATAAATATTATTCCCAAGTTTCTGGAAAAATTAATCTGTTTCAAAGCAGAAAAGGAACATCTGTGGGGTCAGAGGAAAAATAACAGAGAGCTTTGACATTCAAACACATAATACTGCTATGAGAGCTTTTGTCTTTAAAATGTTCCATTTGGCAGTATCCCCTTTAGTATTAAATACAAAATTAAACCCTAAGCTCTCAGAGAGCTCGGACCTCCGCCAAGGCATTGTCTTCTTCTTTTTCTTTTTGTTTTTTTTTTTTTGCCAATGATTGTGGCATTTTTTTTTTTTTTTTATTAGAAGCTGTAATAGCAGATATCTCTACACAGTAAAGAATCCTGGATCCAGGTCCGGATCAGTTCCAAAATGTAATCAATTGTACATGAATGAACTACAGAATTAAACCTGAATCCTTTTTTGGATTCATGTTTAATTCTGTAGTTCACTTTATTTAAAATCTAAATACAGAGATTCCACAATACCAGGCAACTTGACAGAAAAAACTTTAATTCACATTATTTCAGGATTTATAACTAACAGAAAATTCAGCTGCCACTGAATTACTGTATCAACCATCTTCCGTCATGTGACTCTGGTGTTGTAGACAGACTCTTTGTCAGAATGTAGTTTTGGGATCTTCAGATCATTAAAAATGTGTTCAAAAAGAGAAAAACAAGAAAGAGAAAAATCACATGTTAACCTATTCAAATATACCTTTCACCTTCTTCCTGCTTGTCAACAAGCAAGTGTTTATTATGAGAGAAAATGAAACTGACATAATAAAGAATGTGCTAATGAGCACTTTGGCACTGACTTAGTCACCAAATTATTGTTTATTCATTTCTAGTAGTCAGTAATGAAATCATTTGGTTGGTTTACCAGTGCTGGATGGTGTCAGAATTTACAGAGAAATGATTAGATTTTGCTGTACATCTGGAGTTAGCATACACACAACTCCAAAGCTTTCATTTTCTCTGCTCTTGAGAATAATTGGCTTATTTTTCCACATGTAAATGGACCACATGTCTTGATGATAGGGCTTTGTTTTCTCTCTTCACAGCTGGCGTAAACATAGAAAATAATAATGCTCAACTTGTTTGAAGCAACAGCAGATTTGGATGTTTCGAATTTGTCAGGATTAACTATTGTGGCTCAAGAAAGCACATCCTGTAGAGTTAATTATGTCCTTATTCCAAAATGAGATTAATTTTCAGTACAGGTCAATGGCCAAAGTGACGACATATTTAGCTTGAAATCAAATTGTTTAAGATATATGAGGTTTGCCCTCTTCCTCATCCCACAATAACTTTCACTGATGCTTTAAAAGCTGCCCTCTGTTATCCACTGGCCTCTTAGTACTCATGCACACGCAAATCCCTGGCTTTTAAATCAATGAAACATAGTAGGTAAAGGATGGGGCCTAACGAAATGTCACTTCAGTGATGTAACCTTCTGTGCGACTTTAATTACCTTACATGGCAGCATGCCACGTAAGCCCAGTAAGCCAAATCCCCACTGCCCTTGTTCACCCACTCGCATCCCTACTGATTAATCTCTGAGGTAAAAAAAAAATTGGTTTTATGTGTTTAAATTAAAAAGCGTATTTCGGAGCAGGACCTCATCCGTGCCTGGGAGTCATGCTGTAGAATAGGCTCACACAGGTCAGAGCTGCTTAGATATGTTTCCTATATCAATATATTCAGACCATTTTTTTCAACAACAAAGTTTAAAATGATAACTTATCAGCCGAATGCTTAAAGTACAGAAACCTGAAATTAAATAAACTGGTTGTAATTTTATCTGACCATCTCCCACATAAACTGCATGTATACTGAAGCACACGCTGACTTAAGTCATTATGCGCAGGTACACACACACACACACACACGATCAGACAACACTGACCAATCTGCAGCGCACACTCCTGATCCTGTCCTCTGCTCTGTAATGTGTTTCATCTGTCTGACTTTCAAAACCCCACCGCCTTTAACCTTATCAACACTAATAAATACGCATATTCCTGCTGTTCCAAATCCATTTTTCATCAAATTATGTCCTTCATCTGCTACTTAGCTGCGATTGGATGAGACCCAGGAAGCAGAGTACAAGGTGTTGCGGATGCAGCTGCAGCAGGAGTTGGAGCTGCTCAACGCCTACCAGAGCAAGATCAAGATCCACACCGACACGCAGCATGAGAGGGAGGTCAAAGACCTGGAGCAGAGGGTGTCCATCCGCAGGGCCCTGCTGGAGCAGAGGGTTAGACTTCTTTGCAGTCACTTGTATGAAAGCAAGCATATAGTTCATAAGTATGGCGGGTTTTAGAAATTCATTTAGGCTAATGAAAAATTGCTGCAAACTGGATATCAGTCAGTCTTTCAAGTGAGGTGACATAATGTTCCCTTTCCACTAAAGTTCATTAAAACCTTTCTTTTCTCATTCTTAAAGAAAGTAGAAAAATCAGCCTTGTTGATTCAACTTTATAATTACGACGCTGACGCCGACCCAAAGAAAACTAATTCAGCATCAGTCTTGCATCCTGTCTCTGCTCAGAGCTCTCTTCAACCAGTAAAAGTCAGTCTGATGTTGACTTTTGGCTTGTCAACTTTTCTATTTTTTTTCCTCACTTCCTCTGATAACGTCTTCTTACTTTTTTAGTTTGCTTGTTTTGCTGAATCAGCTACAGTGCAGGTTCAAACAGCCTGTGTGTTTATATCGACTTGCTGGTGTGTGACATAGTGCTGTGAAGCAAAATGCAGCTGTCACATGATGCCTCAGGCCAGAAAAAGTTGTGAGTTTCTCAGCCTTCAGATGCTGCAAGTGCATCAAGCCAGTGTGCCATCAAAAGACTATGGGCCTTAATATTCAATCTTTTCCCCTGAGATTTGTTTTCTCTCGGTTATTCGCATCATAATTTAATGTGACTGCCAGCATGTGTCAGTTTGTAAGTTGTTGTGCAGTCAGAGCCAACAAAATCATGATCTAATATTGTTACTTCCATTGACTACTTGTGGTCTTGGCCCATTCCATCTCTTCTGGTACAAGTTGGGATTTCTGTCTCACTTCAACTATGTAAAAGTTGGATGAAATTCAGCCTAAATGTTCAGACTGAGGCTGCTTTCAAAATGGTTGCATATTACTCTGACCAAGTACCACATATAAAAGCGGTTTGTGTCAAATTTGAAACTATTTTATTAGTAATAACAAGATCAGATAAAGGTCTCATAAGGGCCAAAAAGTACAATTTGAGCCACTTTTGTCTGCAATATGAACACAGCCTAAATGAGTCAGAACCAGAGTTTTAGGTAGAGTTGCTTTAAAGAAGTTCAGAACTTCACTTTGAGAGCTACAAAACGTGCTTACATCCAAAAGATATTAACAAAAAAAAATCTATTTCTTTTGTTGTACTCTGCTTCAACAAGTCTTGTTGCTTGAAAAGCTGTTTTTGCTTCTGTCTCTTAAAAAAAAATTACATCCCACCAACCAAAAACACCTTGTTTACCCTGACTGGTCACCTTACTTATTGTTTTTTGGCTAAAAATAGCCTTATTTTTTCCACTTTGCACATATTATGTAAATGTATGTTATAGTGACGTAATCAAATACAGGAGTAAATAGGACTACAAACATGGCATGTTTCACAGCGAAGTCCTCTGTAAGAAAGAATCATTCCCTTCCGCGTAGTGTAAAAGTTTGTCTAACTTTGCAGACCTTATGCAGAATGTATGATATTATATATGCTTCTCCTAGATCGAGGAGGAGATGGTGTCCTTGCAGAATGAACGATCAGAACGCATTCGCACGCTCTTGGAGAGGCAGGCCAGTGAGATTGAGTCCTTCGACTCTGAAAGCCTCCGTCTGGGTTTCAGCAACATGGCCTTGTCAGGCATCCCCGGTGAAGCCTACGCCAAGCAGGGCTACTCCAACGCTCCGCCATCAAGCTCCCGCTCTGCCGGCCACTGGAGCCACGGCGTGCACCAGCAGAACGTACAGTCCCAGCAGCTCTCCCGCCGCAGCCACAACAGCAGCAGCAGCGGGATTGGAAGCGGGGGGAGTGACCGCAGGAGTGAGTCCTCCTCGTCCTCACACGGCATGGGAATGGCCCTTGGGCATGGGCGGGATGGCAGGGAGGTGCACCATTCATCCCGCTCCTCTGCCTCCTCTTCCTCCTCCTCCTCCTCTTCGTCTTCCTCCCATCACCAGCGCCACCACCTGCCCCAGCACTACCACCACCAGAGCACGCCGCAGCTGTACCGCGAGCGGGAGAGGGATCGAGACAGGGAGAGGGAGAAGGAGAGGGAGCGGGAGCGGGAGTGGGCTGGAGTGCGAGGCTCTGGCGGCGACCTGGCCCACCCACACCCCCTGCCCTTCTCCCATCACCTCCCCTCGCGTTCTTCCTCTCAGTCCCTGGCCATGTTGCCTCCACCACCACCTGCTCCTCCCTCCATCTCTGGCCCGTCATCCTCTTCCTCTTCCTCCTCCTCCTCACAGGGGGGGATATACGGAGGGGGTGGGCTTGGCGTGCGTGGGACACCCAGCCTGATGGCCCTGAGAAACAGCCCCCAGCCTTTGAGGAGGACGGCGTCTGGCGGGGGGCCCGGAGGCTCCGGGGGCAGTGATGGCGTCCTGAGCCGAAGCACCTCCGTCACCTCCCACATCTCCAACGGTTCCCACCTCTCCTACTCGTAGAGAGCAGGAGCATGCGAGGTGGTAGTGGTGGTGGGATTCATTGTTTAGAAAGGTAGCTATCACAGGTTGCATCTCATGGCTCTCAGCTTGCCATCTTTCTGTCCTCCCCGAGCAGATTTGAAGCTCTCACACGTTTTAAGAGATTTGCTTTTTCTTTAACAGCAACAGAAAGTGCAAACTGACATCACTGAGCTACAGCCTGCCTCTTCAGACTCAGGGTGGGTAGAGGAGTTTTCTCCCATTCTCACAGGTGTAAAAGAGGAATGTGACCACCTGTAAAACCACCAGATTAAGGTGATAATAGATTGTTTTTTAAAAAAGAGGAAACTTCTGTTCAGCGTGTTTTTCTTTGTTACAACCTGTATAAATGTGAGCTAGGATGTGCGAGTAAGGGGGATTGCTTAGCCTTTACTTCCTCATAGGGCTGCGGGGGGGGGGGGGGTAGCCTTGTCTTCTTCTATGATGTTCTTTGCTGGAATGGAGAAAGAGAGAGGATGTAAGAGGAGGGGAAAAAGGAAGATGATGTAATGTTGCATCGTGTATGTATCTAGTCTGTAGTGTCCAAATATTATCTAGCAAGCAATCGTATTGGACTCCAGAGACTTTTAAAGAAGCAAGAAAAAAAGATGGTTTACTTTAACTTCCTGTCTGACGGACCTTTGGAAAGACTTTCTATTGATTTAAAACTGCTGATCATTTCCTTTCTTTTTGTATTAAGTGTGTAAAAAAAAAAAAAAAAAAACGAAAAACCCACAAAAACAACAAAATCAAGTTGCTTTGAACGTCACCAATGCCTTTAAGCAGTTCTTAAAGGGATGTGCCATCAAAATTTTTATGTGATGACTGCAGGAGGATTTCAAACTGAATACAAATACACAGAATGTTTGTAAAGTCAATAGACTCATCTAAAAATGCAGCAGGGATGAGGAGAATTATTTCTGTTGAATTGTATAAATGCATTTAAATGGAAAAAAGACAAACTTTTTTGGCATTCATGACATATCTAAACAACATAGGTGTCTACAGGAGTCACTCCAATGCATGAGATAGATGTACAAAAAAAAAAAAAGAACATTTGTAAACATGATCAAACATATTTGAAATGTACCGTATCTGTCCAAGTTTCACTGACATTTAAGATCACTTGTCCCACGTTTTTGATCTCTACTGTACATATTTATGGGAATATTAAAGACAAAAACAAAGAATTTGCTTTTATAGAGTAACAAAGACGATGATAGTAATTTTGATATATTCTAATGAGTATCGACTTCGAGATTTAGAGCAACAACTTCAACTGCATTTTCTATAGGTGTCAATATTACCATATCTAATCCTGGTGTAATTGTTGTAATCATGTTCACAGTTTTATTGCGAGAAGCAAAGAGCCCACTTTTACTATAAGAGAAACAAGGGAAATTGGGGGGAGGGTCTGATAAAAACTGTTGCATTGTCAGGTGTGGTGTGTCCTCGATATTAATAATTATTAATGAGGGATTGTTAATAATTGTTAATGATTTATGTATGTGTGTCAAGCCGTAAAGTCTACTTATATTGCCACTTTTTTAGACAACAAAAGAGAATTTTAAAAAAAAACAATCCTGCAGCAGCAGCAGCCACATGCCACTGCTCACGTGAACTCTGACCTCCTCCTCTGGACTCTCCATTTAAAAGAAAAAAACGAGAGACAAAAGGCCACTGGAATGTAAATGCTGGTTTTCCATTGTATTTATTCGTTTGTGAGTTCAGGATTAAGTTAAAAATCTGACTGCCGAAGTATGCAGCATGCAGGCAGTGCAAAAAGGTGGAAGAGTGCAGCAGTAGGAGCAGAAGAAGAAGAAGAAGTAATGGGACGGGCCTCGACTGAGCAGCTGTGAACGTGCCCCCTCATGTGCCGGCTCAGCAGCAGTGACCGCAGCAACCCGTCCACATCAATCAGTGTTCAATAAAGCTTCTGAGCCCCAAAGGTTTAATGTCCACTCTTGCTGGAGATCTGAACAACAGGAGTTTTTTGTTGATAATTTTACTTTTTTTTTTTTAATCATTATTTCAATTGAAAAAAAAGATAATCACCCTGCTGTTTGTATGACTCAGAAACACCAGCTCAAGACAATTCCCTGTATAACTTACTACTTTATGCTTGGTTGGAAATCTCAGTGCATGCCTAAACTCCTTGTATAAATGAAGACTGGCAGGTTGGAGATGCCCTTCCTTGTGTGGATATCAGTGTGATTGTGTTTTTAGACTGGTTCATATCAGTGTCAGAGCAGGAATTCTTCATTTTTCTGCATCACATCTGGATGGAGAACTAAGGATGAAGATGTTACACAGGCTCACCTGTGTACTACTGAGATTTTGGGGTGGTGAGTGGTAGTGGGGGTTGAGATGCTTATTAAACATTCACATCAAGCAGATCCAAGCTTGCAGACGGGAAGGAAGAAGGGTTAACACTTGTGTTGGAAAAGAAATGGGGTGTTTTAAAAAGTAATTAAAAAAAAAAGATAATAAATTGATATCAACACATTAACTTGTCTGGATTTGCTTTCTTGCTTTTGATTATTGTGAATGTACATGGTAGCTAATATGATAAATTCAAGTTTTAAAACTTTAAAGGTCTCAGTCACGTTTTCTTATATATAATTATTTACTCATTTTCTGTGACTAAAATAGATTTATTTTGGTTTTAAACTGGAATTAAAACTAATAAACTTTGACTTTAGGAAATAGCATTTAGCAGTTCTTGTACAAATTAATATGTAATCAGTATATATATATATATATATATATATATATATATATATATATATATATATATATATATATATATATATATATATATATATATATATATATATATAATGCGTTGGAAAATTGATCATTTAAAGAATCTGGAGTTGTTTTGGCAATGGGCTTTCTGTGGATATTTTCTCTAATAATCTGTTACTGTGTCTCTGCGTTGTAATTAACTATTTCCAAGGATCAGCAGCAAAATTTCCACAAAACTCAACTTATTACAGACATTTGTCAGAAGAAACAGAGAAACAGGAAGCAAAAGTAGGGCAAAATTGAATTATTCCAGAAAATATTGAACAAAACATTAGAAAATACATAAAGCAAAAACTTATTTGTTTATTTAACTTTATCTAAATAGTAATTAATGTAAGAAATGCATTTTCTGCTTTTGTGTCTGAAATTCTGGTATTGTTACAGTTTTACATCTCCAGGGAAAATCGTGCCAACAACAAATAAACTAATTCTTACATTTTATTAAATGATCATAACAGCACATAAAACATTTTGACTGTAAACTGAAATGACAGAAAATGGACACGTGAGAGGCTAGAAATCTGCTTGTAATGACTCGCATTGTTGTTGCTGTTTGTATCTAAATGCCTCATCTATTGTGTGCATCCTGAGCTGCTATTCGTCCTGACTGGAACTGACTCTGACATCATTATTATGGGCTGACTGGGAGGATCAGTTCTGCTCGCGCTGCCTTTAAGATGCGTCTGTCATCTCTCCGTTAATGGAAAGTCATACTGGCTGCTTTTCTTTTTCTTCTTTTTTTTTTTTTTCCTGTGGTGCAGCTCTGCTCAGCACAGTCTTGTCTGAAAAAAACAAAAAAACAACAAAAAAAAAAACACTGGAGAGCATTTTGTGTCGGCTAAAAATCCAGGAAGGAAGGGGAGAGGACGAGCTCCGCGCGACGGACGGAAATGAGGGGGGTGTCCAAAGAGGAAACTCTATCCCTTTAAGAGCAAGTGGGACATAGCGGTGCGAGAAAAGGAGAGGAGGGGGAGAAGAAAGAGGAATTAAAAAAGAAAAGGAAGAAAGAGACAGGGAGGGAGGAGGGAGAGCGGGCGATAAAAAAAGAAAGATGACATCCTCGCAGCTGAACGGCCGAGGTGGAGCGATAGGCTGCGGCCCGGCGAGAGCGCCGCTCGCAGGGGTCAGGGCTTGAATCCAACAACGAGGCTTCGACAAAACCCGATTGGCCTATTGGGGGAAATCGGAAAAATAGATGCATAAATTAAAAACAAAGTATGACCTGCTGTGCTCCGAGATACGTGTGTTACAACTCATGTTTATTCTCTTGCGTTAAAAAATGCCTTTATTTCACGTAGATTGTTCTATATGTAATGCTAAAGAGTCATACTTTTAAGAATTTGGGGCTTTTGAAAGTAGTTACAGTGTGTGATACTGCGTTTTTAGCCAGATTAGTGTTGAAAGAATTAAAGTTTAAAAAAAAACAACAAAACAAAAAACAAAGTAACAGAGAAACGGGCTGTTATTGGACTTGGCCTGCTCCACCACTGCCTGTGTACCGCAGCCTGCTTTAGTCAACAGCTGCATGCATTTTAATTGACAGCACTAGGCTACCTCAATGAGAAAAAAAAAACATATTTTTGCAGACGGCTTTATTCACGTTTTTCAAGAGAATCCAGGCGCCCGCTGTTTCTGCTGCAGGACAGGCGCCTCAATCCTCGGTGGGCCGATCCACACCATGCAAAGGCTGCTCTCCACGACCTCAATCAGGAGCTGACTTCATAATCTCCATCGCAGTGGCGCAAAATGGATGCTGCTTGGAGCAATTTTCTTTTCCAGGTAGGCTTATTGGCCAGGCAATGCAGGCCTCTTTTCTCTCTTTTTCTTTCTCTTTCAACGCGCATTTCCCCCAACACACAGGCCTTTTCAGCGTGTGTCCAACAACGCGCACATCTTGTGCTACTGCGTTGCATCTCAACAAGATAATGCTGTGACTTCTGTTTACATTTGGTGATGGCCTTCTCCTTGCTTCTCCAGAGTACTCCCACCCAAAACCAAGTGGAGGGGAGCCTCCAATCAGAGCTCATGCAAGTGCATACGAGTTCTCCCCAGACCCCACCCACAGAGCACATTGCACAGCCTCCTTCAACTGTGGACACCACTGCTCTCAGTGAGGAACCCCTGCCTGGTGAGCTCTTTTTCTCTGCACCTGTGGACCTCATGAAAAGTTAGGATGTCTAAACTGGATCATCCGGTACCAGTTCTGAAGTCAAGTCAGTTGAGAAAAGTAACAAACAAACATACAAAACAACAACAGCGAAGAGAGATGAACTGACAAGACACGCAAAAGCTAAGAAGGCCCCTTTAATAGTATAAATACTCCGTATTCAGTTCATGTACAACATCCATCTCCTCGATTTTAGAATGTAAAGTGAGAATAAGTTTATTGTTATACAGCGATAACTGTTGTTAATAAACGATTTCAAAGATGAAAAATCATTTTATCCTACATATCTAACTGTTTAAGTTGCACATAATTGTGCTATGATGCATAAATAGACTATAAGTCATGATATTTGTGCTGTCAGGAAATAAACTAGCTGTTAACTTTTAAAAATGGTTTCACCTCTCTGAATGTAAATACTTCCTAGTAGTCTGCTATGAGAGTAAAGCTATTTTTGGATATTTTTTGTCATTTTGACATTATTAACTTTGGGATCTATGTTTTTTTTAGCCATTTACTGACATATTTGAAACCGAGACGACGTCATCTGCGATTATTTATTGATTTATATATATTCATCCAGCTTAAAGATATTTTGGTTTTTCTTATCAAGCTTGAATATGATGTAAATCGCAGAAAAACAGCAGCTTTAGAGGTTGCATTTGATTAACTCATCCATAGCTTTACGGCTATTCTGTGTTTTTATTCTGCATATCAGATTAATAAGGGACCAGTTTGACAAAACACACATCAAGACTTTTCTTATTTATTAAGGATTCCATCTTTGGAAATCCTTTGGTCAGTACACCCTTAAATTATATTAAAGGTTTCCTCACCACCTCTGATCCTATCATAAAGGAATTCCTTAAAATGAGTGAATACATTGAGGTCTTACTAAGCAAGAAAAAGCCTCAAAGCCTCTCTCACAGTACTTGAACCCCAGAATGGCTGAGTTTATAGTGAAAATGAGAGAAATTAGTGCATCTATTTGAGTGTGAAGCCAGAGGAACCAAGTTGATACAAACAATGATGAGCAATTTATTGTTGATTATTTTTGTTTTCCTGTGTGCAGTCAGACTATTATATGTTTTTCACTTAAAGGTTGCTTTTTTTTTGTTGCTTTTTTTATGTTTAATGGTTGCTTTAAGACTTCATGTTGCAGGATCTTTCTTTCTAAGTTTTATTTGCCCAGTTAGATCAAATGTGATTAATTCATTTTAGAGCAAGAACATACTGCCTGACTGTTAAATGTGACACATTAGTATTAGTATTAGTATTTATTGCTGAAGAGATTTTTTTTTTTTTTTAAAAAAAGTCATCGAAATCACCTCTTATTTCTGTGTTTTGTCCCAAACTCATCGGGTCCAGTGAAGCCAGTGTCTCGGCCAGGCCGCGTGCAACACATCTGTGCCATCTGCAACAAGCAGTTCAAGAACAACTACAACCTGCGGCGGCACCAGTCGGTCCACACTGGGGTACGCATGAAGGACAGGGCCAGAGAGCAGGCGGAGGGAGCAAAGGAGGGAGCAGCCGGCCAGGTGGTGGTGGCGGCAGCGGCCCTGCCGGTGATGGCGGTGGGGGCCGGAGGGAGGGTGGAGAGGCCCACTGTTCCCTTCTCTCTGCTGCATCTCTCTGCAGCGCCCCCTCTCGCCCCTCCCGGCGTGCTGGTGGGCGCCCAGCAGCCTCCCCTGGGTGGTCAGGATGGTGAAGGGGTTGCCATGCCAAACATAATGGCTAGTGTTAACCCCCATGCTCCGCCTCCTGCTGCTGTCGTCATGGCCACAGGGGCGACAGTACAGGTGGGTCAGGGCCTTGTGGAGACGGCTGTCGTCAACCCAACACCTTCAAGCATGTTGTTTCTTAAGCTGCCTCACCACGAGGAAGGTTCTCGCAAGCGGTTGCTACGCGTCGCCACCTTCACATTGACTTAAATTTCTCTGTGTGGTTCAATTTCATGAGGAGAGTAATCGGTTTCGGGGCCAGTAAAAAGCTTTCCCAGTGTTTGATGAAGGTCCCCCAGTTTAAGAAACACTGTGCTAGAAGCCCCCCCACCCCAACACGCTCCCCTGCATGTTCTCTGCAACACAACAGTGCACAAGTAGACAAAGACTTAAAGTTAAACAGCAACTGTCGAGTCGTGACACGCGACTTCGGTCATTTAATCGGCCACTTATCTGTGTGTGTTTGCATGGTTTCAACAACAGATAGAAGAATGCAAACGTGGCTCTCAACATATAAATCAGTTAAATCTGTGCAAAAAACTTCCTCAGATTTAACTCTGTAGCATGTTGATCTGCTTGTTCGTTTACCCTCAGCGACCTGCAAATCCCAACCCGAACCCTGTGAGGAAGAACCACGCCTGCGAGACGTGTGGGAAGGCCTTCCGAGATGTCTACCATCTCAACCGTCACCGCCTCTCCCACTCGGACGAGAAGCCTTTCTCCTGTCCCATCTGCCAGCAGCGCTTCAAGAGGAAGGACCGCATGAGCCACCACGTGCGCTCCCACCAGGGCGGTGTGGAAAAACCCTACATTTGCCCTCACTGCGGCAAGGCTTTCTCCAGGTGATGCTGTGGAACGAAAAGTCACGCAGACTTGCCGTTAACAAGCAAACCTCCTTCTGTTCTAACATGTCCTCCCTCCTTATCTCTCCAAAGACCTGACCACCTCAACAGTCACGTCAGGCAGGTGCACTCCTCAGAGCGACCCTTTAAATGTCCAGTGAGTCATGTTTGCATTTGCGCAACTTTTGACTTATTTTTCTGACAGATCTGTGATGGGATTTATTAGAGTTCTGCGTGAGATGTGCTTGACAGGTTTTGTCTGCATTTCTCCAGACTTGTGAGTCAAGCTTCGCCACCAAGGACCGCTTGCGCGCGCATATGATTCGTCACGAGGAGAAGGTGCCCTGTCACATCTGTGGGAAGCTCCTGTCAGCTGCTTACATCACAGATCACATGAGGGTGCACAACCAGTCACAGCATCATGCCTGCCATCTCTGTAACCGCAGTAAGTACACATGATGTGACTGGTGTTTTTACTGGGAGTACATACAGGCCAAGCAGGCAATATCTTAAGGTCTGATATATCACGAATAAGCTGAAATGTATTCTGCCTGAGTCCTGCTGGGATCTACTGTTGCATCTCTGTCTCACTTCTGTATGCAGTACTGGAACACATCTCATCCTGATGGCAGGATCTTATATCACTCGTTTCTGTGAAAAATCATTGATTTGAACTGCATTCTCCGATAAGAACATGACCAAGTGTTTTGCATGATACCAGATATGATGTTTTCAGGCTTTTAGTTTGATTGAAACTGTGCATCTCCATGAAATAACTCCTGCTTCTCCTGTCCTGCATCAGGCTTCACAACACTGACATACCTTCGCGTTCATGCCCAGAAGCACCATGGCCAGGAATGGAAGGAGAGTCCAGGGGGCTTTGGTGGCACAGCCTCTGGCGGCGTTCTCGTCTGCCACTTGTGTGGCGTCCACTGCAAGACGCCCACCCAGCTCCAGGGGCATATGGGCACCCATAGCAACAACCAGGGCGCACCCAGCCCTGTCACCTCTAATGTGGCTGCTAGCAGCTCCGTCTCCCTTAGCAACATGGTGACAGCACCCACCGTCTATGTGACCGGTAACACGGTGGTGGACCTGCTTGTCACAGACTGCTCCAGCATTGCAGCACCGCAGTCCCACAGTTAACGGTAGAGAGCGACCCCGACTCCCCGAGCAGAGGAAAAAGGTTAGAGAAGGCTGAAGTTACTTCTAGATGCTGATTTTGTCATGTTTTCCATTTATGGTGAGAGTTAGGCTTAAGGATGGGGGAGAGTAACACCTGTGAACACGAAGGCAGTTTCACCTCAGAGCTGCAGAACGAGAGCTCCAGAGTAAAGTAGCAAGCAGGAGGAGCTGTGCTGATGAACTGGAGTCGTGAAAAGAAGAACCTTTTGTTGCTGCAGCAGGTTAACGGACACTAATGACAAACGTGGATGTGTTGTCCAGATATTCCTGAATGCTCTTGTTCATTTCAGACTCCAGTGAAACTGGTTTCACGAGCATCTACTGTACTCCTGTCCCCTCTCAGGCCTCTCTCTGTCTGTCCTTCACCTCTACCCTTTCGGCAATGGCTGCTCTCTGCAAGTGCACCGAGTACTGTATATCTCACACCAGCTCTGATCTTACCTCCATTTTTGCAGCTCAATTAACTGAGAATCCAAATGGCTCGTGTTAAGTTGCAGGGAGAGAATAGCTCTCAGAAAAAAATAAGAGAAGACAACCATGAGAAGGGAAGTTGTGTGTTTGGGTGTGTGCAAGTTTGAGCTCCTCGCATGTTTTTATTTTTCTTTCTTTTTTCTTTTTTAACAAAATGGAGATCAACATTTGATTTGAACTGTAAAACTAGTTCGCTAAGTCTTTCCTAATGTTTCACTAGATCAGGACAGAAGACCATACTGTACATGCTGTGAATGGTATGGAATTGTGGGATGTACGTGTTTTTCTTTTTTGTTGTTGTTTTGTTTAGTTTTGTTTCCTAAAGGTACAGAAACAAAAAGAGAGTTGTGTTCAGGAGCATCAAGCACCTTAAACTGTTGTTGGATTCGGTTAGGATAAAGGTTTGAGCTTTCTTGGATTGTCTTGCTCTAAGTCTTCCTTTCTGGGTCTGGCCTTTAAAAAAAAAAAGAAGAAAGAAACAACTGCTAATAAACACTTCCGCCTCTGAAATGGCAATTCTTGCACCTGAGAACTACCTTTTGCATGAAAACAAGCTAGCTCGGTCATGCTTATCGTTAGGGAACTCGTTGTGGCAAAAGAAAAACAAATGAGCAGTTCCACCAAGTTAGTTAGCTGTAAACGATGATATTTATGAAAATCTTCCTTTTATTCAGACATTTTTGACATTGTTTGCCATTCATTTGATTGTAACTGTCATTGCCATAGTCCTCTGTTCTCTCTGTGTACCAGTCCAACGAGTGAAACTTATGCATTAGATTTAGTCATTTAATTCTCTGTATAGCACACACTTTGAATGCAAGTCATTGTTGTTCTGGATCAATCATGTAACAAAAGGCCACTTGTTCATTGGACATTTTAGTTGTTTTGAGTTAAATTGTGAATGATGAGTGGTGTCGAAAGGGCTTATAAAGCCATGAGTCAGGCAAAGAAGCATATTAAGTGTTGGCAACGCCACGCGTTATGCTGTAAACAAATCCTGGTTTTATACTGGAGTGCTTTTTCAGTTCTGTGTTAATATGTTACCTTGTTTCATTTTTCTTTCCTCCTTTTCTGTTTCATTTTCTTTGTTTTGGATCGTGTTCTTCCTGTTGAGAAATTAGTGATTTTACTACAAGTTAATTTTAGGTTTTCTCCATTACACTAAAAAAAAAGATGATAATACCTCTACTCTAGGATTCTGTACAGCTCTTGTGATACATCTTAATGCCTTATCGTACTCAACTGCATTTTAATTCTTTTATGATAAAATATTTCAAATCTTAGTCATGGATTCATTAAGAATATTAATGGGATGTATTTATATTTATATTTTTATATTTCTCAACAGTATGCATGTCTAAAAAGGTTGTTAGTGCAAAAAAAATAAAATAATGATGCTTACTACAGTCATAAATATGTTTTTTTTGTAGATGAAGTAGAGATCATGTTATTATTTTGTAATTTGGACAATTTAAAGTAAAAACAGGAAACAGGAACTGTTTGGTGTGCTGATCTTTTCACCCATTTCCACAGACAAATGAAATGTGTCTTAACTTTCACACTAACAAAACATGCCAGAGTAAAATGTTTCTCTGCATCGTTCCGTTTGTTTTGGATAAGAATAGACAGAATAAATGTTTTTTAGCAAATGGTTGAGATGTTTAAAAAGAAGAAGTTAATAATAATGAACAATGAAATGGTTGAAACAGTAGTGTTATAACAAACAGTTTGGGTTTTACGCACCAGAACCATCTCGTAGGGAGGCTCAGGCAGGCTTTTTTACACTTTTTTTTTAAAGAAATTCATCAGTCACTGCAAATTTACCTCTACAAAATGATAGACCAGGACCTTGAAGGGTTAAAGAAAACATCTGAAGACTATCGGAGGGAATGATCAACACATTCACCGTCTCAGTCACATGTCCATGAGTCTGGCATGGACATCAGTTCAGAGGCAGGCATTCAGCCTGGATACAACAAGACTTAACATTCAGACTGCCGCTGCAATCCCTAGTAGCTCCCATGTCTCTGCTAAACAGCTCTGACTTGTTGCATACAGAGTATCTGATGGGGTTCAGATGTACTCTACCTGGTTTCAGGACATAAGTAACAGATCCTTTGTGTCCTGTGGGTTGTGGGTAGGGTCTTTCTAGATGGGGTTTACTTTTTACAGTCATCAGATCCTATCACATTGGTATCTGGGGAGTTTGGAGACTAAGACTGAACACCTCATACTCTTTGTTGTGTAATTTGAGTCCTTCCTAAGAAGTTTTTATGGGGCCCGAAATAAAATGGGTGTGACTGGTGTGCATAAATGTTTCAGTAGGTTACAAATGTCAAAGTGGCATGTATGTAGGAGCAAGGATGCAAGTTTCCTTACAGAACATTGAGTTCTAACATGAGCAGCTTCATTCCCTTTTCCTGTCAGTGATCTACATATTGTAGCTGATCAGTATATTTGCATGTGATTAAGTTAAAGTACTCAGTCTTGTTTTCTAAAGTGTCACAATTTAGGGCTTTACAGTACACATGCCTGAGTTATGAATTCATAATCCATTGCTAATAATGGTTAAGTTCTGGATGAATATAAAGAAACAATCAAATCGTTGTGCCCTGTGACCACAAATCAGGCTAGAGGTTATATGCTAACATTAACTGGAATTTAAATAGCTTCAAAAGTATATTTCACTTTTATAAAACAGAAGAACAGAAGCTTTTCTTAGAAACATTAAGCTGCTTTTAGCAACAAGTCAAAGATCCCATCTAAACCCTGTGCTTCTCTTTCATTTGATTCCAGTAATGGTTGTTGATGTAAGCTAGGCACATCTGTGCATCACACCTGGTTTATCAGCTGCAGAATCATTTTCATTTTAGTGCACCATTGTTTTGTGCCACCATGCGCATCACATTAGTCTGCATCTTACATAAACAAATACTGTTGTGACATTCAGTAGCAGACAAATGATTGCAGTTGTTCTTTTTTCTATAGAAGTAAACACCTAACTAGTGAACACAGTGAGCCTGTGTGCAGCTTATACTCATTATAAATACAGCTAATCTGTGAAGCCTTCAGAGGTTTGCGAGAGAACATTAGTCATTAGCAAGGGTCATGCCAGATGTGTCAGGTCTAAAGCTGTGTAGATGTTTAAAGCAGGGTGAAGTTTTAAAAAAGAATGAACATCCCACAACTCTTTTCAATCCATCATCAGAAAATGGAAATGAAAGCACAAAACCAGTAAAGACCAGGTTGTCCACCTGACAGGCCGAACAAACACTAATCAGAGAAGCAGCCAATACCCCAATGGTAATTCTGGGAGAGCTGCAGAGATCTTCAGCTCAGGTGGGACAATGTTTTGGAATGGAAAAATTTAGTCATGTAGTCATGTTCTCAGCCTTTATAGAAGAAAGGCACTGTTTAAAGAAAATCATAAGAACCATGTGATCTGATCGGATGAGATTGAATGCGAGCTTTTCAGCCTAAACGCAAAATTCTACTTGTGGCAGAAAGCTAAAACTGCACATAACCCTGAACACATCATTCCCACAATCAAACATAATGGCGACAACGTGATGCAGTGAGGATGGTTTTCTTCAGCAGGGAAATGAACACCTGTCAGGGTTGATGGGTAGAGTTAAATACTGGGCAACCCTGGAAGAAAAACCCATTGAAGGCTGCAAAAGACTTGAAACAGGGGCTCATCTTCCAGCAAGATAACAACGCTGAACAAACAGATCTACAACTAAATGGTTTATATTAAACCATGTTCTGCTGTTAGAATGACCCAGTCAAAGGCTAAAGCTAAATCTGAGTGACAATATCTGGCAAAACTTCTAATCTGACTTAGTTTGAATTATTTTGCAAAAATGAATCGGCAATAATGAATGTTTCTAGATGTGCAAAGCTGGTCATTCCTTGAAACTGCTATAATTGCAATGAAAGGTTGTTATACAAGATATTGACTTAAGGGGGATAAATACAAATGCACATCACTCTTCAGAGTTTTATTTGTAAGAAAATGTTTAATCCACTCCACAGTTCTGTGCTATGTGCTGGTCTTTCATAAAAAAAATCAAAGTAATACAAATGTAAGTTTGCGTAATGTAACAAAATAAGGAAGTGATCAGAAGGTATGCATACTTTTTCAAAACATTGTAAGTGGTTACAATGTATGAGGTAAATATTACAAGGTGTAATATTTTAGTATCAGCCTTTCATTTCTTCTTCTCAAATGATGCTTTTTTTTCTACAGCAGAACTTCTGTTCCTACACTGGACACATTGGATAAATTCTTAAAGTCTTCACACAAGAGATGTCTGGTGAAGCTTGACTGATTCAAGCCAAGCAATTAAAACAGAAAGTGGGTCAAGCGTTGACAATGTGGCTGGGTGTGATTTAGACTACTTTCAGTCTCTTACACCTCTGTGAAAACAAGTTTAACCCTTTTTCCCCTCTGAAGGCATCATCATGCTTTAGTCAGACGTGAAACAAAAAGAATCCCATTTGTTTGTGTTTGAAAGAGGAGTCTTGAGAGAAAGCCTATCATAAGCTATTATTATGTGAGAGGTGGGGTACACCTTGGACATCTCACCAGTCCATTATACGTCCACTTTAAAAATGACCAATGGAAAATGATGGGAAGCACCTTTAAACTGAGGAGACAATTTAAAATAAACCCGGCACTTTTTAAGTCTTTTCAGCTGAAAACAGTACAACCCCTGAAATGCACTTGATTTTATGCAAGGGTGCTACAAAGCTCGATGGATAATTTAACATTTGCTCTTTACATGAGACTTCTAAAGGCTAATGTTCTTTCCACTTGTTAATTTTTTCATGGACTTATAATACATGAAACAAGGCTACTCCTGTTCTAACACAAGCACCACAACACTGAATATGATTAATTGATCTCAGTTAAATTTTTTGACTGTAAATGTTTTTTTAGGCTTTGTTTGCCGGTTATAAACTTACCCTTCAGAAGAGGGGATGTCTTTGCAACAGCCTCATTGTTATACAATGTGCTACCTTTTTGCAAGCCTGATTAAAAACAAATTCCATGTGGTTTAAGAACTGTAAATAACGTTTGTTTTTCACTGTCATTAAAGTCAGAGACAATTAAAACACCAGACATACTTTCAAACTGCTAATATTGTTGAGTTGCATGTTGCATATTAATATCAAAATACTTTGTTTAAATGGTTATTTTTGTTGGGAGAAATTTGTAAATATTTTTACACATTTATATGATTTTTTTTTTATCTTGACCAGCAGATGTTTCCGTTTAACTAATCAAGCATTAGCTTTAGTTTTAGATTGAATGGTTTCAGCACAATTATTATTTGGATAAACCAAATTCATTACAGTTTTATTTTATTTAGAATAATGACAAAGATTTTATTTGAAGTAATATGGTAGTAGCCAGTAGCAGAGGGGAAAATTTATTTCATTGGGTTTTATTTCGGCAATAAAAAGTTAAAATAAAAATGGATGTAAAAATATTTCAAATAAACACTATTTGTGGTTTAGTATCCTTTCCATTTTTTTCAAGCCGATGTAAATTACTTTATGTTGAAAGGTGATTTTGAGCCCTAAAAGCTGTTCTTTAGATAGTCAGACTATATGCAGGTATTAATGTATTATAAAAATCTTTACAGGCATTTCCCTCAGCATAATTTAATCATTTGCAATAGCAAGTATCCTACTTAAGAAAAAATCTTTATCATTACAAAGATTTCCTTTTAGGTAGAATGTTTCAGTCTTTATAAAACTATTAATAAACTGCTTAGAATAAACTATTAGCAATACTAATATTAGTGCTATTGAGATGGTTAAAAAAAAAAAGAAAAGAAGGAAGATGGGAAAATGTTAAAACAAAAACACTCATGTGGCATTGTACAGCACATTTGATATCAGCAGTTAAGTAATAGTGGGGCTGTGCCCCCAGTCGGCTTTGTGTTTGGGTACGCCTCTGTGTAAACAGACGTATATTTAATAGTTTTGAGTATAATGTGCATTTATTCATTGTTTCCTTGCATATTACACAACAAATAACAAATACATAAAACACAGAGCCGTGACTGGTACACTGTAATTTTCGTCATGACACGAGCTGCTTCCTGGACCTGTAGGAACTAGCTGGCGCAGCAGTCCACAGTGTTGAGTCAACGTTGCATCTGGGAGGCTGAGGCAGCGGCGGCATCTCTGGCGTGCTGTGGCGAGACAGAGGAGATGACATAACAGCGACAGGATCAGCTAACATTATCCCGACATCTGGATCAGATAGTGACTTTTGTCGGTTAACGTAATTAGATTAGATACAGCTATTAGTTTACGCTGACTGGATCCCAAACCAGTCACCAATGCTCTCAGTGAGCTGCCCTCACATATTTTGATCAAAGTTGCTGCAAGCTAGCGTTAGCTCGCTGCTGCTACGCTTCAAGCATTGAAGTGGCCACATAAACATGCGGATCATCGAGGCTGAGACCCCTGGGATATCTTTAAACGCTTCCTGCAGGACACGACTCTCGACTGCCCGCTGACTGGACTCTGCAGAGTTGCTGTGTAAATGTTGCTTATCTATATCTAAACATGTGCAAACTGCAAATTAGCTAGCCACGCTTGGCGTTTACGGGATTGGTTAACTTAGCTACTGCTGCTAAGTGCTACAAACAAATAAGAAGCTAACTAAACAGTTAAATGTCAGTACATTGTCTCCACGAATTAGACAAAAACACTGTAAATTACATATTTGGTCACTGGTTTTAATTCTTAAGTGGTATCTGATTTCTAGCTGCGATTATGTGTGTTGTAAGAGAGATGGTGGGTAACCAATAAGCCCAGTGAAGCTACATTCTTGGGCTAAAGCTAATGTTCATAGCGTCATTGTTAGCAGGCGTTTCAACAACGCAGGCAGCTGGCCATGCTCACTTGACAAGGGATGGGGGTCTTTTAATATGAACAGTTTTGTTTTTATCATTGACCTACACAATTTCTTATTATCATGGCCTAGTTTTCCTTCAGAACACGTTGGAAATAATATGACATGGACTATTCATTTGCGGCGACTTACCTGTAGCCTCCTAACGCTAGTTAGCTTTAACTAGTGCATTTTAATTTAAAACCTGCTGTACTGCAAAGTTAGTGTTGGTTTAGGATAAAGTGTTATTGACGTATGCTTTCGGCCTTTACATTTCACTATTTAGCCAAGTTGTTAGGTTAAAACAAACCATGAACAGCTTGAATAATCAGCGTCGCTAAGTCTTCCAGCGTGTCATTGCTGAACTGTCTTCACTTTTATAATGTAGTAAGCTACACATAACCAGAAACCTTTTAGCAAACAGGTAACGTTGGCTAAGGTTGTTACCAGAGATATTGAACACAGCAGCCTTTGTATTGTCGATATTTTCGACGTTCACGATTTTAAAATAGCGCATTGCGTATTTTGCTAATGGACTTCAACTTTTTAATGAGTCAGCTAATCTGTTGTAAGCAAACTGCAAACCCGCATGGTAGTATCTCATGGTAGCCTTAGGAATAAATGGGAAAGTCTTAAATACGAATAGAGATGGTCCACAGTTGTGCACACAAGGCCTTCGCAAAGATAGTCTACCCTTGCCATAGTTTTCAGCAATAAAAATCGTACATCCAGAAAGTTAAACACTTTCAACTTTTCAAAAAGTATTAGATTCATGTGAACTGTGGGTATCTCCTTGTATGTTAGGGTTAGCTGTGTGTAGAGATTGGACTGTGTCCAGGCAAAGAAGAGAAGTATACATGAAGGTTTTGCCAGGGGTACTCAGTTCGGTCCCACAGGTCCACACTCCAGCAGGTTTTCCACATATCCTTGCTTCAACACAGCAGGTTCAAATGAAAGGGTGATTGGACAGAACCTGATAGGCTGTTTGATCCATTTAAGTTCATTCAGGTGTGTTAAAGCAGGAATACCTGCTGGTTTACGGCCTTGTAGGACCGAGTTGAGTACTCCTGGTATAATAAAAAAAAAAAAAAAAAAGGACTAAGCAGTAAGAGAGGCTTCTGACCCAGGAAGTAGTGGTCATATTTCTGTCCTGTTTTTAAGTTTCTTCACCTTCCCCACTTCACCTGTCAAAGTGTCCTTGAGCAAAACTGCACCCACATTGGCCTGCAGTGTGTTCATCAGATGTAAGATGCTATGGAGCAACTGCTAAGTTATAGTTTTTTTTTTTTGTAAAAAAAGTAAATGAGATACAGTGTGTGTGCAGAAATTCAAGAACCATATTAAAGGACAACTACTGTTGCAGTATTCCACCACTAAAGAGTTTATTAGTTGAGTGGCCAGTCAGAAGTCATTCCTCACAACAACAAAAAAAACAAAAAAAAAAACACATGAAAGCCAGCTGGATATTTTCCAAAGAGCAGCTGAATGACTATCATATTATAATGAGTGAAAATGAAGATTAAAATATTTGGATTCAGTTCCCACCAGAATGTGTGACTGAAACTACATAATCAAACCTCTTAAAGCCAGGTTTGGTGGAAACCTGGCATGAAACATCCTTCCATTAATACCAATTACTCTTGTTCAATGAGGTCATGGGAGCATCATTATAAAATGTATTGCTTTTGTGGTATTTTTTCCTCCTACAGTAATGACTGGAATAATAGGAAAAGTCTCTGAAAAATGTATAGAGCAATTCTGAATGAAGAAAAGGGAGGGAAACAGCTCAGAGCTTCAGTCGCTCAGATTGGGAAGTAGTTTTACTTTTAAAAGATTGACCCAGCCATAGTTTGGACATGGACCCAGTATGGTCTCCAGAGAGACCTAAAATGGCTGTGCACTGAAGCTCACATCTCATCCAGCTGACAATAAATGTTTCTGACAGGGAAAATGCAAGAAACCTCCAAAGCAGAACTATGCCAGACCTGTAGGGCTTTCCTAAGAAGAGATATGACTTCCATTACTGCCTAAAGTGCATTAACAAAGTACCAAGTGCAGGGTTTGAAAGCTCATGTCCATCAAATATTTCAGTCATTTCATTTTAAAACAAACTGTTTGTTGTAGCACTAATGAGAAATGTGTCTGGAATAAAGACAACGGAAAAGCCGTTTATGATTTTTTGTGAAGAGTCAAACATCCTTGGAAAGGTTCAGAAACTCGCTTAATTTATTGAGTTTTATCTCTAATCCAAATAAGCAAGCTTGTTTTCCCACATGAGCCAGAATTTACTGCCTCTTTCATGTCCTCAGTAAAACTAGAGCAATGTATGGCCACATATGTTGAACTTTGATAATGTGCTTTTTTTTTTGTTATCTCAGCATGTGCAGCCAAATGGGGAGGGGAGGGGGGGCTGTTACTGGCTGCGAGATCTATGTGAACTTTCATTCTTTCTTTCGTGGTTTGTGTTTTCCAGAGAGGACAGAGAGCGTTGGATCTCCAGGACCAGATTGCCTGCTGAACTTTTTGCCTCTCAGATCACCAGGGACCATGTTGACCATCTTGGCTGCTGGGTCTGTGTTCTTTCCAGGCCTCTTCCTTCTGTCCAAACAATGCCTGAAGTCCATCCCAGCACTGAGGTGGAGCGAAGGAGATGCAGTCATTGTGTCAGCGAGGTTAGACCTGAAATGTTTTTATTTTGTGCAGTATTCAGTATTCACTCTTAATTTTTTGTAAAGACAACACATTTCCTGAAATCTAATACTGCATGGTTTTGTTTTTTTTAGCACAACTCCTATTATACAACTTAAGTTCTGTGGTGACAGTAATGTTATTTTTTGCGAAGTATTTTTAGCTCTGTTGTGTCTGCATGAAACCATGGGGGTACTATAACTTCTACTGGGGGTTAAACTTTGAATCACCTTGGCTGAGCATAAAAAGACATTTTATTCATTGTGTTTTGCCACTTTTACTTCCAGGTTGGTGTCATCAATTCAAGCAGTCATGGCTTCTTCAGCTGGCTACATCATTGCTTCTTCCTGTGAGGACATCATTGAGGACCAGTAAGTCACTTAGTCGCTTATAACAATCTTTTCTTTCTAAGGTGAAAAAAAAGATCTGATTTGTAATTTTTAGGTGTTAAGATGCATTTTTGTCAAGCATCAGTTTGATTTGAGCAAAGCAGGGCTTACATTTTACATTGTTATCTTTCCTTTGCTAAAATGTGCTAATGTTTATTGTGGACTGTCTCAGTCTTATTGATTGTTGAAAATAGTCGTACTACAGCATGAAAAGGAAATGCGCTGTCAAAGAGGTTGGGTTGTAACTCTTATAAAGCCTGCATGAACACAGTTCCTTTTGTCTTTGTTTTTAAAAGTCATCTTCTCTTTCCTCCTACACAGGCACTGGCTTACTAGCACTTACATCATGTTTGCTGTTCCCTACTTCGTGTATGACATCTACGCAATGTTCATGTGCTACTGGTACAAGATGCGGGTCAAAGGGCACGAAGAGGCCTCGGCGGCACCTCAGCACATGAGCTCAGCCCTGACCAGCTACTTGCGTCGCGAGTTCCTCATGGTCCTGCACCACGTTGTCATGGTCACCGTCTGCTTCCCTGTCTCTGTGGTAACTGTTTCATGTTGCTCTTTCTGTTGAACTGAGATTCAGGTGATGCAAGCTCAAAGATATATATCTGCAGCTCATGATTGGGTTATTTTGGTGTAAAGGGACAGAGAGGACATTAGGGAGACTTTTTTTTTTTTTTTTTTTTTTTTTTAACTGCAAGCATTCATATCAACATAGAGACAATGCTGTGATAGAAGTCATGAAAAATATTCAGCCTCTTTTTCTTTCTCCAGTTTTGGCGACAAGGAAAGGGGGATTATTTCCAGGGTATAATGTTCATGGCTGAGCTCAGCACTCCATCTGTCTGCTTAGGAAAAATACTCATCCAGGTGAGTGCCTCGGATCTGCCTAACAGAAGACTTTGGTGCTTTTTTGCATGTGCATGTTTCCCACTAAAGTTTTTCTACAATCTCCGTCTGTTTTTTTTCTTCTTGTTTTTTTCCACCTCTGTAATTCATTAGAGAGCATATTTCTGGCTGTCCCCGGCATGCAGCTCGTTCATGCCAATCAGCTCCTTTCAGCTGCATCTTACATGAGCAGCTCTTTCAAACATCAGTCCTAAATCGGTAACACAGTTTAGCCTGGATATATATTTTAGGAGTTGCATCCCTCCTTTGTATTTGTCTTAGGTTTTCGTGGGTGTGTGTAGTGTCTGGGCAGAGTTAGTCACTTATCACTAGATGTTTTTCTCTGAATATAACCCCCCCCAGTATTAAGACTAGATAATCAGCAGAAACAGTACTTGCTTGTCCTTCCCCTTCAGGCACTTAGCACCCTGCCCTACCCAAGCTGTGCATGTGGCCATTTGATAAACAACAAAAGCTGGGGGTTTGTAGAGCCACTCCTAAAGCATTAAAAAAACAACAATAACACAAAACAAAAGGGGTATTTATTGATACTTTGCCATATTATTCAGGGATTGAACAGTGTGGACTAAGCAACCTCTTTGGAGGAGTGTGTGCTCAGTATTATTGCAGTTGTACAGGTTGACAGCTAAAGATAAAACTTAATCGGCAAACAAGTGGGTATGTTAAAAAAAAGAAAAGACACACACTCCTGCTTTCTGCCTTACAGGTCAGTGAACGTCAGAGCAGCAGCGTGTTTCATTGCTGCTTTTTGCTCGGTATCAAAGCAGGCAGATCATTAGCTTATATGAAAGCCAAAGAAAAAAAGAGAGAGAAAAAAACTCTATAGAGGAAGGTTGAAAAAGTGCAACTGGATTTCTTTTAAAGAACAGAGAATGATGGGATAATGATTTTGTGACTGAGATTCTTTAACTCACAAACTAAGGATTTGTTTTTGTTGACATCAGGATGAAGACAGATGGAGATTTAACATTTTCAGCTTTTACCAATCTATGCTGCTTTGCTTTTCTTTTTCCCCTTTTTTTCCCTCCACTTTCAGTACAAACAGCAACACACTCTGCTGCACAAAGTGAATGGGGCTCTCATGCTGATCACTTTTTTCATCTTTCGAGTTCTACTCTTCCCTTACCTCTACTACGTCTATGGAAGGTATGTTTTTCTTCCTGGCTCTGGTCTTCTGTCTTGCTGGGCTGGGGTCAGTGACTCATACAGCGTCTTGATGTGCATCATGAATTCTGGAAGCAAGGTGCAAAAATGCATCTTTAATCCTTCATATGTATTCTATTTGAATGCAGGTACGCATCTATCCCCTTCCACATGGTTCCCCTGTCGGTGCCGTGGCACTGTAACCTCGGTGCTGCTCTGCTGATGGCACCCCAGCTCTACTGGTTCTCCCTTATTTGCAGGGGCGCCCTACGACTATTCAAGGGCACCTCCCGCTCTCAGAGACCATGTGCGACCACAGCCGCTGCTAAGGAGCCTCAAACGGATGGCAATGCACTGCCACAGCCTGCCAACGGCTACAGCACGCGCTCCACAGAGCCGGAGCTGGCCACTCACTGAGGAGGGTAACGTGGAGCGGGAGGGCAGGGAGGGAAGTAAGGCGAATGTACCAATGAGTTTGTAAAAGGAACGAAAGCAATGAGGGAAAAGCAAGACTTGAAGCAAGTTAAGATGATGGCCTCAAATCCAGCTGAAGTGTTTGTAGCCAGCAAACAGCTTAATGGTTTTGTGGCTGACCTCCAAGTACTTCAGCTTCTTAGTTTGTAGGAATCCGAGTGTTAGGACACTCAGTATTTAAGATGTCATCAGGTACTGTGACAGATAGTAAGATGCACTGACTCAAGAGGAATTTGCCTGGATGTATAGCAAACCTAGGTGGCTATTTCCCTCATGTAGATCAAATACAGTCCTCTCTGCCTCACAGTATAGGAAGAGCAGGAAAATAGGAATGTATTATATTGTATGTTAGTATGTTTGCTGTAGATGGAAGGCCTGATTCAGTTTAGTAACGAAGAAGACCTTCAAAAAAGAAAAAGAACAAAAAAAAAAATACCCCGGCTAAGCAGTATTTTGACTTGTTAGTGTTTATTATCTGTATCCTCTATGTAGTCACTGTCACTCTAACAAAATGTAACCAACCTGCAGACTGATTCATCTTTAGAAGGGAAATAATGTCATAATACTGTATTCTGCTGCCTTATCCCTCTTTCCCCATTGTTTGCAGTTTCTTTTACATTTTTATTTATTTTTATCCTCAGAGAAGGAAGAGTAGGGTTTCCTTGGACAGAAAAATGTGATGGTTGTATATAGCAGATGCAAAATAGTCCTTTCTATGTCAGTATTACATCAAAGATGATTTTATGTTGTTTTGGGGTTTTTTCTCATTTGTATGACTGCATATTAGGGCCACTGTGGATTAAAAAAAAAAACAACAAACAAAAAAACAAAAAGAAAGGTGAAAAAGGAGGATATTTGCTAGGAAAAAAAAAAAATTAAAGGGAAACATGGATTATCTCTTAGATTAAAGTCACTTTTAGAATTTCTTTCAAAAAATAACAAGGCCATTTAAAAAATAAAAAACCTCAAAAGTCTTGAAATACTTACAAAACAAATGTAAGAAAATGAATATATATAACTAAAGAACTGATATGGCTTTACTTTGCTTTACCACACTTATTTCCTCACATAGATGCTGTGAAGCATTGAACATAACAGCGCTTTAGCAGGTCAGGGAAGCTTCATGACTTGTCTGATGTTATGCGGTAAAACGGACACTTAGCATTACTCAAAGATGCATCCATTGCTTTTCTCACACTCTTCAGCCACTTGTCAGTTTATCTAACCAATGCGTGACATGCTTAGTCTTAACTTTTAGCTTAATGCTAGATCAGTTTGCACAATACAATATCATCCAGTAACCACTGTATCGATGTTACAGTAAGGTTGAACTGGTTTAGCAAAGTGAAGCTGTGTGGGTTTATTTTAAAAATCTCATTTTTGTTGTAAAACAAATTTGCCTCTTTAATTTAAAAAAAAAAAAAAAAAAAAAAAATCCTGTTTCTCCTTCATAGATTTATGCTTCTGTTGGACAATCTTCTGAGTTATGTCTCAGAAAGTTACCCTCTGGCTGACAGATGCCTGTTTTTATTCATATGTTGTTGTTGTTTTTTTAAACCTACAACAGGCCTAATACACTTTAACTCTAGAGCTTATGATTACACAGATATTCTGAACAAGAGAAGTTGAGTGTTCAGGTAGAAAGGTTTCCCAGTTTTACAGTTTTGTGTATGCAAACTTCCCCCAAAGGTTAGCGCAATAGTTCTTGTTTCAGTGTAGATAGAACTCCATTCCATTCACTGGTATCACTTTCTTCATTTTGCACACAAAGAAGTGCTGCACAGAAGTACTCTCTTCAAACTTAACTGCTTTTAGTTTGGTGCTGATGTAAATCTACGAATATCTGTTCTTGCAGCAGAAGTATTTCACAAAGGGACCTGTGAGACTGGAGTGTGTTTAGCTTTGTTAGAGGACTTGGTAATGTTCATGATGAAGGGAAGCTCTAGTGGTAATCGATTTTGCAGGGAAGAGTTTTCTTGTGACTGACAGGCAGCCAATTTGACTAACATAGTTTTGTTTTGTTTTTCTTTTTAATATTTAGTCCACCAATAATCATTGGAACAGTTTTGAAAAGCCCCACTCAACAAGTCTGGTTTGTTTGTTTTGGGGATTTTCTTCCAAATGTTTTTTTTTTTTTTTTTTTTTCAAGTATTTTATGTTTATTTAATGCAGCTACAGTGTCCTGGACATTGGTCAAGGAGAAAACAAAACAGAAAACAAAAGCAAACAGAAAACAACTGAAACTACTCAAAAACCATAGAGACAGGGTAGTGTGTGCCAAAGCATCTGGACAGCTGTGGGCATGTAAAACACAGAATATCCATTCCCCTGTTCCATGAGTCATAAGGTACTGCTTCTTGACAATACTGAAACATTTCAACTGATGTACTGTATATTCCACAAAATGCTTGTTATTTATTTGTAAGTATTTATTTATTTATTATTTATTTGGTTTGTGGTTTTGAATGCATATTTATGCATACATATACTCTATGCTTCTGAGCCTTATGTGAAGGCTGTATTGTTACTCAAACTTAGCTAAAATATACTTCTCTGTCCTGAGCCTGTCTGGAGTTTTTTTTTTTTTTTTTTTTGTGTGTGTGTGTGTGTGTGTGGGGGGGGGGGTGTTCAGCTTTGAAGTTACTTTCATAGCAGGGAAAAATGTAATTACAGGATTAGCCAGTAGAGGGTGACAGAGTCTATGAAATTATCATAGACTGTGTATAAAGACCATATACGGTCTATGGAAATAATATGGAAATAATATAATATATACAACTCACACTAAGTGTTTTGAATCAGATTGACACTTTTTTGGAATATTAAGATACTGTTAAAGTAGCTCAAAATACGCATTTTTAATAACACGTGAAAGCACATTAATCTTTTGTCAGATCTAAACGTTTCTTTCTAAAGTGACATCTTATTGCCCAGAAGTGAAGCATGACCCTGCACACTGTTGATCGCACAAGGTGCTTTTATAACATCTTTTGCTTCACTAACTTGAGGCATTTCACATCTTAAGGCGGATTCTCAGGGTAAAGAAATATCTTAAAGTAACTGAATAAATGACTGCGGAGGTTCCACAAACATGTTTCGGATAATCATTAAGCAGAGTAGAAATCTAGAACTGATATCAAATGTAGCATTTGCATTTGGAAGCTGTATATTAAATGCAGACAAAGGAACGCTCAGTGCAAGTGAAATGGGTTCTCATAAAGATAAAACACTGTAACTACATCCAGCCAGCTGGAAAATATGACAGGAAGTAGGGAACATCAAATGCTCAAAACCTGATATTAAAGTATGGTTAGATGAACTATGGGTCTGAGTTAAAGAATTACAGCTTAAACCAGTCTTAAAACTCCACAGTCTGCTGTGGAGTTTAACCACAAAGAGCTCTGATAACTACTGCTAAGACTGATGAACAAATAACCAATAAAGAGATTATAAAACAAACGGTTCGTAAGCATAACCGTTCATCTCAAGTACAGACTGACAACAGCCTCCTTGATGTGTAACAATGCTAAAGATATTTATAGTTTCCAATGACAGCGGATCAATTTTATCTGTGAATATGGCAAGATAGCATCCTCCTCCATTAGACAAAGCTCCGATGTACAGGTGAAAAATGACTTTTGTCATTATGTCAATTGAATGTTTAGTGGCAACATAAATAAAAGGAGAAAAACTAATGAAAGGCATGATTCCATGCTTTATTGGCATCCTGGTTTCATTCTTCAGCTAGTTGCTGCTTGAAAAGGATTTAAGACAATTTCGCTGCCACATTTTCAGAAAGGAAAGGACTGAACGGTTTGTAGTGTTTCATCGCTGGACCATCCTGGTTCAGATCGGGTTCAGATTGGGGTCTTTCAATGTGCACTTTGCACATTCTTCCTATGCATGCCTGACTTTTCTGTGTGAAATCAGCCTTTCTCCTGCAGTACAAAAACATTCAGGTTAGGTTGACTGGTTATTCTGCATGTGTGGTTGTTTGTATCTGTTTGCCATTTGATGTACTGGCTTTCTGTCCAGCATGTGGCCTGCATTTCACCCAGTGGAAGCTGGGGTGGGTTCCTACCGCACCAAATCAGATGACATGGATAGAGACACAGTAGGTCATCTTTAAAATGAGGTTTTCTGAAATGCAACAAGACCTTACATTTGAAGTAGACTACAAAGAAAATGGTTTGCATGTCTTCATCGACCAACCCAATCATATTTAGTAAAATGCATCCAGATTTTGCTGGCTAAATTTCAATAACTTCACTTCTGTGTCATGATGGACCCACATACTGTAACATTACAGATGCTGGCTTGTTACTTGTGCTGGTGTTTTGCCAGACTCAGAATATAGTCGTTTCTCATACAGTGCCAATTGAGGGCTTGAAGGTCCCACTCATCCAACAGCAGTTGACTTTTGCACACTGAGATTTCCTCAAACCCTGAATCTCACCACATTGTAACTACCGGTAATAGAAACCTGCCTGTACTGACATGCCTGGTATTTTCTGTTTATTAGAAGAAAAAAAAATTAAAAACATACTGATTACAATAGATCAGTTAACATTCTCCAAATGTAAAATGTTTATTGCTGGTATATAAAAACACACAAAACATAGAAAACCTGTTACGTTTTTAAAAAATTCAAGTTTCTTGAAAGACTTGTGAAGCTCTTGATCTTATTTGTCTGTGGACAAGTCCTCGTGGGGGAATAACTTTAGTATCTCCTTTGTCTTGGGGAGAAGATGGTGTTAGGGTTACTGTCTCGCTCCCTCTCCTTCTCTCGCTCCTTCTGGCTGTTTGGGGAGAGAGCCTGCTCCAGCTTCTTCTCACTCTTGAAGAGATCTCGACCTGTGCGCATGATGTGCTCCTCAATTTTTCGGTGGCGCTTCATGTCAGACAATACTTTGTCCAAACGAGCTTCCCTCTTCACAGAGGAGCGGGCGGAAGATCCTGGAGGAGAAACAACAAGGGAATTATAGCAAACAAACGAGGCACCAACAGGCAGGAGACGTGAAGGGGCAGAACACCATTTAGCGGTTTGCTTTATCTGTCACCTGGTGTTCTGCGTCTGTTGATGAAGGCATTTTTCGGAGTGGTTTGCATTTGCTCCTCATCAAAGTCAAACTCGGTCGGAGTTGGGGGCCTGAAAAGGAAAATCATTCAGCCGTTTATATTCAAGAAGCCTGTATAATGCAAGTGAAATGACTGGGGCGAAGAGCAATACTGACTTGCGTTCCCTCTCCTGTCTCTCCCTTTCCTTCGCCGCCTCTTCTTCTTCATCTCTTTCAGGTGAAGGACTGCGTTCAGGTGTGGGCGGCCTTCTGGGTAGGGGCACAAAGTTCAGTTCCAGCATCTCCCCTTTAGCCAGGAGCTCATAAAGTCTTTTGATCTCAGGAGGAGCAGGCATCCAGTTTTTGGGGTCTTCCATTTCCTCATCGCTATACGGAAGCTCCCATTCACCATCCACTTCTGCAGCCTGCTTCTCCTCCTCAGCACACATCGCCTTGTCTACCTGAGCTTCATCCTTCTGTACCTCTCCTTCCACAGGATCGTCTTTATTTCCATCTGGCGGGGCAGAGAGCGATGAAGTCAGTTTTACACTTGCTTTTAAATAAAAGGTAAAGACTGTGCTCAGAATAACAGCACTGAAATGTACAACTATGCATTTTCATACAGCTATAACTTGAGTTGATCAGTTACTACATTGTTAAAGGTGTTTGCTGTGCTTTTAAATAAACTGTATTATAAATTGGCTTATGAAGATAAGTACTATGGTTCTTAAAATACGACCAGTAACATCTTTTTCATTTGTTTACATTTAGACACTATGCTTTAAAATGTATAAGACAAAGCCTGTAAGACCCTTCACAAGCTATTCCTTGTGGCCTTTCATGTCAGTAGTATTCTCTATCAGATTATTCAAAGTCTGTTTCTCCATATGGTTTCATGACAGACCATGAAGGAGACCAGTTAATCCATATTTTCTAATGGCTACATATATTAAACCAGTGGTGATCAAAATGGTAAACAATTCTATTATGTATAAATTTAATGGCTTAGTTTGATGTTATAAATTCTCTATAACCCAAAATTTAATTAATAATCACTAAACATATGTTTTAAAGATCCAATGCAAACAAACACAGCTTTTTATTAATGTCTTTAAGATACCTGTTTCCTCCTTGGCTGCTGGGGTGTCCTCAGTGACAGATGTCATCTCTGTGTCTTGTTGCTCTGTGTTGCCCTCTTCTTCACCTGATGCAGGTTTTTCTGAGTCCTTCACACCCATAGCTTCAATTCCTTCTCTAAGTGAGGAGTCTGTTGCTTCAGCCTGCATCCTTTCTGCTGTTGGTTAACACAAATCTGCTGAACAGAAGAATCATTTATGCAATCTCATTCGTGTAACTGCAACGTAAATAACTTAAAGTGAGAAAAATGAAAAACATACATGTAAGATTGCCAAGAATAATGTGACACCTAAAATATATAGCGTAACAAAAGCTGTTTGTCTTATTTATAGTCAAAGAGATTAATATTCACCAGACTTTGCACGCTAGCCAACAGGCCTAGCCGACAGCTATTTCTTAACAGATTTCATTTAGCGAATATACGGACCTTGAATTGTCGGTTTGTCGTGGATCCGTGTTGCTATTATCAATGTTGGGTCAAAATATTTTCCATGCGTTAAAATCGCCAAAGGTCCCCATTACAATTGATAAGTGCAATAAACGATTATAAAAGAAGGTAAACATAGCGCCATTTTGGCTGGAGGATCTGCGTGACGAAAATCTTCGTTTCTGCTGGGCCACCTAATTCCGCTGATTGAAAATAATGCGGATAATCCACTCACATAGAGCGAGATATGTGAAACACAAAGTTGTATGGAATAGAGATCTACATCCGGTCCGACTTCCTGTGCTATGCGCCGTCGCATACCGGGCTCGTCGTACCTGGAAAAAGTTCAAAGTCCTCTTTTGCTTCATTTTCAGGTCAAAAACGTGTTAGAAAACATCGACAGGACATAGTTTTGATAACTGTATTTGCTAAAATCAGAAATCTGATCAAATAATGTATCAATACGTCAAAAATAGGCGCCTGTGTAGAAACTAGTTTTGATTGGTTTATAGTCGTTTCCGGTCGCCACGCTCTTCATTTAAAAAATCTTCGGTTGTCTTGTTAAGAGTCCTGACCGCCATTATTAAAAGGAGTAGTCTGGAATGTTTCTATAATCGGAGCTTAACCAGTAACAAATAACTTCAAGGAGTTTTTATTTAATAATATTGGTAAGTGATAAAGAAGCAACTAATACTTTATTATACTAGTTAAGTTCGTTTTGTTAGAGAAAAGGGGTGATTCCGTCTAACAGTTTGTTTTGTGATTAAAAATCAACGTTACCAGTTAAAATTGCGGTTATATATGTTAGTGTTTCATTTATGGAGCATATACAGTTTTAAAATTTGGTAAAGTTCAAGATTTTGTAGACATTGGTACAAATAAACTTTACACATATGGAAGGCTAACCTGTTAGCTAATGTTTCACAGGCCGCTGCAGGTCATTGTTTGATATTACAAACATGGCCCACCGTGTGTCAGCATCAGATGGAGGAAACAAGAAAACCTCCAGAGTTCGGGTTGCGGTTCGTCTGAGACCCTACATGGCCAAAGAAGACGAAAAAGCCGAAGGACCGTGTGTGAGGGGCTTGAACTCCCAGAACCTGGAAATAATCAACTGGAGAAATGCCACAGAAACCGTCAAATACCAGTAAGTGTCTCCTCCTATCATTGTTTTATCAATAAGATAAAAAAAAAGATACTAGTAATTTTATTTATTTATTTTTTTGTTTAGCTTCGACATTTTCCACGGTGAGCAAACAACGCAGCAAGAGGTTTTCCTCTCGTCTGTGAAGCCCATCCTGCCACACGTACTGAATGGACAAAATGCCAGCGTGTTTGCTTATGGGCCAACAGGGGCTGGTATGTTCAAACACGATCGTCTTTATCTGATAAACAAAATTACAACCAAAAATAAATGTTGCCACGTTTTTCTGTTTTCATCCCAACGCAATAGATAGGTTTTATTTATCATGCTTGAACTTTCTTCTTGTGTTTCATAGGCAAGACTTACACCATGTTGGGAAGTGCTGAGCAGCCCGGTGTGATCCCACGTGCAGTTCGGGAGGTTTTTAATCTGGTCAATGCTAAAGATGAGGATGAAGGGTGGACCTACAGCATTGGCATGTCCTATTTGGAAATTTACAACGAGAAGGTTTGTGCAGCTGATCTTTATGAAGGGAATTATTAAATGCAGCTTGTTTGGTTATCTACATTGCAGAAAGAATTTGTAACAAAATGCAACAGAATTAATGAATAAATGAATGAATGCAGTTTGATACCATTAAGACACTGATTTACAGGAATGTTTAGAGAAATGCTGTGATCAATGATGTTTAAACTTTCTATCAGCACTGTGATGTGCCAGAAATTTGGGAAACACTAGAGATGCAACCATTATTGGTATTGACCAGCTCCACACTGGCACAACCTAGCCCCTGCTTCACATTGATTGTAAAGAGGGTAAAAGTTTCAACTTTTAAAATAGTGGTTACCTTTTCAGCCTCACAGAAATAAGGTCACTGGTTTGAGCCTTGGCTGGGGGTAGATGTGAACAGTGGCATTTCTGTGTGAAGTTGCATGCTCTGTGTGTCTGTGTGGGATTGTCTCCGGGAACTCCGACTTCCTCCCACCTACAAGTCATGCATGTTAAGTGAATTGATCGCTTCTCATGTGTAAGTTGTCTTGGATAAAAACAGAAAAGAATGTAATGAACAAAGATGTGTTTATTAGGTGTAACCTTGGCACTTGCAGGACTAAGTGAGACCTACATCCTGTCATGCTGACTGTAAAAGATGTCTTTTTGCACCCTTTTTTTTTTTTTTTTGTTTGTTCCCGCTGCAACGCTTCATGGGTTTACCCTTTATTCTGTGAAATATTTTAGGGTTACATTCACTCTTGCAGCTGATAGCGCAGCTCACTCAGCAAAAGTGTGTCTACTGGGGTTTCATGTTTCCTCGCTGCTGATTTGAGAGCTGGAAATACATTGAAGTGCTGCAAAGTGATTTGACCTGGAACAAATTACAAATATTAGCCCTTCCTACACAATACAAGTGTAGAATATTTTTAGCAAGTGTAAAAAAAAAAAAAAAAAAAATTCAATGTGATTATCAGGGCTTAATGCACAAAACCTAAATATTGTCTCTCAGCTTGACATTAATTTAAACCTTTTTTATTTATAATAATTCCACCTTTACAAACCAACAATGCTTAATCACGATAACTTCTCCTTTCATTTTCTCAGGTTCTTGATCTTCTATCACCAAGTTCCCAGGATTTGCCGATCAGAGAGGACAAAGACAAGAACATTCTTATTCCTGGCCTCACACACACAACTATCTCCTCCTTCTCAGATTTTGACAAACACTTTGTTCCTGCCACCCTGAACCGAACCACGGCTTCTACCAAACTAAACCAGCGCTCCAGTCGCAGTCACGCTATCCTGCTCATCAAGGTTTGGCCTAACTTGATTAACAACATGTTATCCTCCAGAGAACCATAGTCATTTATGTATATTGAGCTGCTTTTATTTTAATTTTTTGGTAAAACAGCATCTTAAACAGGTCGTGGTCTCTGGGCAGTAGACCAGGATTTGGTAGCTGGTGCTAAGAGGAATTCTCTCCTGCAACTCTCATTAGCAAATTTTGTGCTTTTTTTGGGACTACATGGGAGAGATACAAACATAAGTTTTTTCTTTCTTATTCCAGGTGTTTCTTTATCTATTCAGTTTTTTTTTTTTTTTTTTGCCTATTTGATAAAATGTAAGACCTTTGTCAGTCTTCTTGTCTAACCTCTGCATTCCACCTTCTCTCCCGTTTCAAACCTTGACCCATCAACAATCCAGATTGTACGGACTCAGCGCGCCTTAACTTACCGGCAGCAGATGGGTAAACTGTATTTAGTGGACTTGGCTGGGTCTGAGGATAACCGGCGCACTGGCAACCAGGGCATCCGCCTGAAGGAAAGTGGCGCCATCAACCTCTCTCTCTTCACACTCAGCAAAGTTGTTGACTCTCTTAACTCTGGCACATCCATCCGTGTGCCATACAGAGACAGTAAACTGACACGGCTGCTGCAGGACTCTCTCGGCGGCTCAGCGCACTCTGTCATGATCACCAACATTGCACCAGAGTACAAATATTATTTTGACACCTTTACTGCACTGAACTTTGCAGCAAAATCCAAGCTCATTGTGAACAAGCCCTTCACACGTGAAACTGTTGCTGTGCCTGTGATGTCAGGTGAGTCACACTGTTTATATCTAAATGGATTTGATAGGCTAAGAATAGATTATTTAAATTGAGAGGAGAGAATCTCTGGAATATGATCACAAACCCATAAGGGGCCATATATGTTGCATCTCAGAACTCTGAACTAGATGGGTCTCATTTTTATATATATATTTTTTTTCCATATATGCATCTTTGCCTAAACAGTAGCTCTTTTAATTCGTGCACGGCTGTGCCTCCTTGACTGATGCTGTGCCATCTTTCTCGAAGGTTTTCTTTCCCCACTTGACAATCCTACAGGTGCCGTTACAGTATGCTGATTGCTAAACTGACAATGCTCCCTCTGCCTTCATCGTTTTTAGTGAAGCGCTCTAGAGATGAGCCTGAGGCAAGGGGGTCTGGCTCTGAGCCACACAAGAAGAGGCAGAAAGAGGATAAGAAGCCTGAACAGGATGGGTTCTCACCTTCATCACATTGCCAAAGGTTAAGGCCTGCACAGACACACATCTATTTTTTGTCTCATTAAGCAGACTTATCAGATCTGTGATTGCTGATTTGAAAGCCAAGGCCATCTTCCCAGTGTTGCATCATCTTCAATTTTTTTGCTGCTTTTCCTCTAGACAGCAGCAACTTAATGCCTGAGTAAATTTTTGTAGCGTGCTCTAATGTTAAGTTTATGCATAGCTCATATTAGATACAGTTGCTGTGCCTGATTGGATGGAGGAAAGTGCTTATCTTTTACAATGTGTTATCAGGTGTACATGTCTCTGGAGCTGTGATGCATGACCTTTTGACATCTGTACTTTAAAGCCAATGGTCATACTGTCTTCCTCATTGTTCTCTTTCAGTCTGTCAGAACCATCAGTGATGGAAAGGCTAATAGCGTTGGAGAAGCTGATGATGAGCTGCCAGGACAAAGATAGACTGAGTGTACTTAAGGATGTGGCTCAGTCCCGTAAAGAGATCCAGGTGATACCAAAATCAAACTTAAAATTGAACCCAGTAGCTGATGGAAGCAACCTGGGATGTTCTACGATAATGTTTTTTTTGTTTATAAATGATTCAAAGCTTTTTTTTTTTTCCTCCATCACAGTTTAAGTGTGACCAAGTAGAAGCTTATATTACCAGACCCTTACACTGACCAGCTGTTTGGTTTTTCCAGGAGCTCAAAGAAAAGCAAAGGGAGTTTGAAAGCAAGGCTATGCTTCTCAGTCAGTTGGCCGGAGAAAAGTCGAATCCAAAAGAGGAGCCCATCTTCAGGAACACCACAGCCCCCCTACAGAGAAAACAGCCAAATGCCATCAAACCCAATAAGCAGCAGGCTGTGGTCCAGCCTCTGCAAGGTCAGTTAGAGATGACTGAAGAGTCAATAGATGTTGCTATAAATATAGTTTTCTTTCTGTCAAGAAATGACTGTAATGTGGAAATATATTCTGACCACTAAAATGATGCAAAACCTTCCCGATTAAAATACTATATATGTCACATACTTAATCCTTTAAGGCCAAAACCATAACACAATGGTATGAAAAGCCCTCCTTTTTATTTGAGGTCTTTTATTTTTCCTTATTTTTTTCAACAAATTGGGGGTATTTATTTATTACTATGGGATATGTTAAAATCTTCTGCTTTCTGGTATCAGACGGCAGAAGATTTGTATTGGATTGTGTTCAGCAGGATTTTGAGCAAAGTTTTTTCCAGAGTGAAGCCAAACGGATCAAATATGTCATGCAGGGCTCTAATGGGTTAAGGGTTTATGCTCACCTTGAAGGAGAAAGATGCAAATGAGGACAAGCAGAGAAGCATTTCCAAACTTTTCTATTATCTGTTCTTCCTTGACACGGTGGGATTTTATCATTCTGTCATCTTGAATCACAAAAGGTATTGATGAGCTGCAATGTGATCTAAGCGCTCAATCCACAATACTGGAGCCAGAGAATATATCAAATGACGATGAGGAAGAATTATTTTTACATCCCTCAGCAACTTGTGAGTGAGCCAGACAACTTTACTTGTGATCCAGTTCAGGCTTTTGGCTGTCAAGACAATTAAAAAGAATGAAGTTTGGGCCTGTTTCCTGTCAGATGTCAGGATTTTCTTTTTCTTTGACAATGACTGAAGTGGGTCATGTTATAATTTGCAGCATAAAGTAAATGAATGTAAACATTGTGTGTATCATTTTCTCCCTTTCAGTGTCTCAGCTCCAGCCTCTTCAGCAGCTTGCAGTCGTCAAAAAACAGTCAGTCTGTGTCAAGAAGAAAGACAAGAAGCTTTCAGACCTGGTTGAGGTCAGCATCTGAGCGTTGACTGTGGTGTGCTTAGCTTGACACATCTGCAGAGTTGCAAGCATCATATATAAGCTGACGTAGGGCATTAGGTTCAGTTTTGTTGTTTTCTCTCCTCTCGACCTGTCATACTGCAGGGTTTCAGATTTATGGGTCAAAGCCTGTCTTTGACCTCTTTAAAATAATGCAGGCAAATTAGCTTTGGCAGTTTTAAAAAGGGTTGCATGCAGTATACACAAATATACACAAAGTTAAAACAATTTTATCAATTTTTTTTCCCCAAATAACAGCCTCCGGATGGTAAAGAGAACTTGAAGGAAAACTCTTGGGAGTCACAACTTGATCAATCTGTGCTGGAACAATCGAGACAGAAAATCCTACAGATTTTAAATACTGGCTCCCTCAAAGAGCTAAAAAGTCTTCAGCAGATTGGTGACAAGAAGGCAAAGCTAATTCTGGGCTGGAGGGAGATCCATGGTCGTTTTACAGAGGTTGGTAGAAAAAACAAATGTAGACCCTGTTTCATCAAGCAATTCATGCCACAAAAATCATCATACATTTTTCTTTTTTGTACCAGCAACTTAATTTGTGGTGGTTATTTTTCAGGTGGAAGATTTGACAAAAGTTGAGGGTATGACTGAAAAGAGATTTTCATCATTCATGAAGGTAAGCAGAGTCTCCAAGATCATCAGAATTGGGCCCAGGTTACACTGTTCCACGAAGCTCCGCTTGCTTTTTTTGCTTTTGTTTTCCATTGTAGCAAGCTGAGCCAATACTATACAGCAGTCCTGGAGTCTCCCAACACATCCTGCTCCAACACATCAGACTCAAAATAGATCCAACAGCCTATGACGTTAAGCACAATTTGAGTCAGGTGTGTTGTAGCAGTAACAAATCGTAAATCTGCGGGGTTTTGACCATAGATGGTGTATAAAAAGATAGACGTAGCCTTAAAAGGACAAGAAGGTAAACCTGACCTATTAAACTAAAAATGGATTTTTGAACCAGGCTGTAAACATGTTTATTTCTGCTATGAAGTTGGGCTTCCTAACATGGGAGTTTATGGGGATTGGAGCCCCTAGCGGATGAAGGGGGAACTGCAGTTTTGTTTTTTTTGCAGCTTGGTTGTGACCACAGACTGTATATAAAGCGATGGACGGAGCCTCTGTGACGTCACCCATAGGTTTCTGAAAAGCTGAATTGAAGCTCGGTGGGCGGTTCTTACGGTCGCCATGTTGGCAGCGTCATGCGCGTCGTCTCACCCGAAAAATACAAATATGGGCAAAGAGGTGGAGCTGAGAGGGGAGCCGTGAGTGTCGTGGTGGATGGTTGAAATCAAGCGAACTCCGAGCTTCCTGTAGCTAAAAGCTAATCCCGAGATAACAGGAGCTAACCAGCTAACGGAGGTAAGCGGGCTAAAGCTAAATCACGTTAACAGGCTAAAAAGCGCAGTTGTTCTACATTCTTCTGACTTGAAGCGAGAGATTGGTACCTGTCAATCAAAATGACACACCCCTAAATATGCCGAACTCGGAGATTAAATTACTTTTAATGGGCGAGTTAGGAAAAAAAAAAATCACTCCCCCCACAGTTGTCATGAAGGTAAACCTGACCTATAAACCGAAAATGGATTTTTGAACCAGGCTGTAAACATGTTTATTTCTGCCATTGAAGTTGGCCTTTTTAACATGGGAGTCTATGGGGATTTGCTCTGTTTTGGAGCCAGCCCCTAGCGCAGGGGTGTCAAACTCCAGTCCTCAAGGGCCAGTATCCAGCAGGTTTTTGTTGTTTCCATGCACAAACACACCTGATTCAAATCAAGTGAATCTAACACATTCTTTTCAACCTGTTCAGGTGTTTTGGAGCATGGAGATGACAAAAACCTGCATGATACCAGCCCTTTAGGACTGGAGTTTAACACCTGTGCCCTAGCGGATGAAGGGGGAACTGCAGTTTTATGCACTTCCACATAGGCTTCACTTTTTACCGCCGGAGGTTGCCGCTTGGTTGTGACTTGTAGCATCAAACTGAGAAGCCCTGCTATTCAGTGATGTTGAAACACTGTTAAACAGTTATCTGGGCGTCAGCGACTCTGCACGCACCCACACACATCGGATTTCCAGTGAAGTCATTTGAAAAGCTGACATATCATTTACAAGATAAATCAGGACATTTCAATAATCCATATACTAAACATGTCTTATAAACAATAAATATGGAATTATAGATTGTTCTGTCATCATGACCCCCGCCCACGCGTTCACTCTTCTAAATTAATAGTCCGCCTGTCACTAACTCATTCCAGTTAAAGTCACTCTGTACTACCCTGTTGGTCAAATTGGATAAAATGATCTGCTGAGTCTATACAATAAATGCACAAAGCAAAGTTATCTTGTGTCGCTGCAGCTTCAAACACTGCTGATAAACGGTTCATCCTGCCCACTGGGAGATAATAGTATATCGATATATAGTAGATACTGTATATCGCAGCAAAAAGCTGTACTTTTAGTCATACTTACTATTCAAACACTATAATGCACTGTGTATAAGATGTATTCAACAACTCTAGTTACTGGAGACTGCAGTTAGTGCAAGAAGAGCTCTTTGCTTTGTTGTTGATGTCTTGATATTTTCCAGCCAGAAATGAAATAGAAGTGATTTGATCTGAGCAAAAACTGACATCACTTTTCACTTGTCTCTCAAAATGGCCCTTCCCTTAATAAGACTTAATTTAATTCAAAAGAGATTAGGAAAAACTGCAACCGTCCCTGGAAGGAAGAATAACAGCTCAAAGAAGTTTAGAAACACATTTGCAGCTAAATGCATTTTCAAAGATCTGCGGTTTTAGACATGTCCATGTTTGCATAATGCTCTTTCTCCGCTTCATTTGACAGATTATCCACCTTGCACACATGAATTTTTGTGAAAACATCATTTTAGAAGCATATCATCTAGACGAGCATTTATTTTGCATGATCATGGTGCAGTTTGAATGTGCCTGTGTGAAAAGAGGGAAGGAGTTGTTTTGCTCATCTGCTCATAACGTATGGGGATGATTCCTGAAAGGGAAAAAGATCTCCATCTCAAATCTTTTTAAAATTTAATTTCCTCTATAAACTCGGTTGTAAATGCATCCGTATTAACCTGAGATTTTTATAATTAAAAAATCTTATCACACACACACACAGCCATAAATTAAATTTAGCAGTAAAGAAAATGAATGACAGTGTTGTTGTTGTTGGATGTTTCCAATCACATCTTTTTTTTCTGTCTTGCAGGCAAACATCCTGAGTGCCATGGGAAAATGATCCCCCTCTTTGCTTTCAGATTAACTCATGTTTATTGTATATAACTTCTTCAACAAAGCTTTTTTTCTCTTTTTGTATATTTTGCCTGCTTTTATGTTTTTGCAGTGGCATCTTTTTCCTGCTGGTGGCACACCAGAGCTTTTAAATAAATCCCACAGTAATTTCACACTTGTGTTTTTATTTTTAATTTAATAATGGTACAACTAATGTTCACCTTCATGTGCAGGGGGTTAATGTCACTCGCCCTGAACTCTCTCTCTCTCTCTGTGTGTGTGTGTGTGTGTGTGTGTGTGTGTGTGTGTGAGGCTTTGGGGGGATGCTCGTCGCCTGTTTCCAGCATGAAAACCTTTTTGGGCAAATCTGTGAACTGATGCACCGTCGGTGGATAAATATTGAATGCTGGGAGATGTTTTTCCGGAGGTGAGGAGAGGATGATGCTATAATCCAACCCCCCCTTCCTCCTTTTCGCACGTAGTCTGGTGGATTTCACTTTTCATTTCACACATACATACACACACACCCCTCCTCCCTGACGCACCCTGACATCCAGGAGACTCCATCCATCCCAGCGCACTGCACAGGAGCGAGGATACATCATACCACAGCTCTCATGTAATTCATATTATATGATCGAGTTATAGTCTTAAGGCGGACCATTTCTGTATGTCCGTCGGGTTGTAGAAATGTTTGCCTGCGTCTGATGTGAATTTTTCTACCGGAGAATCGTTTTCACGATGCCAAACGTCGGGACACCCCGGCTGTGATGAGATAGACGCTTCAATAAAAAGGTCAGTTTGATGTTGCGTCTTCTCGTTTCTTGTGTAGTCTTGTTAGAGAAGAAAAATACGTTTAAAACTGGTTCTTTGTTTTTCTGAAAATGCAAGCAGAAAGCATGTGTGTTTTCTGCTTATCGGTGCATTTTAGCAGCTGTTCATCCGCTGAATACAAATCAGCGCCAGGCAAATTAATGAGCAGCCTCCCTCCCAGCTTCCTTCCTTCGTCTATCCGAGTATTTTTCCTTTGTCCTCCCCCCTTTTTCTGCCATGTCCTTTTGGCTTTTGTTCTGAACCAAACCGGCCACCATATGCCAGTTTGCGGTTGTGTACACATGATGAAATAAAGCTATGTACACACCTGCATGGAGACAGTGGCTTCGACTATCGCTTCAAAGGAACCTGCCTCCATCTGCCATGCCTTTGTACTGTCATTGCGACCTGTTTTTTCCCCCTCCTTATTCAGAAAGGTCATTTGCTATCTAAATTAATTCTGAACACACTTTAAGATTTAAAGTGAATAATGTCTTTGAAGGTATGTCTGCAATTCAGCAGTAGAAGAAGTGAATATATTTCAGGATTAATGTAATCTGATTTTAAAATGGATTATGGTGATACTGATCCTCTGTCCACAGAGTAAATCTACTAAATCTGAATTTATGTAAGAGTTTTATAGAAAATATTTAGAGGAAATGGTGAAGGGGGAGAAAGAGTTTTTTGTTTACAAACAGAAAAATGAAACACCAGCAGGGGTATACTGGGAAGCATCCCCATTATCTGTAAACAGACTCCCACATGTAAAGTAAGGGGAGTTCCTCTGTGAAATACTAGAGCTATATTATTGATAGACTTATAGAAGACACTTGGTAGTGTCTTCTATAAGACACTTATATGCACACATTTATATACGTTTTAGATATCTGTCAAGATGTAGAATAAAGTTCATGTCTACAAGGTGAATAAACAAGACATCATTAACCATGAAGAATACCATATAATCCCCTGAACCCAGTTTATCTCGTCCACCCAAACCACTTTCTTTACAAACTCGAATCAAAAGGACGGGCGATTTCTTTTCAAACTGCATGCAAACCACATTTGCAGGTCGGAAGCATGATTATAATCTCATCAGTCCAGATGTCTGTCCTCCTGTGCCATACTCACCCTGACACAAAAAGACAGCAGTGAATCCAGGGCGAAGGCAGTGCTGACTGGAATCAATGCTGATACTAGCAGATGGCTATGGAGGACAACAGTGCATGGACAAATGCCAAAATAAATTGTCTGCTGGCACTTTGGAGGGAGGCCCTTATACAAACTAAGCTGGAAGTAAGCTGTTGTTGCAAAGCTGCATCACAAATGAAGCTAAGTAGGTTTAAAGACTGATTTTGTTTTTTATCTTATTAAGCAGCCTGAACATATCTATAGTTTTAGCTTCAGTTTGGAAATCTGTGAGGACACATGGAGAGTGTGTCGTCTATCACTGATTTGTGACCAGAAGGTTCTTCCTCTGCTCATACTTTTAATCTCCACCAAGTTTCACAACTGATTTTAGTATAATCTTGATAAGTGACAAACTATTTTGATCATGTACTTCCTGAATTATGAAAGCAAAGAAATAGTTTAGTAGAGGATTTACTTCAGATGGCAGAATGCACGTCTGTAAACTTGTGTACACAGGTTTTGATTAATTTTTTATTCATCAGTGTTTTCAGGCAAATGTCTCTTTTCTTTTTTTTGTATCATCTTCAAGTAAAGAGCAAAAAGAAAGCTTTGTATCTAACTGGCGAAACTTTCTGGCCCTTCAGGTGTTACCACAGGCAGCACACACGGGACTGAATCACAGATAGAGGCTTGATTTTGCTGTCAGCATGGCTGTAAACATGATGCCGGCTTCGACCGTTTGGCCAGGGGAAGAACAACCATCCCTGCTAGATCAGGAAGGCTCTCTGTCGGGCCAAGCCCCCATCTCTGTGCCATGCCCACCAGGCGCGGGTGAAGAACTCCTCCACAGCAGCAGCAGCCCGACTGGCACGAGACCCCCCCGCAGCAAATCCAGAGGAGAGCTAGTTATAGTCATCAACGAGAAACTGAAGAACAGTAAGTAGCTGGGTCTGACCTCAAATGGAGGCAGTGGGTGGGTGGAACCTGGGTCATGCAGCTGCTTAGTCAGCTTGCTCCGGGAAAGTCAAATCCCACTGCATGAATGAGCTCCCAGGAGAGTACACACACACACACACACACTCACACACATACATTTACCTTTTGCTTGTCCTTTTTATCCTTCACGTGCAGGTAACGGGATCCACTCGGCACCTGCAGAGAGCACCTCCCCAGTCATCTCCTCCCCTCCCAGAAGACAACATTCAATCTCCTACCCTCACCACGGCAAGACCAGGAAGGGCAGCAGGGCGGGCTCCATCGGTTACACCGCCTTCTCACCCAGACCATCAATCTCCCGCCACTCTAGCATTGCCACAAACCCACCCTTGGACCGGACCAAGGTCAAAGACTACCTCCTCTTATCCGTACTGGCTTGCTTCTGTCCTGTCTGGCCCATCAACATTGTTGGATTTGTCTACTCCATCATGGTAAGAACAGAATAGCTCGTACTCGGTACAAACAAGCAGTTGTACTAAACCCAAATTAACAGATTGTCTATTTTCTCCCTTCAGTCCAAGAACAGTTTGGAGCAGGGGAACCTGGATGGCGCCGTGCGTCTGGGACGTGTAGCCAAGATGCTCTCCATGGTGTCACTAGTAGGAGGGACGGTCATTATCATCGCCTGCATTGTCAACCTGGCCAGTGAGTGTCCCAAATCTGACCTTTAAACCCTAACCACACCTCTTTACCCTGTGTGTAACTATGCACAGCTGATTCTCTCCTCCGAAGTCCTCTCTTGTGATGAGCCTGGCTCAAAAACCTACAATTGTCTCTTGTTGTTTTGTTTCAAGGCATTTAGCACTAAAAAGTCTAGTTTAACCATAATCAGTGCTACTACGTTCATCTGTGTTTGCACCATGTTGCTCCAGTCTCAGTGCCTGCATGCATCTTTAAACACTGCAGCACTTTAGCTATTAGAAATAATACAAGAACAGTAACTATGGCACTTTTGCGTCCAACTCAAAATCTACAGTTTCTGACCATTTTTTGCAGCTGGAACTGACTGCATGCCTCCGTTTACCTGTAGAGTGGTATGTGTTTGTTTTACCCTGTTTGCCTGTATCATATTTGAAATCTTGTCCCTGTACCTTATGTATACTATGCATGTCAGTGCAAGTTGTTCACAAGCTCACACGCTGAATAAATGTAATTGTACCTTACAAATAAAGGGATTCTGATAACAGATCAGTGATTATTTCAGTGACTTGCATAGAAAAGGACTAGTGTTTGTCTTGCACAGCAGTGTGTAAAACAAAACTACCAGAGGTCAAGTCAGTTAAATTGTTCTTTCCCTTTTCATTTCAGTTCAGCTCAAGCAGATATTTATCTGTACCTCTGACTGCACACAGTTGCAGCCAGTCGGGTCTCATTAAGCCAAGAGATGTTCTAATTAGCCCGATGACTGGGAGAGCAGTTGTAGACACAACTTGAGTCCAAGACCTCTGGGACTCAGCAACCCTTGTTTTTCTCATTATGTAACTGTCCTCTGTGGTCTGTGAAAGTTTATACATCCATATTAAGTTGCAGAGTATACAGCTCTAACTAATACGCTTCCTTTTCTCCTTTTAGTAAATGTGAAAACCTGAGTTTCATCCCAGGATGAAACTGGATAAGGCAACTCACCGTCTGGCCCGCACCTGCACCACCATCTTTACCGCCTAGTCATTACCTGGATGTGTGACAAATATGCACCTGATATACAGTGCTTACTCATATTTCTGTGATCTTTATACAATTCCTTTTTTGCTAATGGAAGAAAATAAGATATGCAAATGCTGCTGCTCTCAGCCTGGGATGGGGTGGGGGGTGGGTTGTCCTTCTGATGTTAAATGGAGAGGGGAGTACACAGGCTAATCCGTCCCTTCCTTTTCTGTCCAACACATTCAAAACAATTTCTATAAATGACGCAAACCCTTTGAGAGTCCTATCACTACCTACAACAACTGCTGCACTAGAAAACAGGGAGGCCAGTGGAGGTGGTTACAGACTCCCAGCATCATCTCTACATGCAAGCCCCAACAAAATGTCTGCCAAGTCCACCCCTCACTGCACCAACAACAGGACGCATCAGGCTGCTGTTAAATCCCTTCAGACACACACGGAGAGAGGCTGTGGGATTTGTGTTGCTTTGGAATCAAACAGCAGAAATTCATCCATTCCCCGTCTCAGAGAAGAAACACTTTGAACTGCATTAGGTCCTCTTGTTTCAGACTGTCCTTTGTGACTTTCACAACTCCACCGTGCCCTACATCTTGTGTTCGAGAGAGAGTGTATGGGTGGCAAAAGAGGATGAAAGAGAGGCTTACCAAGGACTAGCTATGGGTGCTAAAATGGAAGGGATTACGGAAAGTCTCGCACAGAAGGCACAGTCATCACTGCAAGGAAAAACATGTGCCAAATAAAAGAGTTTAGAGGGGAAATTTCTTGCTTTGTTAAGACCCAACTCTGATTCCAGACGGACATGAAATGTGATTTGACCTTCCTGCAACTTTACTGTATATCTGCTCTACACCACTGACCACTGTGAGCTGGGAAAGGACTGATTAAACTGGAGCAGAATGTGTTAATTTTACAGTAAAACCATTTAAGCTGCATCATCTATATGTAACCTAACTTTTGATAATGTTTTCTAACAGATCACTTTGAAACAGAAAATGATTTCCTAACGTGATGCTCTTTAAGTGATACCCCTGACAGATGAGGCTAGAATTGTACGAGTGTGTGTGGGCATCACTATTTGGTTAACAAATTCGATAGCTTGTTATTGCCGCCAGAGATGCGGCCTTAACCTCAGTTTTCCATCCACAGGTGCTGTCAAACCAGAAACATTGTGGCTTTCCTGTCCCTCGAAAAGCTTTATGTATGCCAGTTTCCCTGTGTAAACAACAAAATGACCTTTTGATGGGCGATTTATTCAGAAATGATCCTGTGGGTGAGAAAGTTAGGTAGCACTATGGTAGCATTAGTGGGGATAACTAGTTTAAAAATCCTTGTTTGTTATTATTGTTGTTATGTTTGTCTTTAATTTACCTTGGGTCTTTATCTACCTGTGATTCTCACTGTGATCTGAAACTACTGGGTTATCAAGACCAGATAAAAATGATTTACTGTGTCCTGAATTTTCAGTCATGTCCAAACATGGCTTCAGAGTCTTACCATGGGGTTTTCTGTAATTATTAATATGGTATTCCTTTCTTTCTTATAATGTAAATTCAATTGTAATCAACAATTGTATGTATTCTGCAGATATAAATATCAATATTGTGATAATTCTCTAGGTGATATGAGTTAGCATTATGTAGTCATGATCTAACGTAGACAAAGGCACTGTCGGCTAGTCTCCTGGCAGTCATTGTATTCTCAGCGGGCGTCTATAATCTTTGTGGTTATTAGCATGTTGTGGATTTTTATTAATGTATGATTATAGTAAATTGCAAAGGTAAGCCGGAACTTGGATTATTATACTTCTGCGGCACATTCATAATAAAGCCACAATGCATGTGACATGTTTTCAGTTTTGTTTTGAGAAGATGAAATGCAACAGCAGCGCAGTGAAGAGATTTGGTCTTTGAGTGTCAAAGTTAGAGTCAGAGAGCTTAGACAACTAAGGAGAGATTGTGTTTTGCAATTAAGCACATGAGAGTAGAAAAAAAGGGTGGGGTGAGTATTAGTGGGTGTATTTCTCAAGAGTGTGTGTTTAAGCTGCAGTGATGCAAAGCGCCTGCTGTTGGCAGGCAGTGGAGCAGAGACAGCAGGAAGAGCAAAATGCTGAAGGGAGCGGCTCAGAGCCAAGGAAACACACACTGATGGGCTGTAATGAGGGCTTAAGTCTCAGATGAGTTCAACAAAAATTAAAGCAAAAAAAAAAAAAAAAGCAAAAAAAAAAAAAAAAAAATCTATCCCTCATTATTTTTTTCTGAGGTTTCTAAAGCCTAAGGAAGACATTTCCAGTAGGTGTCCATGCTTTTCTCTTTCATAATCCTAACAAGAGCCCTGCTGCAGAGCTCTGAAGAAGGAAATGTTATTTAGTTTTACATTTACTTTAACTGGAGGAGAGGACACAACTGTCCTGTCATCTCCAGTCCTTTGATAAAAATCACCAGGAAACAAAACACAGAGATTGTTAATTAAGTCAAAAAAGATCCACAGATATTGGGAAAAAATTTCAAAGAGCAGAAACAGAAGCACAGACACACTGTTGGAGTGTTTACTATTAATTTCTAAAGCTAAAAAAGCGGCTCTGTTTTTGTAAAGAGTCGATAATCATGGCTTTTTGGTCGTTACATTAAAGAGATCTTCGGGGAACTGCAGATCAAGCTGCTAATAATGTAGAATAATATCAGATAGCAGTATTCTGTTCAAGGTGAGACTTTGTATTTCATGCTGCAATATAACAGCGACCAAACAAACATTTTCTTGAGAACGAAATTAAAATCCGCAACTGCTGAAGCTGGCATGACCTACAAAACTTCTCTTTGCTCAGTGTTTGTGAAACATGTCCACCTGTGGCTCTTACCTATTTCACTTTACAATAAAATAAATATCTTCATTTATTTAACTAATTAAGCTCTTTTATCTTATTTAGAAACTTTTGCATAATTTAATCAGCCTTGAAAAAAGAGAAATGTAATGTCTATCTGACAAGGAAAGAACAAGCAAAAGATCAGTCCAAGGAGATATAACGCATAAATACGGAGCAAATTTATGAAGATTTCATGACAATAAAAGAAATGCAAAGCAACCAAAATGTGACACAATTTTGCTTCAAATAGATGTAATGTGATCAACTTGACCCACAAATAAAACATGGTCAAAATTAAATGTTAACATTTGTGAAATTATCTGTTTGAAATTAAAACAAAACCATGAAATGATTTAAAATATGTTCACACGTAATAGCAGGAATGGGGCATAACAGAGCACTGATGCAAAAAGCTTTTTAGACTAAAACATTTTAAGGAAGACATAAAAATGAGACCAAATTGAGAAGCAAAAGAGACCAGAAATGCCATCCATCTTCTATACAAGCTTATTTGTAAAGAGGGTTTGCGGCAGCCTCCGGGTGAGAGGCAGGGTACACTCTGGACAGGTTACCAGTTTATCACAAAGAGACAAACAAACCTCAACAGTAAATTGTGATCTTACAGTAAAATTACACACAATTTACAGTAAATTGTGATCTTAGCATTCATAAATCCTGAATTGTTTGATCACAATTTCCTATCTCTGAGATGTTCACAAACATCACAACCTTCATTAGTGAGTTTGTTGTGATAACAAGCTGTACTTGTTGGAATATTGAACACAAAAACACAAGCCTATGTTCAATTTGTATGTGAATTTATGTCACAGAATATAACCCTTTAAAGCTTGATTTAAAGATTTTTCATTATTACATGAGGTCTTTATTTGGCCCTTCATTAAAATGTAAAAAAAAATATATATATATTTTTAGGGAATTTTTTTTTTTTTTTTTACCATTTATTACAAAGTGATTTGTCAAAATTATTACAGTTTAATCTGCTGCTTCCTGGTATCTATTAGGGGTCAGATTGGGTTGAACAGGATAAAAAGAACTGCATTTTAAGCAAAGCTTTTATTATAAAGTGATGCAAAATGTCTCAGAAACTGTATGCATCAAGTATGTCATGTAGGACTTTATAGGGTTAAAATGTTTTTGCTCACTAAGGGGAAAAAACCAACGACTGTGTCAGAAATACAACTGCACTCCTAACATCTGACAAAAGCAATTCTCTGTCACCTGTGTTGACATTTTGACAGCTAAAGGCGTTTTTCTTTGTGCTCAGCTAATTTAACAGTTTGTATACAGTAAAGTTGTTGCTCAAAAATGGATCATTATACCAGACAGAATCACATCCAGATGCTGTAAGTGGGTCAGAGATTATCCTGCTCGGTCACATAAACATGACAGCTGTGAGTCAGCTTGGCATAGTGTGTGTGCATCAGGGTGGTCTTGTTGTGTATGCATAGGAAATAACTAAGCCTTGCTGATACCACTCCCTTCATGTACAGACGAGATCAGAAAAGAAAAATATTCAGTCAATGCTCAGATGGATCATTGCAGATAGTGGCAGTCATATGCATTGCTACTGAAGCTCATTAAGCAAAGAAAAAGAAAATCCATCAGCTTTAATCATCAATCCACATGAAAGGTTTAATCTGACAGGAAGTGTGCTGTGTTCTGTTGAGGTGTTCAGGTTCAGCTGCAGAATCATCCACTCAGTTTCTGTGAGTGTAGCTCATTTATACTGACAGTAACTCGGATCTGACACATGCCGACTGAGGAGTCACGGCGTTGCTTGCTGTGAAAAGAGGTCAAACATATGTAAGGACGTTTACATAACATATTATTGGGAGGGTCAATCAGTGTAATGTAATATTTGTGACTTTTCTCCTTTGATGAACACATTTTAAACAATAAGCTGTGTTCAGAGTGTTTTAATGGTTCCTTTTTACCCCAAAGATTTTTAAAGAAAGGCTGTCATGGTTCACATTACAAATACACTCAAACTGAACAAATGAACATTAGAAAATTAATAATTCACACCCAGTTAAATTAACTTGAATACATTTCAAAAATGTAAATTTGCTCTGATGTCTTCAAACATAATTAATAATTTCTCAGCCGACATGAATAAGAATTAATGCCGCACATCAACTGTGGATGATTTGTCATAAAGTTCTGCTTCCCAATAACCGTAAAATAAGAAGCAAATGAATTCATAATTTGTATTTCTCATCATTTCACTGCATCTGTGTCATTTCCCAACATCTAACGTCACGTATAGCCGTCTGACCTGAAAGTGTGCAACAGAGGGCAGCACAAGCTGCGCTCTGTCTGTTTGTCAGGTGTTTGTCTGCATCACATCACAGCTGATCCATATGTGGAGCACAGATTGCACAGATAGCGTGAGCGACAAAAATCAGTGTGTTGACCCACTTACTGAGACATCCACTGTGTTTAAAAGGAACTGTTGGGATGCTTACTCATGCATATGCCATGAAGATCACAGACTGAAATGATGTGCTTGTTTGGGACACTCTTCTTTTCTTGATGGCTTGACCAAATTAGCAACAGAGAGTAGCTACTTAACACTTTGTGGCACAAAAAAGAGCAATTGCCATTATTCTCATGTGATATATCACCTGGGGGCCGGTGAAGGAGAGTTTAGTGATTCACTGTCTTCATCAAACATGTTTTCCTTGTCTTTTAAATAGTTATGTTTAAATCACTGATTCAAGTTCCCTTGTTTATTATTCCAAGCCAAGAATTTATAATAAAAGATGGTTTTGGAGCAAAAAGAAGCCTACATGTTTTGTTTTGTTATTCTTTTATAAAGGAGCACAACTATATGTGAGTTATTCAAATAGTTCATTTACCTATTTTTAAATGAGCACCTTTGATACAACAGTGTTGCTCAACTGAAATGTTATAGGACCATTTGGGTGATGTTTGGCCTGTAATGAAAGCATTCCTGCCGCTTTTCAGCATCCCTGCTTGTAACCTTCCATTAAAACCTCAAGCTAGGTGGCACTAAAGCACTCATTATTGCTTCATAATTAAAACTTATCACAAACCGTTGTCCCTACTTGCTGAATTATCATAATATAACGTTTCCATCCAAGCTTTTAGTCAGTGATTTTTTACTGCAGGGTCTTCACTGCCTCTTTCAGGTCTATAGTTTTTCTTTAAATGAACTTATCATGATTTGCTTCTACACAATCACACAAAATTTCTAACACAACACAACTAAAACACCTTTTTGAGCATCAAACTGTATTATATTAGATAAAGTTTTTACTCCAGTCAGAAGAAACTTTAGATCTGTTGCCGACAAAGAGGACAAGGTCTGGCTTCAACATGACAGAAATAAACCAAAGCTGCGGATTTTAGCTCATTATTTTATGAACGCTGCTGACAGGAGTCACTGTAGGTTGTGACATTCTGTCTTGGTTTCTGTTTACTATTTTGACGCATTTGTTTTGTCAGTTTGGAGTTGCAGCTAGGGATAACCTTCAGGGAATATGCCCTGAAAGTTCCCTCATGGTTATCATGTGAAACCATTAGAGGCCCTACAGGGAGGCTTCAGGGAATGCTCTCTAAAGGGTCTGTGCAACCTTTTTTCTATTCAAACAGCTTGTGGGTAAAAATGCTTTCTGAACCAGCAGAGAGAGCAGAATAACATAAGCTGAATTTCCAACCTAAAACCTTTAGAGCTGTCAGAAAACCATTTCAGAGGTTGCAGAGATGCTTCTGTGCCTCAGCAAACCAATGCAGAGTTTTCCATTCATCTTGATGGATGCACTTTCCGGTAAATCAATTCCAATTGATTATTTGATTTTAATAATTCATGTTCAACATCAGACTGACTATAAAACGTTCGTAAAAACTGAATGTGCTTACTGATTTTCTGGAAAAATTTTCTCACTTTTCTTGTATTTTTATGGCATTCTGGAGATTTTTCCTGTAAAATCATTGTAAATGTTGCATTACAATTTGAAACATTTAATTACAAGTCAGTTCAATGTATTGACGGACATACTGTAATGTAATCCATGTATGTTTGGACAGAAACAAGCTTAAACACACACACATAAAATTACGCTTACACTCATTCTGTGGATGCACACAACATGCTTAACATACACTACCAGTCGAAAGTTTGGACACACTTTTCCATTATATCCATAGAAGGTTTAAAAATATGTCCAAACCTTCGACTATAGTGTAAATACTTAATACTTGAGCAATAGATACTAAAACAACAAATGAAATGCAGTTTTAACTGAGACATGCATAGACTGTGTCAAGAACCTAATAATTTGTGTTCTCATTCATTCATTCATTCGTTATCCAAACCACTTAGTCCGATGAAGGGTCACAGGGAAACTGGAGCCCATCCCAGCAGTCTTTGGACAGGGTACACCCTGGACAGCTCGCCAGTCCATTGCAGAATTTGTTCTCATGACATCCAAATACTTTTCTTATTAAAGTGCAAATGAACTAAACAAAATCAGAGATGAGTCTCGAAAGTTTTTAAAGCAGACTGACTGTAACTTTGAATATTTAGTAAGTTAATTTCCTGATTTTTCTTTATTTTTTTTTTTTTTAAAGTAATTGATTTTTAAAACTTATTTAGAGATCAGACCAGCTCCTGGATAAAAGAGAGAGACATTCAGTGGGGAAAATGATGATTGATCAAAGCACAGGGACAAACAGTGACTAAGATGAAACCGTAGGAGCCTTCTCTCATTTCGCACAGAGCTTCTTTCCCGCTCAGGATATGTGAAAAAATGCAGAATAATCACAAACTGTACAGCTGCAGAGAGATTCACGTCTTTCTCCTCCCCTGTTTAAAATTTAGACTGATTCTGTGACTCAACACCCATGACTCTGCTTTTGAGTCAGGCAGTCGGCTCATGATGAGCCTCGCACAATGATGCTGTCTCCATTCAGTCTCTGGGAGGCAGTGAGCAATGGTGTGTTTATGAAAACACACTGATGCACCAGCTCTGATCGCTGACACGCCCTTCAGAAGTAAAAAGTTGGATTGAGCTCACTCGAAGCAACAAACCATTTTTATTCATTTAATTTGATCCAACTTTAGATTTGCAAAAACTAAGAAAAAAACTAATTCAACTAATTCATTCATGAATTATTAAAAAGATTTAGCCAGTGTGTAAGTATACTATTGTCATCCCTATATTCCAAATAAAGCTTTTGGAAGTGTCTACTGAACTGATCACTACACATGAAAAGGATAGAAAAGGGAATTAAACAAGATATTTTGGGGTGTGTGTTTGGTGAATTTGAATGTCAAAATCATGAAAATGATGACATACACACTGCTAGCTGAAGGAATATTTAGTTTAAGATAAATCAGAGCTTTAGGGGTGCTGACCCAACAGCTACAGACCCCAAATGGAAAAAAAAGAAAAAACCTTGTGATACTGAAGTCTAAACTGAGAAATTCACCAGTACTGCATGTGTTGCACTTTGGTGTTATTAGCTTATTTAGTTAAATTACCCACATTATTACATTTTTGGCAACACTTTTTGCCCTCTGATACAGTGTGTGACTAAATCAAATTAAGACTTCTGCTTGGAGGTAAAACATCCATTTCAAAATGACTCGCATGATTTATTATTTTTCTAATTTTCAGGCGTTTTTCTAATAAACAAGGACTATGTCGGCTCACCTTACATTCAGAGAAGGCTGCAGCTGCAAATCCAGATGGCTAGGTGGCAGTGTTGGCTTTATTGAGTTGCCACTGAGCTGCGAAACATCAGAGATTCACAGAGCCCACTTTGGAACCAGGATGCATTATAATACAAATTTAACAACACACACACAACAGGTGCAATTGAGTGTTTTATTTTTAAAAAAAAAAAAAAAAAAAAAAAAAAAAATTCATGCACATCTTCCAAAACACAAATTTCAAAAACAAGCAAAACACCATTTATATTTACATATGAACAACACTTTTTGTCAGCATCTCTTGTTTACCCCACGGTTAATGAAAACCAGAGTAAAGCAGCAGCAGAAGCAGACATGGAGAGTTACCAGACAATATTGATCTCAATACACCACCTGTTATTCATCTGAGTTAAACAAAGACTGTTGATTTCATTTACTGCGGCAGACTATAGCCATGCACACCTTCTGAAAAACAATGCTGCTGTGAAAACTTTCTGTTAATAACATCGTCGTCCTCTTCTTCGTCAATGATGCTTTGTGGAGAAAAATCATGTCAACATCAACGTGTCCTCAACAGGTAACGGGCACAGTGATAACAGAGCTGATACTCGAAACGACTGTGAACAACGCAAAAACAAAATCAAATAAAATTCTCTCTACTTTATCAAAGCAACACATCTGAAGAGTACAGGAAACAACACAATGAAGAGCGTGTTGTCCTGCAGCAGAGCCTGGCTCCATTAACACCAAACATGCAAACAACTCACACAAACCACTAACATGAAAAGAGCCAATTATCTTATCAGGCTGTGCTGTCTGCAGGCAATCCAATGACAGTCGGATCAATAGATGTAAAATGTCTGACAGTGTTAAGACCACTTAGAAATCTCCGGAAGCATCAGGGAAAACATTATTGCAAAAGGATAATTTTGTGCGCTGTATGACAGATGGTTTTTATCATGGTGTTTTTTTTTTAATGTCAGAAGTTAATAAAAACAACTGAATTTGATGAAAGCAAGCAAACCTGACATGAGGGATGATGTGAAAGTCACACTGTAGAATGATTAAACCTCCTCCCTCATCACACGTATGTGCAGGATTTCAGTTTGTCTTGTTCTGTGATATTTGTCCAGTTTGGAGCAGCGTCGAGATGCATTTATTCCGACATTAAATTCTTTAAAAGGGACAACAATTCCTATGAATATTAAGCAGTTAATACGCATAGTCTGAGCTCTTTGGTGGAAAGATCTTCTCCAATTTGAATTAGGTCTGTCTAGATCCAAAATGGCAGTATTGATCTGTGACTGTGCCCTGTTTTGGGTATGGAGTTATGAATCATGAACCCATTTAATGACACAAAATAAGTAGGATATAAATCCATCATAGTCATGCAGAAAATCGTCCAAGCATGCGATGAAACATCTCCTATCCCAAGTCTTCAGGTTGTCCCTCAAGCTTCAGCGTAGAGGAAGGATGCTCAGATCATTCCTGAAGTGTGGATCCAGGCAGGTCATTGGTCAGGGTGTGCCAGCGCTCCACCTTCTTGCCCTTGTTCTTCAGACAGTCTATCCAGTGCTGCAGAGTTTCTCCCTGTGAGTGACATCCTAAGGATATGCCCCCTAAAACAGAACAGAGACAGAGAAAAGACAGAGTTATGTAAAAAGTCTAAACGGGGACAAATGATATGGGATAAACAAATTTTTCAGAAAGGCCATTTTTAGTCTGGAATTACTGCTAGTTCTGCATAAGTTATACACTGGGCGTGGAGTGGATGTACATCACTGCAGCTTCAACCTTCAACTTCTTTTGTTTATATAAAATCATGTTGCTGAGTAGCATAGCTATTTACAGCCCTATTTTATCAACAGTAACTGTATATTTTATACATTTTTAATGTTGGCATGATTACTTTAATGCAAACAAGGTACCTACACCAGAATAAGGTGCGTTGAATTTTTAGTTATTCGTCCACAATCTTGCAATATACAATCACTGGCTACTTTATAAGACATCTCTGTTAAATTACATGTTAACAGAAATAGCGGTTCGGTCACATGAAAGCAGCTCAATGCTTTTAGAAATGGTGAAGATGGCATGCTGAAGTTCAACACGAGCATCAGAACAGAGAAGAAAGAGGATTTCAGTGACTTTGAACATGACATGGTGGTTGTTGCCAGATGGATTGTTTGAGTATTTCAGAAAGAGAAAACATCAACAGAGCAACAATTATTTGGACGGAAATGCCTTGTTGGAGTTAGAGGTTAGAGGAGAATGGGTAGACTGGTTTGAGGTGATGGAAAGGCAAGAGTACCTCAAATAACTACTTGTTATAACAAAGGTATGATGAATACCATCTCTGCAAAAAATCGCGTTGAACCTTGAGGCAGCTGCAAAACACCATACCAGGCATCTCTCCTGTCAGCTAAGAACTGAGAACTGAGGCTACAACTCGAACAGACTCACCAAAACTGAACAATAGAAGACTGGTCTGATAAGTAGTCAGATGGATCGATCAGAATTTGGCATAAACATTGTGAAAGTACAAATCCATCCTGCCTTGTAATGAGGGTTCACGCTGGTGTTGGTGTAATGGTAGAGGGGATATTCTCAGCACGTTTGGGGGGGCTCAGTGTCAAAGTCAAGGTCAAGTTCAGTTTATTTTTCTCCCTTGGGAGAAATTTGTTTTAATCAAGTACCAATTAGTATCAAATGAGTATCGTTTAAACAGCATAGCCTACTTGGGTTTTGTTGCTATGTTGATCCCATAATGACCACAGCGTGCCATCTTCTGTCGGCTGCTTCCACCAGGATAAATCATGTCAACAAGGAGACGAACCTCTGAAGAATGTTCCCAACATTTTGTTGAATCTATACAACATGGAACTGAGGCAGTTCTGAAGAGCTAAGTGGACCCACCCCAGTACCAGCGAAGCTTACCCAGTAAACTGGCCATTGAGTAATTGTCTCTTAATATTTGGGTCCAGATAGAGTTGAAAAAAAAAAAGGAACAGAATTCAGACTGGATTTCTTTAAGAGGAACAATTAGAAGTACTAATTAAACTAAGCCAAGTTGGCTTCTTTAACTTTCCTGACAGATTACATGCAGTGGATTACTCCCTTGTGGCCACTATTAGTTTCACCACATCCAATTAATAACCTTTAAGTGTGAAAAGGCATTCATCAAACTTAATTACTTGAGCATAAAAACTAGTTACCTTGCTTCAATTTCCCTCATGCTGCAGGAAATACATGCTAATGCACAGAGAAAAGCTTTTGTCTACATCTGACATTACTTAAACAGCGCCCTGTATTATATTAAATAATAAAGTGTCTCTTTTTCATAACATTACTGAACCATTTTGCAAAAACACATCTATATTTTTGTAGCTTATTTTTTAAGATTTTTATTCTCAGCTAACTTGGATATGTTTTGCACATGTTTTCTTTTTATGGGATTTGTGTAATAAAATGGAAAAATAATGCTTCATCTTCAGATACTAAGTAAAAGACAGGAACCTTGATGTCATAAGGATCCAGTGGATGATTTAAATAGATTAAAAGAAGTATATTTTATCACTTACTCCTACCTCAGTAGTTTGTTGCCTAAACTAAATCAACACCCTTGCAAAATGACAATGCTACACTGCACATGTGACAGCATCTAATTCAGATCATCTTAAAATATCTTTCGCTACGCCTGCCACAGTTTTCTGGTGAAGAAAGAATCCACCTATATGATCCAAAAATCCCTGCCTGTGGAAAGCTGTCTGTGTTTGTGGTGACATCTCACCTATGAAGTCATTCGACCTTCCCAAGTCATAGTCCCACACAGTGACCTCCAGTGTCTTGGTGGCTAATTCAGAGAAAGAAATTTCATAGAAGAACTCCTGGGTGGAAACAAAGAAGTCAAATGATCACATCAAACACATCATTGACTCCTTTCCTACAGCATTCTTATGTATTCCCTGATATAGTGGGAGATAAACATATACTGCATGTGGGGTTGTCCCTTTTAACTTTACAGGCCTAAATGAGCATCTCATGCAAGACATGGACATTACCTCATTAAATTCTGGGTTGAGAGTCTTTTTTATGACTGCTGTTTTATGCTTGGATTTCTTCTGAACATCTGGCTTCAGGTACCTGAGAGAGAAGAATGTGATACTATCATGTATGAATCTGATATGATAATGACAGAGCACAATGGTAAAGGGTAACTGCAAATGCTGAAGGTAAAGGTCAGAGTATGGTTACACGTGGACAAAGTAATTATATAATCAACAATAAAATGACAGATTTACTGGTTCTATCTGCAGCCTTTCTCATTTTGCTCTTTTAAAAAAAGACAAGGATACAAAAAAAAGCAGAGTAGGAAATCGAGGTTTTAATTTTGTGTCAGGAAATATACAGAAAGCTTTTAATGTGCAATTCAAGTTCATTTGAAATTTAATATAAATGAGGCTCTATGGGTCCTTTAACTTTGTACTTTTACTGAAATGATCAGCAAATGATGGACATTTGAATGAAACAACAGTATCCCGGCTGAGATAATAGCTAACAGTAGCTATTAGCTTAACCCAGAAATAGTTGCTACTCCTGTCCAAAGGTACACATTGTAAAATTACAACTTGTCATGATATGAAGTCTCAGGTGTTTTTTCTCAATTTTGGTTTCCTGTTTTATTTTGTAGTTTTTTACCTGTTCAGTCTCCTTGTTTCCTGTGTAGCCTTCGTTCCTGTTCATAGTTTTCACCTGGTCTGGTAAGTTTCATTCACCACAACTGTTTCCTGTTTGCTTTCACAGTACCTGCAGCCCGTTGTTACAGTTTTGTTTGCTGTTTCATTGTGTTTGCTGCCCTTGAGTACCGTTCTGACTTCTGAGAGTAAAAACTTTTCATCCAGCATCCCTGGGTCTGTTCCTGTATTTGGGTCCTCAACCTCCACCAAACCCTGACACTACTATTCCTTTGTGTTGAAAACAATTTAGGACATGCTTATTTGTGAAATATTGATATATGGATTACTTTGAACAAAACCAAGCAAGTTTTCTGCTTTTTAGCATTTGTGCTAAAGTTGTGCCAACTAGCTGAAGTTTCTTTTTTACTGACAATCTGATTCTTTCTTAAAGGAAAGCTATTGAGTGTTTCTCAAAATAATCCGAACTAACTTTTACGGCAATCAAGCAGCCTACATGGGATTTTAAACAGACATTATGGATCTTCTTTAATCTAATTATCAATCCTCTCAAGGCTTGTTGTCTTCTATGTGAAACTAACCCTATAAGACCTAATCAGTAACAGCACAGATTGAAGAAGCTCAGCCTCCTCTCCCAGCCTGCCATTAAATTCTCAAGATATTTTAAAGCCAGCTGGAAGGAGTTTGGCAAAATCTCTATTCACATTTGCTTTCCACCCACCACCCACAGCTCAGAGCGCGTATGTTCCCACACGCTCTCAGGCACAACAAAGCATCTGGGAAGAAGCTTCTGCCAAAGGGCAAAGATATGTGCTCGCATCTAAAATGAAACAAGGTGCGTGATGTACAGTACATCACTGGGAATGTGTGAGAGATGGATAGGTGCGTAGGTTTTGTTGATGTTAAGAGGGGGATAAGAAAACTTGAGGCATGAAGGGGAAAAGAGCAGAAGGCTTTGTACTGAAATGAGGCGAGCATGGTGGCAAATCTCTGTGTAATGCATCATTCTATATTTGATGCTTTATATCATATCATGGTTCACTATGTATTATAGATCAAGTTTAGATCTGCATTTATATTCCTGTAGGAAAACTGTAGGATTTCAGTTCAATATCCAGACTTCTGGTGAAATACATGTGGTTTTGTTTTTTCCCAGCAGAGCATCTGTGATGGACTGGCGACCTGTCCAGGGTCTGTCTCTCGCCCAATGATTGCTGGGATAGGCTCCAGCTCCATCCGACCCTTAATTGGAGAAAGCGTCTCAGAAAATGACTGACTGATGACCAAGATGATTTAGAGACTTGCATAAAGTGTTTGCATGCCATTGAGGACATATTACTGATGTAAACAGAGAAATTTAGGGGAATTAATTCATCTTTGTCTATGTGATGACTTCTTATACATGTTTTATTTCATTTTAACTAAATTTCTCCAACTAGCTGATTGAATAAACAGTTGAGTGTTGATTCAGTTCAGTAGATTGAGTTTATATGAAACAAAAGAAGCACACAAGCAACCTTTCTTTGGATCCACTAAGAGTTAAGAAGTCTTAAAACTTTTTTTTTATGTGTATCGTTTGAAGATAATCAACAGGATGGAAACTTAATGAAGATTTGTAATGAATCAAGTTAATCTGTCACTGTGAACTGAATGACAACAGGTCAAGTTTGTGAACTGACTTAACTACAAAGCAAGTTTTACAGTTAAACGGAGAATTTACCAGTCAGATTAATTAATGTAAATATAAATAACTCACCCTGTCTTTAGCTATTCCAGAAACCACCCTCAAAGCCACAACCACCAGTCAGTGACAACACATTGGGATTTTACAATCCATTTGTCCACTAACTGTCAGGATGTATCATTCAATGCAGGGACCTTCCTGCCCTCCATAGTGTAGAGACTAGCACACACACACTGTATTGCATTTCTGTCATCTGTGAGTAATGAAACTCCAAGGGACCTTATGACACAAAAACAGCCATATAATCTGCCTTTCCTCATCATCAACAATCTAACCCTACCATTTATTGCATCAGTCACATCACTCTATTCTGAAGGCTGTCAAAATAAACACTGTTGTAATTATCTTGAAATATGACTGATATATTTCACAACGGCTCTATTTGTCTGAAAACCTGCGCTCGTTTGTCACCATTACCTGCTGTGGGGTTGACTCACACTACCTATCACCTGTGAGTGGTGACTAAAGGTGATCCATGTAGACTCACAGGATCAAGCACAGGTGTGAAGGTGTTGAACTGTGAGAGAGTAGAGAGGTCGTTTTGAAATGGAGTGTAGATCCGTCATTCTAGGTTGTGTGTATTCATCATTTCAACTCCCAGACAGCCAGAAAGGTTTGGCTTCAAAGGACCAACTAATTGATTCCTCCTGAAGTATGACAGACAAGACGTAACCCAAATCTCACCCAAATCGAGGTCAAAATACATGTTTTTTTAGTCACTCAGAATGCAGCAGAGTTTGTCAGTTCTTTACACACATTTGCAAATATCCCAACCCATACAAAACCAAGCCAGATCTGGTTTCAGCTCTGTGAATCTGGCTCCGAGCTGGTCTGGTTGACTTCAGTAGGTGGTTGCTATAATAAGTCCAAGTGTGCCAACAGGGACTAAACCATCCAGATTCTGAGTGTATTCAGATGAGTGTGAAAATTATTGGACTAATATTTACATTTTTGTTTTCATTCAGATATACACCAAGGGACCAAAACCTGACCGGACATGGATGAAGTAAATGACACCGATTATCCTGTAACATGGAGCATGTCGAGCAGCGGCAGCAAGCGATACATAAGGCATTAAAAGAACAGCTGGTTCTTGGATCGGCACAGAGGAATTGGCAGGTGTACAGACTTGATAAGAACCAGGATGTCGGACCAGATGAGTGAGCTGGACCTTCTCTAAAATCAGAAAGACTTTTGGGGTTTTTCCAGTCAGCTGCAATGGGCTGTTTTCATACCAGTTTTAATAGCTGTTTTTGTGACTTAGGACAGATCTGGGGAAAACAATTCATGGGGCAAAGTCACTGTTTATGGATAAAATACGAGCATATACAGGGTTAAAATGACATCTTCATACAGACCCCAATGGGGACGACTGAAGAAAGGGATTTGGTGGCATATGAATTATTTATAGTTAATAAAGCAGCATTAATATTCTGACACATCAGTGCAAAGCTCTTAGCAGTCAATTTGTGACGCAATCGCATACTTACGTTTTAACGTAGGGGTCGGAAAAACCATTAACGTCCATGGCTGCCAGGTGGGCACAGCGTTTGACACCCACACACAGCCCCCCACGAGCTCTCTCCTTGGCCTCACCTTTCAAATCACTTTCACCGTTTGGGGGGAGGTACTGGAGGCAGAGCAGCAGACGACCTCTTTCCTCCAGACTTCTCTGCTGCTCAGTCTCCCACTGAAGGAGAGAAGGGAAATAAACAAACCAAAAAAAAGCCCACACATTAAACCAGAGGTGTTCTTTGTGTAATGCATGTGTAGCAACCAAATTAGTAAAACCCATCATTAAAATGCTGTAGTAGTGTAGAGTTGTTATCTGAATTTAAATAGAAGACCTTATCACATTATAACATGATAGTTTTATTGTAAAAATAATTAAATATGTCACATCATAATATGATACTTTATTGTAAAAATGTAAAACATATCATGTTATAACTTGAACATTTGAATGTGAAACTCTAAAACCTTTTATGTTATTATAATATAATAACATGGAGTTTGCATGTTCTCCCCGTGTACGCGTGGGTTCTCTCCGGGTACTCCAGCTTCCTCCCACTGTCCAAAGACATGCATGTTAGGTTAATTGGTCACTCTAAATTGCCCATAGGAATGAGTGTGAGTGGTTGTCCAGGGTGTACCCTGCCTGTCGCCCAAAGCCAGCTGGGATAGGCTCCAGCTTCACCGCGACCCTGAATTGGATATAGCGGTTCAGAAGATGAATGAATGAATAATATAATACATTTTGTGGTGACAACATGTAATAAACCATATTCATCTTTAAATGAGAAAGCTGTGCACAAAGTAGATCAGAGAAATATCTAACATACCAAATGGGATAAAGTTGTACTTCATTCTAGGCTGAAGGTGTGCAGACAAATGCTCAGACTAATGCTAAAAGAACAAACAATTGTTTATTTTTTTCTAAAGATTAAGCATTCTGTTGCATATCACATAAGACATATCACCTAAGGCCTATAGGCCTAAGCTTGTCTCCAGTCCACATTTGTGTCTTATCATCTCCATGTTGAATGTGTCAATTTTCTCATCCTTGTTTATGGACTCAAGTCCAAACTCGTCATATACCAGAACTTCTCAAAACTCATCTGTTATGGGACCAAAGCTTTGTGATTATGCTGAGGTAATACTCAACACAATGGCTGGTAATATGTTAGAGTAAAGTGTGAAATGGGGTGTAATGGGTAAGACAAACAAACAACTACACAGGCAACATATATAATTAAGTCAATGCCCTTTTAACTTTATTTTACCTATGTGACAAAGTGTGAACTTAGATGTGATCAAACTACAAAAAAATAATTTTATATACATATTATACTTGTACATTGGATTTTTAAAAGTATTACTACAAATTTTCCTAATTAAAGGTGTATTTCAACATATTTTATATCTTTATATCTTTATATGTAAAACTTTAGTTTTTCACATCAAATGAAAGAACAGTTTGTAAGAAATTCTTTTTCTTTGAGTGTTGTGAGCATTTGTCTTGTGAGCATTTATCATGGATTCAGGTCTAGGCAAGGACAAATTTGTCAATGAAGCTGGGAGGACGCTGTGATCATGTTGATGCTGCACCCTTAAAGCAGACAGGACCAAATGTCTTTGTGTCAACAGCTTAATTTTCCTTGGAGTGCTTATAGCCTGTGTAATTTTAAGTTTTAAAAAATAGATGGTCTATAGGCATAACCACTCGTACAAGTTAGTGCTCATAACTATTTAATTTTCCTGTGTGTACAACAGTAAATTAGAGTACACCAGTTGAATGTCATTGTTTGATGAGAAAAATTCAAAATCTCACATAAAATGTATTTTGCTCCAATATTTCAAGGTTACAATAACATCTGCATCTGTAGGCTGGCTTCTTTGTGTTCAATGTTCTAACAATAACACATATCACATTATAGTGTGATATGTAATGTAATAAATTTCATGTTTTTACAATAAATCTATCATGTCTTAATGTGATAAGGTAAGAACAATCAGCTTATTCTGCAGAATCCCCCTTTAAGCTAAGCTTTTATTAACTTCAAGCTGACTAATCTGTCATAGCTTCCTTGTTTTATATTCTCTTGTTTCCAGACACAGAAAGCAGCTTTTTGCACAGACAAAGCTCTGATACTGTAAACCCACTGTATGATCCTGCAGCACCAAATGACACACAGACAAAGTCAGCAGCTAACTGGTAAACATGGCTGAGCATTTAGGAGGTAAGGAGTCAGATTTGCCCCTCAGGAGTTAGTGGAGAGCTAAACAAAACTAAAAAAAAAAAAAAAAAGAATAGTGTTAGTTCTGGATTGGTAGACTGTAACAGCTTCATTAATGAATTTGTTACCTTGGGCACAGGCAGTCTGTTTCCTACTGTTTCTAGTCATGGTGCTAAGCCATGCTAACTGTGTGGAGACAAACACAATATAAAAAGAATCCTAATGTATCTATGCCATGTGTAAACAAGGCTGTTAGGTCATTTTTCAGATATTTTGGAGCTTGATTAATCAAATGTTCAAACCAGAGCACTAGTGTAGTCTTCCATCCTCATTAGACAACAATCTGTATCTTTCACTATATGCTTGCTAATCGTGTCGCCTTGCAAACCCTCCCACAAATTTCCCACTTCCTATTCATGTTGTCTCTGTGTATGTCTCTGGCTCCACATTGCTGCTTATTTATTTCCACATCCCTAATGACTTGCTATCTATCGATCTGTGAAGGTCTAGGCTGTTGTATTGAAACCTGGTGCGAATTATCCTCTCTAATTGCGAGTTTTAAAGTCTCATCTCACTAAGGACAGATGGGGAACTGGCTGTTGGCACAAATGATGATTTCCATGAGCGAAAAAAAAAAAAAAAAGAAATACATGGAAAGAAAAAAGAGAGAATTGGGGAAAAGGAAGGTGCAAGCTGTTGAAACAAGCAAAAGCGAGGTGGGAGCATAAAGAGACATGTGGCATATTGATCATGATGGCTGTGTCCACAACATACCTAAAGATAAGACTTGATGTCAGATGGGGAGATATGAAGGTGGAGAGACAGGTTTAATGAGCAGAGGGTTTTTTTTTCCATTTCTTGCTGTGACAAGGAAAGCAGCTTCATGTATGTATGATGCAAATCCTGAAAGAGGTGAATCTCCCCTATAAATAACATACATCTATTTGTGCTGTAGGCTACGAGGGTGGGGGACGGGGTCTGAGAGAACATAGTCTTCTCCGTCCTCTATTCCTGCTTCTCTGCTTTCTTTCATGTGTCACTTTGAATTTGCTTTGTTGTTCCTCTTGTTGTCAAATGCTTTGGTAACAGTTTGATGTTATCCATTGAAAATCCTAAACCCAGGAGCAACCTTAAAATGACATAAAGGTTGATGCCTCGGAGTTTGTTCGAAGATTTGTCTTTGCCATCGGAGTGATTGGTGCTCTTATTTCTCATTTTTCCTAGATGGCATTAATATTGGGGCTTAGACTGGAAATGTGGCTGATGTCTTTCTGTCACTGAGTTGTTAAAGTAAAAGAAATCCCGCAAAATATCTTTTAAAGCCATACAAACTAACAAAAGAGAAATTTACTCATTTATTACTGTTAAAATGTTTCTTTCAGTAAACTAAAGTTTAATTTGTAAGTAGAGTAAGATTCCAGATGTAAAACAGACTTTACTAGAAGCATATTCTGACTAATGTAAAATGTTTGGATCTGTTCTCAAGCATAGCTGAAACCTTATTTCAACCCTGGGTGTTTTCCATTTTAACCAATGCCTCCAGTACAGGGTAGGTTGGGCAAATTAAATCCATTGAAGTGTGAAACATTGCTCCTTACTGGAGTGTCAGGGCTGCAGCACTGATCATGCAGCCTAAAGAAAAAAACAACTACAAACACATTACACATGGTATGACTCCATCGTGTGTCATTTATTTGGGGATGTTTTTGCTTTAGAAGTAAACTGCTGAGAAACAATAAAAGATCATCAAATATGATCATTTTACTGTCAGGGTCTGTTCTTTATATTCAGGACTGCAAGCCCTATCCTGAAGTTACCTTAGCAGTCTTCCTTTCCAGTCAGGTACATTTTTGAAGGTCAAACTGACCTTTTATGTTTTCTTCGTACAAAATGATACAAGGGTGAGAACCAGATCTCTTCTGAGCCAGATACAGGAGGCACGTGTTGGGAGTAAAAGAGCAAACTCAAACTCACAACTGGTCTATGTTTAAATGATGTCTTTTTTTTTAGGATGCACAGTTTGTGATAGATTCTTGAATTTGATAAATTAGTTTAATGTTGGGCTGAAACAACCTGTTATTTTCATTTTATTTCTCCATTAACAATCTAATCTGAACGTTGGTAGAACAAACTGTCCAAAAGCAGGGTAGTTTGTGTCAATTATTTCTCATTTTGATAATTTAGCTGTTTTGCTAACTGACAAGCATTACCTCATTGTAAAGGTGACTTATCGATTTTCCCAGTAATGTATAACCCATTACCTACTGGTGTTACTGGAGAATGAGAGAATCCACCAAACTAAAATGATTTAACTGTTTGTGCTAAATTCACTTTTTAATTTCCCTCTTTTGCCTGACAAACCATCTAAAATCACATTGTATTATCAATTAGTAAATATTTTTAAAAAAAAGAGAGGAGCAGTAAATATGCAAGCAGTAAAATCTCCAGTGATGCTGACTAGTAAATAAATTTATTTCCAGGAGAATGCACGAGGCATAAAATGAACGCAATCATAACCTTAGATTGTTAATATTTGATTGACAAAAATAGATTGATTATTTCCAATATTTTCAGTTTGAAACTCATCTCAAGAGAAAACTAGATTGTTTAAAAGTGGTTACATGGTCTCATATCAATCTGGGATTAGCCATCATTTAATGGTTTAACCTCTAGAGGCAACAGACAGTTTTTAATGCTTCAGGTTTTCCTGCAGATATTTGGATGAGAGACATAAAACGGATCACAAGTCACCTGCTTTAAAAAAGGCCATATCTCTGTCAGCAGCTACCATTTACAGAGATTAGCAAAAAGAAAAAACTTTGTTGCCTTCAAAGACAAGTAAGAAAAACAGACGAAAGGGACAGGCAGAAAGAGGGTCACATTGAACCAAACAAACGTGGAGTCTTGCTGTTCACCTCTCTCAGGTAGCAGGAGATTCCTCTCAGGGCTGTGTTCATCGCAGTTGGCGAAGGCAGCTGGAGGCAGAGCAGACAAACAGAAAAGGAAAGAGACAAGTGGTAAGTGAGAATGACTGACAGAAGAGCTCTATAACGAGGTTAGATGAGCAAAGAATGAGGAGAGCGGGGCACATATATCAATGTGGAGGTGAAGCCACTTTGAAAATTACAGGCCTGACACAGATTCTAGTTTGCAAGATGACAGAGGGGCTTTAATGTTTGATCGCAAAGAGGCTATGAGCCTCAGAGGGACAATCTAATACCAGCAGCGCTTTCTAGCACGCAGAGAACAAAACCCTGGCACCCTCCCGCCTCTTTTCACACACATTGCCCCTCCCCTGCTTTTCACCCACTCTTGCTTTTAGTTTTTTAATCCATTTGTTTCTCATCTCTCTCGCTGTCTATTGACACTTCTGGCACCCCTGTGCTTATACTCTTTCTCCTCTCCTTTCATTTTCCTCCACACCCCATTCCCACGTGTCACTTGGATGACATTTAGCCTGCAAAAAACAAAAAGCCTATTTGTGGGCTACAAGAGTAAATATGATTCCCTCTTTATTTGTAATTTGCAGGACGCATAAATCACATACACAAATGACACCAATTAAATGTGCTGCTCATTGGTTCAATTAATGCAAATGTTATAGTGCAAATGTTTATTAATAATGTTTTTTTTATAGTTTTTATTCTCTCGGCGATGGTATTAAACGACTCAAAAACAAGCAAAAGCAAAACTTGCACCTTCCATTTTACATGATCTTTCCTACTTCTCTTCGCCCCAGATGAATAGTTGTCCTTTTTTCTGCTGTGACACCATCCAGCACTTTCTGGGTGAATTTCAGCAGATGGTGAGAGCTCTGCTTTATCTCTCACCGTCAGAGTCCAAGCCAGCCGCCCAGATTCAGACATGTGATGGAAAGAGCAGAAGCCTTTACAGCAGCACAGTTGAAGTTTTCAAAGGTTTCACGCAGACATGTTGGTCTACATTTCCACATGGCTGTCGTTAATGGAAGTTTCAACTCATGTGTACATGTTGACTTTTTCTCGAATAAAAAATATTCTTAAGGTCTTAAAGTCTTCTTGAGGTCTGGCATTTATATACACACAACCTGGCAACCCCCTTTCTTCTTCTCTTAAATGACTTGTAGAGCATTTATAAGGTGAGACATCAGTAACTGTATATAAAGTTGTACTAGTCTACTTCCTAACCCATAAGAAACCACCGTGCCATATACAATACATGCAGTTTCTCAGACATTTGCATCACTTTATGGTGGAAACTTTGATCAAAATCTTGTGGAATAAAATCTGATTTTTGTCTTCTGCTCCTTCATGGACAGCAGAAAGAAGAAACAAAGATTTCATACTCAACGAATTGGACTTATCTGATCATTTTTTAATGGGTTGGGTTTTTATGAGTTAAGGAAAATGTTGATACTTTGAAGCAAAACAGATTTCATTCACAGTATGCAAAAAATGTCTGTCACATAAAGATGACAGCCAAGACCCTGTTAACATTGTATTGGTTATACAAGCGGGAAACGATAACAAACAACTAAAATGTTAAACTGAGAAAAGAAAATTAATTAGCGAGGTTCGGTGGTGCATCTGGATTGTCAGATTTGATGCTAAGCTACGCAATTCAACTTCTGTGTCCTGAAAGGAATTTCTCATCAACACACAAGTTGAAGAATGTGTGTTTTGCTACTTCAGGAGGTTGCAGCACCTTTGTCTGGTAGACTCAGGTTAATACCCAATTTGCCACAGTATTTCTTTTCATTTGCAACATGACATTTGACAAATCAAGTTACAAACTGCAGCCATATTTTACTGCAATCTGTAGAACAGGTTAAAAAAAAGAAAGAAAATGTTTTCCTTTGTGCAGACTGATAAGAACTAAAATGATAATTTGGTTTATTGGTCAGGACTTTTAAATATATATACTCCCAGATTTGGAGAGATTTTTGTGTTAGGGTCTGTTTTATGTTTTCTGATCCTACCCAAGAAGTTTTTCCTTCTTAAACCTTAGCATGCAATTTATGAGACTAAAACTAACCAATATACCAAGTATTCAGGTGTTAAGAATATCTGCTTGTACATAGAAAACCAGCTAAAACTGGAAAGACGTGGTGTTTTTATGTCCCCAAAAGGAAAAAAAAAGTTATGTCAGAAAACACAGATTCACTTCACAAATGATACATTGAACCTCTGATAAGCTCATGAGTTTGGTGGTGTCAGTCTGCCTGTCTGCAACATAATTCAAAAAGTTATTTGTTGATTTTGATGGAATTTTTAGGAAATCACAGAAATGGAATAAGGAGCAAATGGGATAGATCTGGATCTGGATCACCACCTGGATCCTGGAATTTAAAAAAAAAAAAAAAATTAATATGAAGAAATTAGGCTAATTTTGCCTTTAGACCTTCTTACTCAAATATAATGCTCACGATCACAAACAAAAACCAAAATAAATACGTATATAAAGATTACAGTGGCTTGGTAGAGGTCTGCATGCTTGTAATTCATTTAAGCTGTTTTGGGATCATATAGCTGTCACCCTGTCACCCTAGCCCTACATTATAATGTGGGACCTTATCTTGTAATAATGTGATAGTTTTATTGTAAAAAAAAAAAAGTGAAATGCATCATGTTATTATGTGATAGGTTTTGTAGTGACAACATGGAAAATAAACCATATTCGTTTTTGAATGAGGAGACAGTGAATGCAGAAATGTCCAATTTTCCAAATGAGATTAATTTGTACTTCACAGGAGGGACTGTGATGCGATGCGTGGAGGACACTGTCATAACCCAGACAGGTCTACGTCTTTGTGTCAACAACTTAGTTCTCCAAGTCCCAGCAGTGCATATAGCTTTTATCATTTTAATTTTATTTTTCATAAGACAGCAAGGCCATAAGTGTAACCACTGGTCCATGTTACCTCTAAGTAACACACACACCCAGACACACAGGCAGGTGACAACCTTGTTGCTCATCACTGCCCGACCTTCCAGTATGTACAGCAACAAATCAGAGTAGAAAGATCCATTCTTGACAAAAAGAAACTAAAATGTTTCTGCTTCTTGGGAATAATTTCCATGAAATGTATTTTGCTGAAATATTTCCAAGTTGCAACAACATCTGGATACAATGCTTTTTGTTTCATATTCTGACAATAAAAGTTATCATCTATCAAATGTTCTGCATTTTTTTACAATTAAACTTTTCACATCATAATGGGATGAGGTCCCTTTTTTATTTTAGTGACAGCTCTACACTTCCATAGTCTCACATACCACTGGAAAGTACAAACAATCCAAATTTTCTCAAATTTTGCATGACTTTTTAAAAACTTTTTCTTACTTGTTTTTATTTGACTTTAATTGACAGTAACATATAACGACAAATTTGACAGATTCTTTTCCAAAAGCAGTATCAATGTAAGTGCCATTTAGGACTGTACAATACTCAGTTTGCATAATCTATACAGTATCATTGCTGCAGATTGCAGTGGCAGTATGAGTTCATCTATACATGCACCTACATCCATCATGGTGCTGATCACAGGTGTGCCTTTAGATATTAATGTTGCATATGTTGTAAATGCAGTAGTAATACAGTTTCCAAATGTTTTTCAGCTCTTGTGCTGTTCCCATCTTACCCTTCAACTTTATATATCTTCCTAAATATATTACTTGATTGAAAAGCTGTCAAACTATGTGTGTTTTAAATGCGTGTGACTATGTTTCTGTGCAAGATCTGTCTGTTTGTTTTTATAAACCTTTAAACGCAAATGAAAAAAGTAGCTTTTGGATAATTTGAGGCATCTGAAGACATTGTGTCCCACTGCTTTCTGCAAGCATTTGCTCAGTTCTGCTTTTCAGGTCGTACTGTAGTGAAAGGACACTGAAAGGACTGTTTCATATGTAATGAAATGCAGTATAGTAACAGACTGATGTAAATCAATGTTCAGTGCTTCCCTGGTGGAATGTAAACAAGCTCCTGCTTTCCCTTCCCTCCGCATCCCTCTCCTTATGTATGCCCTCCGCCCCAATCCACACGCATACACAACCACACATACACACACTTCTTTACTTAGAAAGCTCCCTTGTGAGTCACACAGAAGACATTAGTATACCAAATACTACACTACCCTCTGGTCATTTGTCCCTCACATGCATACATTTATTTTCCTATTTTCCTTCTTCAGGCTTCCCCGTCCTTTATTTTCTCCTCCTTTTCTACTCACAGGAGGTGGATGTTCCAGACAGATGTTAAAGTGTTTGGTCTGGTCAGGCTTCACACGGCGCAAGGCCACCCTCGACTCCCCGATGAACTCATTATGTGTCAGCTTGTCTTCATCACACACAGACACCCTGGGAGGCAGAGCCACAGCAGACAGAGGGAAATAAAATGTGAGAAAACAGTGAACAAAGCCTGAATTAAAAACAAAACAAAAAACAGGAGAGTCTGATTAATGAGCCAGAGATGGAATATTTAAAAGGAAGAGATCAAGTGCTTCTGTGTTCAGGTGTGAAGGAGTGTGGCTGTCAAAAACCTAACACATTATCACATGATGCAACAATAACATGAAATAAGAAAGGAAATCTATTCTAACTGAGAAACACACTGTCAGAAATAACTCAAGCATATCCTATGTGTATACATGTTCCACTTATAATTAACATTTCTCCTCCGGTGGGAGTTCAGAAAGTGAGAAAGTGCATCATGCAAGGTTAAATCTATCCATATTTATGGCCCTGGTGAACTCTTATACCTGTCCTGATGTTAGCTGAAATGCATTGGTGGGTGGGAGCTGCACCGAGGAGTGAAGGAGACAGAGGGAGGCTTTAGATGTGAAATTGAAATGATGCCACGTGAGAATGGAGTGACGTGGGTGAGAAGGAGAGGTTAAAAACAGAAGGATTCATTTAAATATGCATGCAAATTGGTGTGCTCCAGGCAAACTGAAATCCACAGAGGTTCCCTTTTTCCAGAGCTTATGGAAATGTAAAAGAAAGTGATGACATGAATGGGCGGTTTCTCGGTCTGACATTTTATTTGGTTCCTAACTAAATTCATAACCACGGGAATGAAATGTTGCAGTCACCTGCTGCTTTCGGTTTCCAGTAATAAAACACAGTATTGCAGAAATGTTGGAGATGCAACCAGCTGGTAGGGGGGCATCAAATATGAGCTGAAATTATCAGAGGAAATTTCTACTGTGGTTATGTATAAAGCGGAAAGAAAAACATGAACTATCAAACTACTGCTAACAGAATGAAACGAAAAAAGGAAAATGACTGGGGTGTGAAGACAAGGAGGATGGAAGTGGGGAGAACAAAAAGAGATGAAGTCATCCAGAGCTGAGATATGAAAGATGGTGTGAGAAAAAAGTGCTTGAGGATGAAGTGGTGAGGGAGAGCTTGATATGTCGAGGAGCCAAGTGTGAGGGAACAAATGTCATCTAAATGAAACTGTACAGTAACACAGTATGAAATGATCTAAACATTTTATGATCATTCCGGCTGTCTGTATTTCTTATAGCATGATTTTATAATGTCAACAAAGCAGGTTTAATAAATGGATCCATGGTGTCATTAACGTACAATTTCATGTCAGTCTTTTAAATGAACTGTCTTCTGCCACTGTGTGTGACTCAATACTCGATGCAGAAGCTATCAAGCAAGCTGCAGACATGATGCATGACGCCTTATTGTAATTTGTCTTTGTTAAGACATGGAAACAATCAACTTTAGCATTTCTTGTATTTTTATCCCTTTTTTGTGTCACAGAACAGCCTTGACTGTGGGATGTTGGTACGACTTCTTACAAAAATATTTTACTTCATATCTCGTGACAACAGGTCAGCGATGACCTGGACTTTCAAGCATTTACCGTTGTTTGGTGGAGCCACTTGTGTGCTATCCGGTTACATGACCCACTTTCTGTGAGATTCATAAACAGATGTTCAGACATTTTCACTTCGAGTTTGCTGGTATAATATAGAAGTCATTGTTCCATCATTGATGGCAAGCTGTCCTGGGCCAGATGTAGCAGAACAAGAGTAACCTTCACAATGTCTCTGGAGACGTTAACAGGTCAACTGTATGATTTATTTCAGAGTAGTAAATGCCTTAACATTTCCCTCAACTAAAGAAACCTTTTACGGAAATCTGTGCAACACCCTTAAGATGGAGAGTACAGTGCAGTTTGGAGCCTGCAGCATTTTATTTTTAAACTGTACATTGCATATTTTCGTCTAAGGGGCGGAAGAAGTGCATCTTCTTTCAGGTTTTGCGCGGGACATAATTAACCCTTTCATGCATGAACTATTAAGAAACATTGCCACATGTTTTTAACTGGTTCACTTCTGCAGACAGCGATGCCTTTTTACTTTTAATAGTAATTCAATATAATTTAGTTAATTTTGATACATTTTTTTTCATTAAATGTTTTCATACTTCTGTAATATGAATAAATCATAAAATTATAACTGCATCATTTTCTTTTCAAATTTATTGCTGAGGTAAATTTGGTCATTTTAGTGTGTGTATTGTATGTATGGATCTTTCAGTGAGTGGCAGCATATTTCTTGTTCTTCTTGATGTTCACTAAAGTGGACAAATACACAAACCCCACCAATGAATATATAAGAAAGCAGTTGTGAAATAATTAACTAGGCTTGAAAAGGTTTATAATAAGTCTTCTAGATGAACTTTAGATTAACAAAAACACAGGGGAAAAGAATGAAACTGTGACGGCCCGGCTTAACTGTTTTTCTTTTGTTCGTAGGTAGGTGTGCTATGGGCGGTTCCAGTGATCAGAGCATCTGGCTGTAGCGCACCTGCCTATATAAGGCTGTGAGCTGTTTTGCTCTGCCCCTCTCGCTCAGCCCACAGCTTAGTTTGATCAGACACTGACTTGCAACCACTTGACACCACTGATTGTCCACGTTTACACGCTGCATTCACATACTTTGCGTTATTTCTTTAAATAAATACATCTGTGTGTATTTACAGCGTGGTCTTCCCTCATTGTTGTCACGGCTCTCTGTGCCAGTCGTGACAGAAACGAATAAAGGAAAATGACAGGGGTGTGAAGACAAGGAGGGTGGAAGTGGGGAGAATATCAGGGAATATTAAGCTGTGCTATTATTTATTTAACAAAGTCAAAATGCAGTGCAGACCCCATGAGGAAAATAAGTACCTTGGGGTTCAGCTGGACAACAGACCAGACTGGAAATGCAACAAATAGGTCGTCTACAAAAAGAGACAGAGCAGACTACTTTTTAAGGAAGCTAAGACCCATTCATTGTCTCCACCAATGTGTTGCATATCTTCTATAAGTCTGGTGTGGATTGTGCAATCAGCTTTGCAGCCATGTATCGCAGCAGCAGCAGCATCACAGCCAGAGATGTAAAGAGGCTGAACAAACTGATCAGGTAAGCTGGTTCTGTGCTGCAGATAACTCTGGAGTTACTGGAGCCGATTGTCCAGAGAAAAATGCTGCACAAGCTGCAGGGAATAATGGTTGATCCATCACATCCTCTACCTAAACACGACGAGGAAACAACAGCGTGTTCAGCAAAAAACTGTCAAGTTTTCTGCAAGATAGAGAGATACAGATGGCCAGCCTTCATCCTCTAGATTAAGGTAATATTTTTCAATTTATTATAAATGTTTGTTGTTTAAAAAAAAAAAAAAAAAAGACCACATCATTGCAGATTCCCTCTGGGATTAATAAAGTATTTTAACTTCAATTAATTTTCATCAATTTTATGAATTAGTTTGTACTGCCACCTTTAACTGCAATAGTTTACAGAATTGTGTCAGTTCACCTAATTATGAGGACATTGATTTACGCTCAAGCCACAGAATTTCAATCAGGTTGAGGTCTGGACACTAAAACTTTGGTTTCTTTTTTTGTCATCACATTGCAGATTTCCTGGTGCAGTTTGAACTTTCCAGTAGTGTGGCTCAGTTTCAGCCAAGCCTTTGAGAATACTTTGATTTTCAGAGGGGTTCATAGTTACCTTAGTGAGTGCCAGGTAAAAAAAAATCCAAATCATGATGCATTTACCACCATGCTTAACAGTTAGTTGAGGTGCTTTTGCTGATATGCTGTTTTTAATTCTCACATGGAGTCATTAGATTCATCACCAAAACTAAACATGTCCACTTCGGTCTAGTCTCACCAGGGAACATTATTCCAGATGCATGTTTGCTAACCTAAACTCTGCCATCCTGTTGTTTAGTGAGAGAAGGATACATTATTCTGGCTTTATTAATCCGCCTGTTGGAAATACAGTAAGAGATAAAGTGCTTCTAAGCATTAGACAGTCTGTTATTGCAGTGAATTTGCTGGCACCTGATGGCTACGGACCAGCAAAGTGCTGAAACTTCTGCTTTAATGGGCGTAATCCTTTTTGCTTCATTAATCTGAAGATGTATCTATCTATTGTTTTGTTAATATTATCATTATACTATAAAAACGTAACAACTGAAGCAGCTGTACTGTAGAATGCTGTGTTCACGATTGAGTGGAATTTTATTAGAATGACTTTTTTCCCACATAAATTTGAGAAGCAAAAACCACAAATGTGACCATGCCGTTAGAAATGTTATTACTATTTTACCATACATGCACTGGATGCAGTTTTGCAAAACAAACAAAGGAAGAAAATGCTATGTCAAAAAGGTTTTCCTTTCAGACTCAAACTCCAAGGACTCTAGGAAACATCACTGATGATGTGTCCATGTGCATCAAAACAATTTTTTTCCCAACTGAAAAGGTCCTGGTTAAAAATGTCGTGACAAGCAACAAACATCAGTGCATTGCGGAGGGTCATGTCAATTTGTTTCCCTGAGTTAAACTTCCATTTCCCGGATTTTTACATGGCCCTGCTGAATTAGCTCTGTGTCACAGGTCAGTAGTAGGACCAGTCCCTCTGATCTCCCTCAAGAAATCACCCGTCTATCCTATTTAAATCCAACTCTCACATGTGCCATGGCCAAGCTTTAGTCACAAGCAGAGACCATTCACAGCTTTCGTCACCTCCAGAGGGGGGTCAATGAAATTAAAACACCCTGCAGTGCTTAGTCTGACCTCAATCTGTCACAGTAACTTGGAAAGAGAGGAGACAAAAAGGCAGATGAAAAGAAAGACAAAAAGGAAGGGAAAATTAGGGGGAATTGGGATAGGATCGACGGTGAGGTGACAGGAGAGGATCTAAGGATCTGCAGAGATAGAAGGAGAAAAGGTACAATGTGAAACAGAGAAAGTCTTTTTAACAAAGAGCAAAAGAGTCTGTGATTTAGACAGATGATAAGAAACCCTTTGTAAACATGAGACAGGTCTCAAATGAAGGAATGGACATGGAGTGGACAGAAATAGCCTCCTGTAGAGAAAATATTTACCGGAGAGTTTTGCGGTACATGTCCTCTTCGGTGATGCCACAGTAGGTGAGAGTCTCATTCCAGACGGGATTCAGCGTGTTTCGAACTATTTTGGTTTTCAGTTTATTGGCCTGTAAATCAAAACAGAGAGGAGAAGGGACTGGATAGGCAAACTTCATTTCCAGATGTGCAAACAGCAAACTACTGAAGATGTTACTGACTCCAAGGTCACTACGACTTACTGCGGATTTTTTTCATCTGTTTTTATTATACAGCACAAAATGGGAACATTATGGAAAAGTTCACTCAAAAGCTCTTGGTGACGGGTAACTCAAAGTCTCTTTTAGAAATGTCCTGATAATAAAATCAGACCTTGCAGGCTCCTGGCAGCAGGTGCAGCTTGACGTAGGGATCAGCTAAACCGTTGAAATCCATTGGCTTCAAACCCTTACAGAGAAGATAGAAGATATGAAGCATAGAAAATGACTGCAAACTTCCAACGGTAGAAATGCTTTCTTAAACAACCGCCAGGCAGTGTTGGGAAATTTATTTCAAATGGAATCTGAAGTCAGATGAACGAAGGTGGTGTGGTTGTTGCAGTTTAACACTCAGGATTTCAGGGAGTCAATGAGACATGGTGTAAAGGGCAAACGTTCATTATGAAAATGTTATATCTATTCAGAAGCTGTAATATATTCACAGGGAGCGCGTACCTCAAAAGGTAAGTTTTTCTCTACTGTATTTTGTTACCTCTTGTTTTCAAAATTCATTATGTGAACATGAAAAGGATATTTCATTGCACATAAGTATAGGACCATCATTTTCAATTTTTCAAAAAATGTTAGAGTTGTGTAGTTATAGGTGTAGATTCATTCATCTTCCATAGCGATTTAATCCCCTTCAGAATGAAATGGAAAGTGGAAGCCTGTGCTCCCACCAGGTAGATCGCACAGAGACAGCTAAGATAAGCAAAGATGCATGCTCACAGTCATTCAAAGGGACAATTAAATCACTGATTAACCTTCCATGGATGTTTTTGGACTGCGGAAGGAAGCCAGAGTTCTGAGAAAACCATCACATGGATGGGGAGAACAGTAAAAATTCAGAAATTAAGCTTTTGCAGCAAATTAATGGATGATATTCATGTCTTAGGAAAGACAAGCATTTGTCCAGGTGTAAATGAAAAAAATTGATATGGACAAGAAAAGCTAAAAAACCTTCCTTGTTCTGCTTCAGCGACTACTGGCAGGGATGTGGCGGTAGATGTACAAGTATAAGCAAATATATCAACAAACATGAGCATCCTCACATCATTCAGCCACACATCGGAAGTATATTTGATCCAGGACCACATACAGACTTGACACCAGTGATAATAATAATAATTTAAAGGTTGCAGGTAAAGGCAAAATAAAAACCATATGTGAGGATGGGATTTCTGTGCCCACGCAGCCTTGAAAAATCAGATATGTCGCACATTAATGGAAAAAAAATTGGATGTGAGTCACTTCGGCTTGACGGTGTGAACGTAGAAATAGATTCTCTCCTGTCACTTTGACTCACGTCTCAGTTGCTGGAAGAAGAAAAACAATCTGCTGCTCTGCCGTTAGCCTGGGACTTTGGCACAAAGCTGAGAGAAATGCTAACTTCTGTCTGCCGTTATGTTTGAATTGGCGGCCCTCACATTACCATGCGACAATTTCCATGTTCACTTTCATCGCAGTGTTTACATACCTACTTTTTTAAAATAAACTAAGTAAGATTCAGTCTTTGGGGAAATTCCAGGCAAAACTAAAGCAGATCTGCTGCTGAGTCCGGGGCTGCTTTATCTCCACATGGATCCGAATACATGAATATGAATGAAGGAAACATAATGTCATGCTTAGTGGGTTTGTTTGTTTTTGTTGTGTTTGTTCTTAATGTTTTGGGTTTATAGCTTCTTATGTTTTATTGGTTTTTTAGGCTTTCGTGTTGTATGTTAAGTGGATTTAATCCCTCTCCATTACTTACTGCTACACCTGCTCTGCTACTCATCACTTCTCACCTCAGAATATACACTATACCTGCTGGTTTTGTTCTCATCTACCATATCGTTGCTGATCTTACAATGATTTACCATCTATCTGGACTGATTAACCTTCTTTTCTGTTTGGATTTGCTTGTTGAACTACCGACCAGTGCAGTGCTTCTAGTTTGAATGTTTAAGTTTCTTTGTTTTGCTCGTGTTTGACTCCTGTCTGTGAGAGTCTGACTCATAAATGAGAAGTGTTATTTTAGATAATGGACCTTTTACACTGCAAATCAAAAGTGCGTGGAGTGGCTTTAATGAAGTTTTGGCGAGCACTGTTTACCTTTGCTCTGAGGACTGTGCAGTGTAAGGAGCTTGTGGCTTTCTCGTACAGTAGGTCAAACTCTAGAGTCCCCAAGGAGGCTGGATGGGAGATAATGAAAAGTCAAGCGTGTGTCAGTTACTACGGTAATTACTTTGTGATGAATTCGTTACCTCCTAAATAGATGAGGCATGACCACAGGGAGAAAAACAAACAGCGGGAAATATTAAACACATTTCATCACATATAGTTAATTTAAAAGGAGTGGTTCAATTATTTTTTTTATTTCCTCTCATGTTTACTGGCCGAATCTTGATATTAATCCAAACTTAATTATTATGCTTTCAAGTGACTCACTGTTATCATCACTGTCACAGCTGTCAATCTCTATGGAGGTGTCCATGCTGCTCATGGCCGACAGTGACCCTCCTCCGCCCGCAGCTCCTGGTAACAGCGGAGACAAAAGGCCGCTGCTTACTCCCTCTCCTCCTCCGACAGCCCCTCCACCTTGACCTGCACTGCTTGGGCTAAGTGCAGCAGGAGCTGTCAGCTGATTGGGTGAGAGTGGCTCCGAGAAGGAGGAAGTGGGCGACAGGCGAGGGAAGTAGGCAGATATTTGGCGAATGGGGCGGATGGGGCCTGGACAGACATCGATGGCCATGTGCTCCTGGATGGAGATGCCGAGACGATTTCCTTTTCGCACGGTCATAGGGCTGTCGGGGGGAGGGGGGAAATTCTTAGCATTAATCACATATATTTTCAACAGCACAGATTCAGTCAGCTGAAACAAGAGCGAGGACTTGATGAACAGGATGTTTCCTGTGTTTGGTCATTTAGGAGACTCTTGTATCAGTAGAGAGGAAATGAAGTCGGATGAAGCCGTAACTCAAAGTGGTTTTCCCACTTGAAAACTCTTTGGGCATATTGAGGACAGCTTTAAAGATTTTTCCCATAAGATGACAGAAATTCAGCAGAGGATGAGCACGCATTTGCATTTCAGTTGAATAAATCTGAATAAACCTAAGCCTATGTGGGAGGATAAAAGATAATGGTCAGAAGGGGTCTACTCTGTATCCTAATCATGTTCAGTGTGTCTGTGTGAGAATGTTACCTGCAACGCCTAACAATCCTGCACAGGCAGGTAATTACAGAAGGAAGTATTGACAGGCAGAAACACACTTTGGGTGTCCCAGATAGAAGAGCCTCAGCGGTTATGTAAAGCCAAGGTTTCAGGGAGTCGTGTTGACCACAAGCTCGATGTGTCTGCTCTTTTCCCAAAATAAAGAAACACACGGGGGTGGATTACAAACCTCTTCAAGCTTTCCTTTTCTAAAGACAGCAGGGCTGGAGGGGGTGTTCTGTCCTCAATACTGAACCCCCCCCCCCCCCCCCCCCCCCCCAAACCCCCTCCTCAGACTACCTTCTGCTCTCGCTGCTTCAATCGATTGAAACTGAGAATATTTGCCTGTGAATATTTGCACATCTTTTTGTTTGTGAGCCGACTTTTGTGAGAAATCCAGCAAACTCAAACATGGAGTCTCGTGGTCATTCTGATTGTTCTGGCGACTAGATGGTTGGAAATTAAAGCCAACAAACAGAAGGAAAGAAAAAACTTAAATCATTACAAGAGTAGATTTTCTCAGATCTGCTTTCACAAATTTGGATTTTTATGTGATCTAAAGTTTTGGATGTCTCGGCTGTGAAACATGAAACACATTTTTTTAATAAATTCAAAATTATGTGACGTTTAATAATTTTGCTGTGCCTCAGTGTTTCTCACCTGCTTCCCTATAAACCACCAACTTTCCACAAAACCAGTAAATGTTCATTTCGGATTTTTTTCTGTGAAAATCAACATGCGTCTAAACATCCAACATGAACGCCACGTTGACGAAAGAAAGAAACAAAATAGAAAGTCAGGGAGAAGACCTTAATTTCATTTTGCCATTCTATATTAGGTCATGTCACATCCCAACATGGTTCATCATAAACAAATTAATGCCGACTGCAGTTCATATAAAAACAACTTAAAATAAGATTCATTGTAAAAGTAATATTTATAATAAAACTTGTTTTTATATTTTAAATGTATCATATTATTATGATAGGAAAATATGAAAAATATTTATAAATACATAATGTACATAAATATTTATGTACATCTTATAATTCTAAAAGAATAACTAAAATCAGGTGTACTTACTAAATGTATAGCTGGAGATAAATGTGTATTTATTTTCGTTGTGAAATGTGGATTTGATCTATTTTAAATGTAGCTGTTGAAGCATTTGTAGATTGCAGACCTCCACCAAGCAGCTCATTTCCACTCATATTATGAAGAATCCTTTTAAAAAACCCTGGTGTCCACAGTTCCTTCCAGATAACTCCCAAAATGCCATGCAATGTATGTTAGACATGACGCACTCTCAGAAAAAAAATTACAAATATCATTGTTGCATGAACCATATGATAAACACGTGCGGTAGCCTAACTTCCTTGGGAGACGTAACAGTACGTTACTCTTCCTCATTTTCAAACATGAAACTGTTTACGTTTTCCTTTTATTGTCATCCTTTTATTTGTCTCTTTTGTTTTGCTGTAATGTCTGATTCAGTGTTTTATCTACTCATTCAAAATTAATCTTTCATTTATTTAAAACACACTATGCAAAAAGAAATCTATGTTTGGTCAACAATTTCCCCTTTTTAACCCGTTAAAGCCGAACTAACATTAAGGGACAGAAGACAAGTATCAGATTGTTTACTACACAGTTTTGTGCGTTTTTTTTTTTTTTTTTTTTTTTTTGCATAAGGTGACACAAACATTCTCAGAAACTAAAAACCTGATTGGTTATCTTTAGAATTATATATTGTTTGTAAGGATTGTGTGGAATGAGCAACACAGCTAAACATGTAGGAGGCTCCACCAACAGAAATGTGCCAAAATCTCTGTAAACCAAAGTATTCTCAAAGGCTTGGGTGAAAATTGGTATTCACTCCTGTTTTAAATTCCTTTGTTGTGTGAATGATTACATCTATATTAACAACACCAGGGAGTAGAAAACACATTGTTTTTTTTTTTGTTTTTTTTACACTTTATTCATTTTACATAATCATAAATATCCATAGTGTGTGAAAGATCCATATCCAGCATTTAGCTGTGTGATGACGCCCCGTTCCTCAGCTAGGAGTTGCTGAAGGTCAACCAGTGTGATTGTGTTAGTTTAGTTACTGATTTCTCAAGCGGATCCCACGTTTGGTCCCTCTAGATGAAGTTTGTTCCCAGATTCTGGAGAAATGGCATCACCGTTTGCTTCAGAACCTTATTTTGACATGTCTTACTATTAAATTGATACCATTCAGAAGCCAGTCTTACACCTCTGACTGACACACACCTGGCAGCACTTCAGTCTCAAAACAAGAGTGAACAGCAGCAGAGTACTGAAGGGGATTTTAAATGTTTGTAGGACACTACCTACATGTTTAGCCATGTTGCTCATTCTACAACAGCAAAATATTTACAACTTTGTACTGTTAAACCAGAAATAATGATTTCCCAAACACAAATTTCCTTATTTTTTTTAGTTTTATGTAGCTGGAGTAAGTAAGTGGCACCACAATTTACAGTTTAAGTTACTTAGCAAGTAAATATTGTCCCCACAGTTTTTCTTCACTAGCTACAGATATGATTGCTCCCTCAGCTCTGTCTGTTTGTTAGCAACTTTATGCAAAAACTACTCAGTGGATTTTGGTGATTTTTTTTTTCTTGTGGACACAGAAATAGTTAAAAGGACTCTTTACTACTGTAAAATTGAGAAACTATATAATGTTACAAAGCAATTTTAATTTTACCCAGCCTTACAATGTCATTAGATTCATATATCTAAATGGCAGCGAGAGCTAATGAGAGGTCTGTTATAGCTCTTGTATAGATTAATATCATGGTGAATCCAGTTTTATGTTGTGTAACATAGATCATATCAACATACAGGACCATTGTTTTTGTCATAGGTTTCTATGAACATATGGAAGGAATTGAGCTGGTTACATTTTTTAAAATTAAAAACGAGATAAAAGTTTGAACACGACTGCTCAGCAAGAAAAAAAAAACACTAAATAAGTCGACATACATACTGCTAGTTTGCAAATATTATGAACTACAAACTAAATTTATTAAAAATGTTATGTAATAAAAAGTAATGAAATAAAAGAGGAAAAGAACTGTAACAAGGTCACTATGTTTTTAATAAATATTTGACCATTAAAATCATTGTCATTTCAGATTCGTATGGTATGTTTTGTAGGACTATAACAGGGTAAAAATCACAATATAGGTTGAAACGAGCTGCTTGGCGGAGGTCTGCACGCACCGAGTGCTTTTCTAGTTTCCAGTGTGAAGAGCGTGTGAAACTGCATAAAGACACATCAGATCATTTTGCTGACTTTAAGGTAACCTTTTAAACCATTTCCAATTGAAAATCTGGATATTCAGTTCTGCAGGTCACGATGCTGCAAGATAGAAATAAAAACAGCGACAGAAATGTCATTTGTGAATGTTGCTGTGAGTGTTTAGTTTTTACCATAGTAATATGTTCCAAGCCCATTGTCAGATGTTTAGTCACACCTCTGTTAGGATGCGTTGGAGTGGAAGCTTTGGTTTGAGACGCTTTGACGCCTTGCCAACGCTTCTCTAAGAAAAGCACTGTATGGACACACTCCCTTGCAAGATTTCTACACCCATCCAAGAAGTATTCTCACACATACAACCACAACCTTGTTTTTTTTTTACACCTCCTTTTCATACAGATTAAATAAACATAACCAGATGCAGGGTGCAGCTTAATGTTTTGTGTAAAAACAAGTTTAAAGAATTAATTTTCCCACCAAGAATGAGAACAGATTTAACTATTTATTTCAGATGCACATTTCTGACTGTGTATATGTTTAATAGCTGTGGTTTTGTTTTCTATTCAAAATCCTCTCAAGGGTCACAAAGCAGATACATTTCAGATCTTTCACTCATCAAGATGAAGTTAATATGACCAGCGATGCCCTGGCAGACTGTGGCCCCTGACTGTTGACCTTCAGCAGAATTACAGGCCGTGAGGGTCATTCTTCATGTGTGTTCAAGTGTCTGTTGTGAGAGCGAGATCCACCACGGCTTTTCCAGCTTTAGCTTGGCTGGTGATGAAACAAATGCCAGAGACATTCTGCATGGTGCCAGCATGGAAACTTCCTTCACTCATCTGACTGAAAGGACTTTGACAGACCTCTGGCTCTGGGATGGGAGATGATAGACGTTGTGCCTTTTGAAAACCAGCAGCATTCGTTCTGGTCTCTCAACAGGACTATAAATGACTTCAACAGGGAGTTCTATTTCTCTCATTGCAGCTCAATTAATTAGTGAAAAGATAACCTTTTGCCATGTAAAGCTTTTCAAACCTGAGGGGAAATAATGTGTGGAGAAGATAAAGTTGTGCTAATCAGAGTTACGGTGAATCCTTTAAGTTTGCCAAAAACAATAAAGCAGAACTGGAGCCACTGAAATAATCTGAAGTGGGCGATTGTAAAACATTAAAGTGAAGGTGAAAACAAGTTAATGAAGCTCCTAATAATGATAAAGATGATTATAGAACTGATTTAAAGACCAATAAACCCAGATGAGGTAATTATAATAATAAATGCATAAGCCCAGACAGTTATAAGAGTACCATCACGTCTGCAAACAGACATGCTGATACGCTTCTATCAGATCTTTAATTCATTCCTCGTTATGCACACACTATTCAGCTTCGTGAGCGGGTGTCAGTTGACATAATGTGCGCAGTCATCCGCCTTGCAGTTCTGGCAGATGTGGCCGTAAGCCGGAGCAGCTTGAGCACCAGCAGCAGAATCAGCAGCAGGAGGAGCAGCACACGTACAACTGCGAGGCCCGGGGGCTTGCAGCTCTTTGGAAAGCAGAAGCTTCACATGGAGCTTGTGATTGATCGCTCTCATGGTGCCAGCTGGAATCTCTCTCATCTCCTCTTTTCATCATCCTCTTGTTGCAGAAAAGTGTGGCAGTGTGCACACAAAACAACAAGGTGCAGATTTTACTTGCACACTTAAGACGTTTCAACATGGTGCAACACAGAAGGCTTTATAGCAAATGGGTTGAACAACTTTATATAATTCCAATGCAACAAGGTTGCAGCACAGTTTGTCCCCTACAGCTACACACAAGATCACGGTTGCTTTTACTTATGCAGCTGTAGCAGAGACATGGACCTTTGCACTTATATTTGAGGTTACTCAGGTTTTTTTCTTCCTTGAGAAAGAGAAATGAAGCTTTCAGAATCTGACATTCAGTTATATTTCTACGCAACATGCGACCTCCCTTCCCTCTCCTCTTTTAGCTCTTTCACTTTAAATTAAACTCATATGACAGTCATGGATGCTCTTCTCCTCATCCTCTACCTTCCCATCTCCGCGGTAATAATCCACCTTTCTTCTCCATCTTTACTTCTATTTAATTATTCCTCCGTCAGCCTCTCTCAGACATCTTCATTCCACCTGTAGCTATGTGAGGAATTCTCTGTCACTCTGCTGGTTTCCATACCCCCACCCCCACTTGTGTCCTACATACAATGGGCCCCTGCGGCGGGCTCCGTTCACCTTTAAATAACAAGCTGCAGGATGACAGGCAGATGGTATGGTACAGTGCTTCACTGTGTAGCTACTCATTAGACCTTAATAGGGAACATCATTTATAGCAAAGCACGGTGACAATGAGGGGCTGTCAATTAGAAGCAAGTTATTTTCGGGTAGCCAGAGATGAGTAAACTCCAATGTGTGTGGGTGTGTTGGACGGTGTGAGGGAAAAGTGAAAGAGCAGGTAAAAAGATGCTCAAACAGACAGATGGCACATGTTGCATCTGTCTGCAGCTGAAGACGGGAGCAGAATTTATGTGTCTGTCACTTCGTCCGGTTTTCATAATATATATGCACAGAAAAAGAAAGATACAAACTACACACATGCATGAGCCAAACAGGCAATATACGGATGCAACGACTGCAACAGAAAGTAAGAAAATGAGGAATTTTTCAGGCAAAGAAATTTGCAGAGTAAAACATTTCCAGCCTCTTTACCAACCTGTCTGCATTTAAAAGATAAAATAGTAAAAAATGGTACCTTACCTCAGTGATAGAATAAAAGTGAAACTCCTCATAAAAAAAGGGGGGATTCCAGAGCGGCAAGGAGAGGGAGACTAACAGGTGAGGAAGAGGGAAGCAGAGAGCAGAGGGAGAATGGGGGAGAGAGACTGAGCCAGCGCTACGTGTATCATTAAAAATTGAATGCACGGATAGTTCAAGTTGAGATGAAAACGAGGAGCAGAGGGGAGAACAGCTTTCTGAAGGAGGAGGAGGATAGAGGGAGTCAAGAGGATGAGAGAGAGAGAGAGAGAGAGAGAGAGAGAGAGAGAGAGAGAGAGAGAGACAGTGGGGAGTTGTTCCTTGACAGTCAGTTGCGCAAGTGACTGTTTTGCTTCATTCTTTCCTGCATCCCCCCACCATAGCCACACACACGCACACACACACACAAATGGGATTGTTTTGTCATACAGGAGGACATCGCATTGACTTGCATTCATTCCCAGAAGGGTTGGGAGATGAAACTTTTTAAATGTCAGTAACAGCGGCTTCAGTCTGAGCACATTCATTAATTTCATACATAACAGTTTAGTTTAATGACATGAAGTCATGTTTGAGTCAATCTGGGATTTTTACTGATGTCAGCATTTCCCAGCAGATTGCAGATTAAGCTGCTGCATCGGGTGGTGTGTAAAACAAATCAGTTTTGGAAGTTATCTGTGGAAATTATTTTAAAAAAATAATTCTGCTGTCATTGTTGTGTTTTATTGTGTGTTTGTGTATTTGTTTGTTATTGCACAATTTTATTTATTGTAATGGAAAAGACTGATCAAAACAATTAATAATCAAGAAAAAGATTTAAAAATTTGCTTGTTTGGCCAATTAGCTTATTTATAACATCCACATGTAAAAACAAGAGAAGCACTCAGAGAGCACAAACCTCTGCCAAGGCCTTTAAAAAGTTCCTGGATCCAAACAGTGATCCGGATCACCACCAAAATTAAATCAGTTCTTCATTTTCACATTTCCAACAAGTCCTGAAAATTTCATGAGAATCCGTCCATAACCTTTTGAGTTATGTTGCACACAGACAGACAGACAAACAAACAGATAAACACCGGGAAAAACATAACCTCCTTGGCGGAGGTAATAAAAAAGAACGTTAAAAAAAAAAAAAAGAAACAAAGAAAAATGATCTATTACTGATGGCTTGATTTGTACTTCTTCAAGGCTGTTTCCACTTGTTTCTACAACATCTTCACTAAATCATTATGGCCACAAAGTCTGGCTTATTTCATCACCTTCTTATGATGCCATGCAACTTTATCCACTGCAAAACAGATACTGAAAATGTGCCTGAAATACCTTCTCACTGTCATTTTGAAGGAAAGTTACAATTTAAAAAATAAATTAAAAATAGATCCTGCCAATTATGAAAGCCAGATAAATGGTTTAAAATGACCCGAGTCAATAAATCTGATTAAAGCTGATGATAACAACTTGCATGTTTGTCTGTCTAGAGGTTGCTATTGTTTACTGCTATCATACTCATATATCAGGGAATACAGGATGCTGATTGGTCCAAATTACCTTGACACAGCTACAAACACATCTCTTTGAAATTATGCTAAGGGTTCTCTAGCATGATAAAAAGTGATGCCAGGGGCTCCTGAGCAGCATGTGATGAACTGGAAGTGAGAATGTGTTGCACAGTGATGTCTGAGGTTTGACATGATATTAGGTTTAGTTTGGTCGCACTGCCGGACTTGACTGAATATGATCATTTGACGGGTATCAACAAAAGGTTTGGGCCTATGAGTCCCTGAACCACTCACTATATCAACAGTTTATATTTCAGGTGTCAGATTAGTTCAAACCTACTTATTTAACTTAATTAAGCAGGTAAAGTTTCCATCACAATTACATGACTTAATATGACTTTAATTGTCATAAAAACCAGGTCTTAGTCCAAAAAGTTGATGACTTAAATTTTCAGAAACAGGTTTCTTTCCTATGAAATGTGACTTTAAGAGGTCATTAACCTCACAATGGCGAGTACACACTCTGTGTTTAATTTAAGTGAGGCAGGGGAAAGAAGGCACATCTAATTAAATATCTCCATCTTTCTGCTGAGGTTAATTCCAAACTGTGTCCAGATCTCATTGTCTCTCTCTCTGAAGCCCCCCCACTCTGAAACACACACACACACAGTCTCTGCAGTCTCTGTTCCTCCATATAATTAAGCTAATAGTTCTTGAGTCAGTGATAGACAAAAGGAAGTATGCTATTTCCCCTTAAGTGTCTATAGAAAGGACAAAATTGGTGTTGTCTCCGTCCTTTTTCATCTGACTTGCCTCTTTCCTTTTCTGCCTTTTTCTTTGAAATGTGAAACTTTCCACAGGAACCAAGAAGCTGTTGCTTCTCTCAGGCTGCCAAATAGACTTGCCGTTACCATTTTCTGTGTATATGTGTGTGTGTGTGTTCTCAAGTATTGCTAGATGTCTTTGTTCAGTGGAGTTTTTGTCGTCTTTTTTTTTTTTTTTAATGTCCCCCCCTCTCCCCCTCAATATCCCCTCGTCTCCTTCACACTTAGACACACACACACACACACACACAAACACACACACACACACACACACACACACACACACACACACACACACAAGCCTCTTCACATGTGTTCCAGTACCATAAAATTGATGCCATGGCACAGACATGCATGAATGCATTAACATGGCAAAATAATACACCCAAGCCTCCAGAGAATGATGACTCCTTCATGAAAACAGCTCATGCCACACGCATTTTCAAAACCACATGCACAAATGACGCACACACACATTCCAATTTAGAGCCTCCGCTCTGCCAACGTTGTCAAAAGACCCTTCAGTCTTTGTACCATCTTTTTGGGCTTTATTCCATTTCCCTCCCTCTCCTCTTCTCTTTTCCTCGGCATTATATCTCCACTTTCCTGCCTCCTGTTTATGAGAACAGAAAAGATCCTCATTATAAATTCATAGTCCTTACGTGCTCTCTCCACACCAATTATATCAGGGACGCGTGCTGGTGCTTCACTGAAAACAGCTGACCATAACAGAGTCCACAATGGCTCTGACAAGAACAAATGACATCAGCGAGCCAGTTGGCCTTATTACCCGCAGATGACTAACACTGACACAAATGTTTTTCTCACCAGTCTCAGTGTGACACTCAAACAGTGTCACCCAACAATATCTGAATTATTTTTTTATTTATTTAATATCTTTTTACTTCATTAGTCAACTATCAGTTTGATTGAGATGGTAACAGCAACATAAAGAGTAGAGTAGTGCCCATTTCACTCAGATCAAAGCTACACAAATCAATAAAGAATGTGAAGCTAACACTACAAATAGGCTGATTTTGGTTCAATAAGCATACCTGTTAGTTGATACTGTGTTTTGTATGACCCTGAATTGTTACCTTGTGTTGCAGCAGGCATGTATTTATTATCATTACAGCGAGTCGTGAAACTCGTTGCATGTGACTCCATATAGTTATCACAAAATAGAATGTATTTGAAAGTATGGTTCAACATAGTGTCACCATCCACCTGGGTCTCCAAAACAAACTCTTAACTCATTTAAATTTTACGTGATTTTCCTCTCTTGCTTCTTATAAACTTAAGAAACTAGATGTTTGTCTGTAAATCTTGGAAGGGTTGTACGTGAACTTCGAATTTCCCATCGGGGATGAATAAAGTGTGCTTGATCGATGGATTGATGTTTTTCTTTAAAGTTATAATTAGTTATTATATATATTATCTATTCTGATATCTGACTGACAGATATTCTGAATATCTATTCTGATTTTATTTCTGTACTGTGAATAGAGCTGTTAAGAGCCACAGCTTTATGTGCTCTCAGATCTATTTACAGCATGTATTTATTAGTATTTCAGCCTCTGTAATTTTCTCTTAATATGTAATATTATGTTCCACCTATTTACTTCATAATCTTTCAATGGGCTAATTAAATCTCAATTAAGTAGAAGACATCAAGAAACTAATCGTGAACACCTGAACACACATGGCAAGGGTGCTTCCGTGGGCTTAACAAACAGTGAGCCAACATATGCCACAAATAGCTACAAACACTGTTCATTCCATATATTTTATTTTCCTCAGGCTATTACTATATATAATTGTTATCATTGCATGACTAGTATGTGTTTTTTGCCCTTCTTTTGTCTATAGAAGTAAAGCCCGTTGACTCACCAGGCACTCTACATTATTTTCAGCATCCAAATCAGACATTTTTAAATTACTTCCAAATTACCAGAATGGGATTTTTTTTTTATCTATCACTATTTTCCTGTCCTAATCCCCATTTCATGTAAGTTGATTTTGACTCTGACTTAACACTGCAGTAAATGTAAAGTTTAGTCTGCCATTAAAATATAACTTTACCTAATTGACTGTAATAGTATATGCTGGTTTTGAAAAAAGCTAACAAACTTAGCATTTACAAGCAGCAGTTTGCCTTCTTAGTGAATTTCAGGTCAGTCTGTTTTGACAAAAACAGTGATGAAAAGAGTTGCCAGGAACAGAATTATTCTTGTGCAGCTGTATTTTCTACAGTATCATTTTGGTCATCATAATTTCGCACATTAAACAGAATTGCCGCAAACTCTTTGTAGATAGTCTGTAACACTAACTGAAAAAATAACCAGGTAAATCGTGCTTGTGTAGCCGGGAACGACCAAACAGCGGACTTTTGACAGATAAACTATTAAAAGAATATATAAAACATGTTATAATCTGTACAAACCAATCTGTCACCATTTACAAGGACTACTTTGTTTTTTATGTAATTTACCATTATTAAAGACACACAGGCTTTAGTAATTCAGTAAGTGGATGTTGATTTGTTGGAGACTTCAGAAGGATTTTTTCTCAAACTGAAAACAGTAGAAAGAACTGATAAATAACAGACTGTGCCACCACCAACACTGCATTGTGTTCATGTTTTATTGAGCTTTCTATGACAGTCTATAACAATTAGAAAAGTTAGCAAAAGTTCATGCTTTGCTGTTGCAAAGTGTATCTGCAACGCCTTTTGGACTTTGGACTGTTTTTCAGATTTTTCTTACTGATGTAGTTTTTATAAGTCGACCATTGCTCATTCATCTATACCTGTAAGCTTATTGTCTTCATGACTGCATAATTCCAGTCCACTCCCATAAAAAGGTGCAGTTACAGCACAGTTAATCACACTGTGTGTCAGGTTTTTTTTTTGCATAGGACTTTATGCAATGTGATTGAGATGACGTGACCTGATACTGCGATTATTACCATGAACCATTTGCAATGTTATATTAAGTATGTTAAATCACACACCAAAAGCTGAAAATCCACATAAATGACAAGTAAAAAGTGGCAAAAGCAGCATACTATATAGTATCAATATCAGTTGGGAAGAGACACACTGGCCATGAAACTTTACAATCATAAGGCAAAGACAGAGAAGCAGACACACTCACCTGTGGTAAATTACAAATGACAAATTTATTCAGCACGCTGTTCAGTGTATTTCTGACAATGTTGCATTTTAAACAACGAGATTAGAAATGTGGATACAACAAGCAGTATAAGTAGTAACCTCGGAGTCATATTTGACTCCAAACTCAGGTTTACCATTTGCATTAAGAATGTCAAAAAGACTTCTTTATATCATCTGAAAAATACTATCAGAGTTTGACCATTTCTCACTCAGGCGGATGCAGAGATTCTCATCCACATCTTCATCACCTGTAGGATGGATTATTGTAACACTCTTCTTTCTGGTCTCCCAGCAAAACTTTACCACCTCTGCAGTTGCTGCAGAACTCTGCTGCACGTTTGCTTCCTGGGACCATAGGGAGAGCCCACATTACCCCCATCCTAAAGTCTGTATTGGCTTCCAGTTCGCTTCAGGGTTAATTTTAAGCTCTTACCCCTGGTTTTTGAGACTCTTAACGGCCTTGAGCCGTCTTACTTATTGGATATCCTTAGGTACTACGATCCATTCAGAGCCCTCAGGTCCTCTAATAGGCGACTTTTACAAGTTCCAAACGTTTTAACAAAGACTCACTTTTTGTTTTTATACTCCACATTTAAGGAAAAATCTGCCAGAGGACCTGAGGATGATGGATACTGTTGAGGTTTTTAAAAGTCAGCTCAAGACCCGTCTTTTTAATCAGGCTTTTAATTAGTTCCATTTTTAGACTTTTCTTTTATGATTGTCATTTAAATTATTTACCTTTCTTATTGAATTTGATGGTTTTTTTTGTGTTGTTCTTTTTGAGGCGGTAGCCTTTATAGTCATGATTAGTATGCCAATCTGGATCCCTAAGATTGGTTTGATGAGAGTGTTTTATGTTTTTTATTTATGTGAGTGTATGTGAAAAGTGAGTATATGTGTTAGACTTTGGGTAAATTCTCTGTTTTTGTATGTGAAGGCGTGTTTTTAAACTTGTTTTTGCTCTTTATTTTGTAAAGCACTTTGTGCTACTTTTATATGAAAAGTGCTATATAAATAAACTTTGATTGATTGATTGATTGATTGATTGATTGATTGATAGTGATCTTCATAAGAAATGTTCAGAAATAGGTAAATTATTTTTGAAAGTTTGCCATGCACCATAAAATCAAACATAATAACTTGCAAAATTTTCCCATTATGACATTGTTAAAATATCAGGAAACAAAGTCATATTTGATCAAAAGAACACCATAGGTTATGTGGAAACACATGAAGGACATCAGATTTTCAACAATTCATAAGAATAATAAAAAAAAAAACATCGTAATGAACTATGAGGCTTTGTATGTTGGCAATTCGGAAGCCTTATTTTCCACTTTGTGTGACAGCATCCTTATCTCTAATGCCAGCTGTCTGTGGTGGTGTCTGTATATGTAAACAGCAACTTCTTTTTTATGTACTAAGAGAAATATCCACCTTCGCATGTCAGATAAGTGCAGGCATGATTTAGCTAATACATGTACATATAAAGAAGGAAAATAATAAAACACACAAGTGTTTAGTTTTTTTCTTTTAACTGTGGTTCAACATATATTTGCCCCCTAAAGATGAACGAAAAGGAGATAAATTATCTGTTCAAACCAGACATGGAATTGGTGATGCAGCTGCAGCTTTAATATCAGCAACACAGCCGCTGCAACATGTCGCTGTAGAACCAGCTGCCAGGCTACAATGAAATGAATACAAAGCTATGCAGAACATAATAAAAAAAATATATTAGAAAGCATTACAGTTACAGTGTGCAAGTAGAAAGCAAAGTAATAACTTTGGTTCAGTGTCATCATCCATGCAGACCAGTCACTGAATTATTTTCCTGCAAATGTGTGAAATGGAAATGGTGTCATTTAAAAGACCCTTCATGTCACAAATAAAATAAAGTCTGACTGTGTGGACACATACTACTGTTTTTTTTAGTCCAAGCACAGGAAACAAACAAAGAATAATAAATTAAATAAGATACTGCATCTGAATAGCAAAGATTGAAGTTGGAGGATAATAAACAGGGGATGTTATTGTCAAAAGAACTTTTATAAAACAAGCTGATTTTCACTACTTAAGAATCTGGTTTTGAATTTTTTGCTTCAGTCACATGTTGGCTTGTTAAATTATGAATAAGCACACTTAATATTGTCTTCAGAAGTCCAGCCAAGACGGAAAAGCAATTAACGGAGACAGTTGGGTGCTTGAATCTCTGATCTGAGTATCTACATTATATGAGCTCTCCATATAGGATGTGCCTTAACTCTCAGCAAATTGTCCTGAGTGTCGTCCCAGTTACCTTATTATTCCTTTCTATTCTCGTCCCCTATGGAGCTTTACATCATGACAGGAGGAAGACATTGTTATATGTGCTCTCATGTGGGTAAAGATGTGTCTAGTGGATGGAAAGAGCACACCGCTAAAATTTGCTTAAATAAAAGAAAATTTTTCAAAAAAGGAAACATGCTGCAAAATGAGAAACGGACACTGGAGAGATGTTTGACCTCAGATTCACCCAGCAAGCAGCCTTGGTTGCACTATGGAAATGAGCTGCCGGACCACTCATGGTGGGCAAAGAACAAGTTAAAAATGAGTACATGAGAGACTGTGACATGTACAGATGAGTGTGCAGTGTCTTATGAGCCTTCTGACTTAATGTGCATGTCCACTCAAACTTTATTATGTCGTTGGATTTCATGTCTCCTTACAACAAAGGCATGTGAATGCATTTACGTCAGCAGCTCCCTCTGCCTGTTGATGTAAATATGTATCAAAGCTCAGAGGTAGGAACAGAACAGACAACAATATACAAGCAGAAGTGTCACAATTGCAAATCAAAGGTGAAACTGCAAATAATTTGGATCAAAATCTTGGCATGCATCAAGAGCTGTGACAAAACCTTAAAAGATCCTGACAGATTGTTTCAGTCGAGCAATTTTCTCACTAAACTGAGGAAATGACTGAAGTGCAGCTGCTGTTAAAGATTATTAACCAGCCTTTGTGGAAGGTAATAGCTTCATATCTTCCCCACTTGACTGAAGTCCCAGCGATTATTTAATCAGACAGTAAAATCTAAATGATGTGTTACCATTAGTAGTCGGAAACAAAAGCTCTGAAATTACCGAGCTGATGGGAGATCTGTTTTAATGGGATTTTTAAACACTTCTGCTCTGCAGTAATACATGTGAGATGAATTATTTTATTCACTGGTTTCATTTTCATGGGGCATAGTGATGGGATTGGTGAGCTCTGCTGATAAATGTCTCTCAGCTGGAAATGACCCAACTTCTGTCCCCTGAAGGAAGACACACATTTAGTTTGGCAATTTCAGTTCAACCAAAATAAATATGCCTTCATTGTTATTTATTCTGTAACAGCTCAAATACTTGGATTTTCTAAGTGTGCAATATCATTGTTAGTTGTTGCCATATATGGCTTTAAATCACTTTCATACACCTTGGTTGTTCTGGACCTGCTTGGCAAAGTAAAAGAATCTGAAACATCTTAGTTGAGTTGCAGTTTCCAAGGGCCATTAGCGTGCATGTCTGACAGGAATCAAAGCAACCGTATCTGAGATGTTGTACCAAACAGTCAGCTTCAGCAGCACTTCTCTTTACAATGGAGCTGTCACGATAAAGCCCAAGCCAAATGATGATTATGACTGACCTGGCTCAGCCCAGGTCAGGTGGGAAATGGGAACAGGACAGAGGCCAGACAAAAGCTGCTTGAATAAATGAAAAATGAGCTTTCAGAACTGGACCCATCCACGGATGACAAAAATCTTTTGCCGCAAACATGGCTAAAATCTGGTAGGACAGATGCTATAATTCATCCCAAGTCTGGTGTGAATGAGATCTGATCACAGACTCAACTGCACGGGTTCATCTCCAGGTGTTGAGACTGAGATAGACTGGCATCATGATTAAATTCAGGTCCCCACATATGATACGTTGTTGGGGAAAATGTGGTTAAATTAGTCAATTCTCCAACCAAACCTGGCAACCGTTAGTGACTGGACCACAGCTGTTTTATTAAACATAAACCCCTAACAGACAATAACCATGTGTTCCAACACTTGCACTTAGGTGTGTGTGTGTGTGTGTGGTGCATCTGGCTACTGAAATCCAATCCAAGATAATCAGGTAGGAAAGCCTTTGTTTACATAGAGGTTGAAGTGCAGATTATGTGTAACTTCTAAGTAACACTGCTGACACACTAAAACTTAGAAAGTGACGTAAAATTTAAATTCGGATATTTCTTTATGTTGGATATATAAAAATACAAAAGTAAATGTAAGAAGAGATTATGAGTTATGCTTTTGTACTTTTAACAATTGTTAAAGACTCAAAGACAGTCGTAAATGGAAAAAGCACATTTAAATCCAGACTAGACCAGACCAGACTAACCTTATGTTTATGTACAGTATGTACTGCAGTGCGACACTGACTGAGGCAACATGGCGCTCAGTGAGACTTCATCAGAGCTGATGATAATTCAGTCAGATTTCTGAAATACATTTCTGACACAGCAGTTGTTGTACAACAGAAATTAGCTGTAAAAGTATCTATTTGGTTTTTTTCAGATTGCTGATTGTACAAAAGTCAGTAATAATGTACAAATGGGATTAATATTGTGCATTACTTGCAGGTTATGAAAGGCTGCCAGATTCCAGTGCTGCTGTTGCCACAACCACATCCAGGATGTAATTAGTATGTTTATGAGGAGGCATGGACACCTCGTTGGTTTGCATCTCTGACACAGAGCTTTATCTGTCCCACTTTCTCTGGAAAGAAATACATCAATGAGAGCTACATCTGCCGTGCTACTTCTACACCCCAGTGTCTAAGCTTCAGGCATTTTGGTGGTTGTTATGCTTTGTGGTAGCTGACTGACATTCAAAGGCCAAGAGACATGGCATTCATTTCTGTGTTGCGCTACCAGCCACGACACATCATCTCTAATAAATGTTTATACAAAGTCTTGTTGTTTTCGCCTTTCCTATTCATCTAGACTTATCTATGTTTAATTGTGTCTGAACTACATGAGCACTAAGGAAACTAAGACCAAGGAGGAAAGTGAAGAAACCTGGAGCCCACATGAACAAAACATTCTGGCTGTTTTAACATCTCTGGTAAACCTTCTTCAGCTTATCTTCAAAGGTTTGCCCTTTGCCTGTCAGCAGTCATGTTTTTCTTCACATCTCTTTTTTTGTTTTGCTTCCTTTGTGGCTCTGGGACTTCCTGCCAGGCGTGATGGTGATGCTAACAGGAGATTTGACTCATGCACTGCAGATCAACAATAAGCCATCTAAAGCTTCAGTCTGCAGTCCACTCATTGCCTTGCCAAGTAGTACAACATCTGCTATACACAGATTTTGTTCTAAAGTATCTGTTTTGGATGGAGGAATTCCATGTCCAGACTGGGAAACCCTCCCCGAGCATGTGTTTTATCCCCGGCACTGCCACAGTTCCTTTTTTTTTTTTAACTTTATGAACTCAGTTCATTGAATAAACATTGTTTTTCTCCGGCTGTCTGCTCCTTCCTGGATCCTGCCTATCTTCTCTCTGGCCTTAACTCTACCCCCACCACAAATTATGTCAATAAACTGATTTGTTTTGCTTCCACAGGAATTTATAACAACATTTTGATATAGAAAACTTTGCAAAGAACTAAAGATCAATTAAATGTTTTGTAATCTTTCTTGAAAAGAAGAAAAGAGTCCTTGATGAATGAACCTGATTTCCATGGTGTTGGTCTTTCAGGCTAGATATGAGTAAGTCATAATCTCTAATGCCTTGTAGTTATTGTGCAGAGAGAAATTAAGCCTTTTTTTTTTTAATGTTTGTTTATTTGTTTGTTTGTTTAAATTCTTTTTCTTTCAGCTTGATTCAACCTTTGCAAAAGTTTGATGTGGGATTATTGTAAGAAGAGGACACGAAAGAAAACAATCTGGAGGCAGATCAGTGTAAAATAAGCTTCTTTGACAGGTAAAAGCAGTGAATTAGCAAGTTAGGAACATACTAAACTCTACTTTGGGTGTAACATCCATCAGACACCAAGCCTGTCTTTTAATTGCCCAGATAGTGGACTACGTGAGGTCTTAGCCAGTTTCCAACCATTCATTCATTAATATCGCTTGGTCCAGTTCAGGGTTGTGGGGAAGTTGGAGCTTATCCCAACAATGAACAGGCAGGAGACGGGGTATACCCTTGACAGGTTGCTTGTCCATCACAGGGCCAGTGCAGAGAGATTTTAAAAAAACCATTCAGGTTAAAATTCAATTCAAAACGAGAATTTAGAGATCAGTAAATCTAACATGCACATTTTTGAGCAGTGGGAGAAAGCAGGAGTACCCAGAGAGAACCCACACATACACACATACACAAGGACAAATGCAAACTCTACACAGAAAGGTCACCAAAATAAGTGTACAGAAGCTGCTCACTATTGTTGAAAATAAACTACCACACTCATTGAGTTGGAGACAGGGGTCAGTCTGGCTTATGTAACCCGCAGAAATAATTGTTAATATATAATGCACAGTTAGCTTAGACAGTTCCCTGGATGACCATGTGACATTTACAACATCTACTCAGATTTTGAGCATCTTGTTAGTTAGACCACATTTACATGCATAAAAGGTCGTCGCCTGATCTTGCAATGTCGGGAATGAGACATGAAGTAGACCTTAAAGGAGCTTTCTCATTTGGTTTGGACAAATCACCATTTTCTTCACTTGTGCAGGGAAATGTCAGATCTTTTCTGGATTTCATTGTGTATGTGTTTGTTTTCACAAGAACACATTAATCACTGTAACAATGGATTTTCAGTAGATGTGTACTGAAATACACTTCACAGCAGGCAATATAGTAGGGCTGTGAGGATATGCTTTCGTCCCGATTCGATTTGATTCGATTCCAGTTTTTTGGGTGTTAAATTACAATTCTTACAATTCTTTGATATTGCTGATATTTGTTAATTAAAAACAAAAAAAAAATGTATAAAACTATGCATGAAACCATCATTCTGCTGCTGTAATGCCCAAGGACACAAGTAAAAAGATCAATACAAACAATAAAAATGACAAAAAATTTTATCATGGATTATTTTTATTTATTTGGGAAAAATTAATTTTTTTAAACAAAAAAAATCTATTTTAAAATTGTGAAGCAAAATAAATCCCAATTTTCGATTTTTTGATTTGATTTTCCCTCCCCTACTATATAGTGCACTCATTCTGTGCATTCTGGCTATTTTACTCACGTGATCACATGACTACTGGCTGTCACCACAGCAACCACCATGTGTCATTCCAAATCCAATCCAAACTTGTGTAAAAACGTGTTACTGTCTTATTTTGTATTTCTAACCTGCTTGACGTTTATGTCACTTTGAGATCCTGCACACAATGCATTTTGGTCTATACTGACCCATCCAATGACCATCGATACTCACTGCTTTTCAAGATGCAGTGTGGGTAATTTTGAGTGCACTACTTTTTTCTGTCTGGACATTCGGACAACCCTGGAAAACGGCGTGACCATCATACATGGCACTATGTAGGGAATAGTGTGGACATGGACATTCGGACACACATTGGTGTACACATGTGTGAGCTTCACGTTTGATGGAAGCCAGGATTGTTTACATGTGATGTCTGAGTCTGACTGGAACTTTACTTTTCACTCTACAATATGTAACCCTAAAAAAAGTGAATCCTGTACAATTAAATAAGGCATATTTTCTCAGCGGTTTTATGTTTGCTGCGTATGCACACAAATCCTATTTGAAACTTGTGTTTTTCATTCTGAACAACTAACATGCTTTAAGCTCAAAGGCAGCTGAATATGAAAATATTTCCATGCAAACTTTAACTTATCAACAGTACAACAACTGTTTTGTTTTGAGATATTTATTAGCAAATTGTGGATGATTAATTGGCCCATTATTAGTTTACTGAAGATAATTGCATTGTTATCCCTGCAGCCAGTGTTTGTGTAGGTAGATTCAGTGCAATTAAAAATGTTCTGAGTGTTCACAGAACTGTATCAAAGCATTACAGCAATGTTGAGGAAGTAGATGCTTATCACAACATGCTGTCTTCATAAACAGCCAATTTGAGCTGTCTATCACCACAGATTTGGCTTGTGCCTATCCTGTTGGCAATTGTTTATGTGACATGTAACTGTGAATATCTGTCACATGATGTCAAAACACTGGTGTATACAGGCAGTATCCACAGTGCATTAGCAGCTATGTGCCCATATCCCCTGATATCCTGACTTCTGTGTAGTGAGTAAATGACTGGACAATCCAGGTGCAGCTCAAGGCTCAGACACACACACAGACACACACAAAAATACAAATCACAATAACTAAATAAAGGAAAACAGATCATTAAGATAAATTACACAAAATCCAACACAAAACCCAATGAAATTAGAAAAATAAAATTAGAAAATATAATACATAAACCTGCAATTAAAACAATCTGAGACTACGACAGAAAGCAGTTTACTGACAAAAATGTTTCCACAACTTGGTACAAAACTGTGGAAAACTTCAATCCAAAAACGTCTTTATTTTTGCACATCAGTATTGTGCATCATTTTAATCTTGCAGAGCTCTTTATATGCTTGTTTACAAAATGCATTTTGACAAGACGCTGTGTCAGCAAGCATTGGAATGTCCTCTTTAAATAAGAGCATGGAATCAGCTTGTTTTCTTGTTTTCACTCACAAGTGCATTCGTACAGCCTCGGGAAAAATGCAGCAAGACACATGAAAACAGAATTCTATTAAAAGTACAATGATATTCACATAGGATGAAAAGGGTATTTTAGCATGCATCATTCTGGTCTGATGATGGTTTTGAGTTCACATGCTGTAAAACCATTATGCAGTAGCAGTGTTTGCAACTATTTTGGTTTTTATTTCATATCTCTTGCCATATGATTTTATAACTGAAAAACTTTTTGACATTGATGTTTGAAAAATGAACAGATACAATTAATTTAGTTGCACAAAGGAAATGTGCTGAAGCACATGCAAAAAAAAGGCTTATTGGAACACAAATGTCCTGATCATGTAAAACATGATTGTGAGACATTCATAACGTTGTCTTGACGGAAAATGTTGGTTTCATAATGTTTTAATATTCATCATTTGGCTGCAGAGCTGCAGAAGTGTGTAAGAGTGGAGTTAATGGCTTATGAAATGGAACAAGACAAACAGAAATGAGAAAATAAGAGTGAGAAAGGAACTAATAATAGAATCTGATCAATACAGAAAGATTCTCATCCATTTTATCAGAGCTTACTGTGATTATTTGATAAATATACGTCTTTATATCTTTGGAAATTTTGAATCAAAGAGAAAATAAGGAATAAAAAAGGGGGGGGGGGCTGAAGAACAAATGGAATCGTCTGGAAAAATCATCACCGATGAAATTGAAGTTGCTCTGGCTGTGTTGGGATATTGATTTCATACATCAGGCACACCTTTCTCACATCTGCTTCAGAAATGTCTCTGGGATGAAGAGTTTATTGAAAAACATCAGACTGCTGCACTTTCATTAGGAAAAGACTGGCATGCATTCTCTGAGAATCTGTACCTCAATACAAAGACATGAATATAACATAAAATGTTCCCTGCAAACATTTATAGTCCCTGCATCCACAGATTACATTAACAATTTGAACGGTTAAATGATAAACAAAAAGATTCAACTTACTGGTAAAGAATCAAGACAAAGAGAAAACATAACCTTAAAATCCTTTTTTTTTTTCATTTAAATTATCAAGACCAAGCAATGCCTCTGAAAATGCTGGTCCCAAGTTTTGCATTGTCTTTATTATTTACTTATATTCTAATGATCAAGTTTAGGGATAAACCCAAGATGAGAACTGTACCTTTACGGATAAAGATTTGTCGGAACTACATGAAAACAAAATGGTTTTTTTTGTACTTTAAAAGCAATATTATAATGTTTTTGGAAAATAAGTATCCTCTCTGCTGGACCACTCCTGCCAGCCAGAGATAGTGAGAGGCCAGGCAGTGGTTTGATGTGGTTGTACCCTAGCTATGAAATTTACCTTTACTTTTTATATCAGGATAAATTCCTATAAAATGTCATAACTGCAGCATCATGCAGCAAAATAATGTCCAGTTAATGTAAAGGCAACATCTCTGCTTTGGTTTTAGCTTTATTTACATGTACAATGATGAGTCCCCTGAGAGAAGAAGAGAGATTGTCTTATAGGAAGTACTGCTTTAAAGAAGCAGTGGATTCTAGACAGATGTATTCCAAGTACTACATGATGTTTGTCCAAAGTCATTATTTTGACCAGAATGGGTCTAAAATGCAGCAAAGTCTGGTATGAGAAAATTGATGTGTGGGGTGACACTGTGAGAAAAGCGTAAACTGCAAGAGTCTCACGGACGTGCATGAGACCTGAGAGCCCTGCTGACATTTTAAGAAAGACCAACTTTTACTGTGGAATGATCTCCTCAGAAACCGGCACTTTAATTTATCCAGGAATACCTACTTTACTCAGGCGTGGAAAGTTTGGGCGCAGTACATTTCTTCTGACCCATATTTACACTCAAGTAATGCGTTGTGCTTGTAAACTCATTCACATATTATTCAGAGATGACTTGAAATGACCACAGATGACCTGCACCCCCCCACGCCATCCATACATTCTCAAATTTTCACACACATGCACATCTAAACACGGTGACACCCTTATAAACAGTTAAACTGTTAAATCTCCACCAGCCAGTTGCTAGGCAACGCTGGAACCTCTCATAGCACTTGGGTATTGTGGCCCAGTGTGGGTGGGGCGGGGGTGAAGGTTTTTATAGGGGTGTCAGTCGAGGAGGTTGCGAGGGGTGTTTCTTTTAGAGAGAGCATCTGAGAAAGAGAGTGACAACAGTGAATCTTACCGACGTACTGATGTAGACTTCTACTCTGCAACTGTCATGGGACCCTGCAGTCACCATTAATGCCATTTCTGACATGGGCAGATCGACCGGAGGGTCTGGGGTGTTAGATTAAAGCCACAACAGCAGAGAGGGATGCCAAAATATCTCCTCTTTCACTCTGTTTCCAAAGTGCACTGATAAAAGCAAGGATAGGAAAGGAGAAAAGTCATGCTTAAAATCAAACCCGCAGGCCTGAAAAGTAATCTTTACCTCAATAAGTTACAATTTCACAGCTGTAAAAAAAAGATGAACAAGTTCGGAGTTGGGAGTCCTAAACGAACCCCAGTTCTGACTGGTGGTTGATCATGTTTATTAAGATGTGAATCAAGGTAGACACTGGCCGTCTTGCTTTTGCTGCCCCATTACATTTTTTTTCTAGATAAGCCACTGCATTTTTGGTTCTTGCATATCATTCTGACATTTGTGTGAGGTGTAACAGTAACTTTGTCATTCCTAATTTGGTAGTACATCAGTATCTGAAATACATCAAAAGACTCATGAAAGAATTATGGAAACCAGATGTCTTTGTCAGTAAATGTTTTTGTGAGTGAGCGTGCGAAGCAATCTGATCACATCAGTCATCTTCATTTTTCAAATCTGTCTCGTCAAGAAAAGAAAAAAAGAAAAAAACCTTTAAAAGTCAACGATAACAATGTTATGTAATCTGTTCTGAACACTCTGTTTTACCAATGCAGGCCGGTGGTTATGCCATTTTTTTCCTCATTAAGTGTTATACAATATTTTATTTATTGACAACAGAAACAGAAATTATGAAAACATATACAATATATAAAAATAACAGCAAAAACAAAATAAGATAAAGATAATCATCCAGAGGACTCATAGTTACATAATGCTTATTTTAAAAAATATGGCAAACCCAAACATTTTCTGCTTCCAGCCACCATGTGTAAATATCTACCGGATTGTATCATTATTACCATTTTGTTGATTATTCAGTTTGTAATTCCCAAATAACACAAAAAAAAACCAGATTATGTCAAAGTGTCTGGTTCTTTAACTGCCAACATCTGAATATTTACATCCAACAAAGTGACAAAGAAAAACTTTGATGAGACAGAATATTGTGCTCATTTACGTTTAGTGACTAAACCCCTCAGTAATTAAGATGGGAGTTTAATGTGAGTCAAATACACTGTTAATCAGTTAATGGTTTTATGGCTTTGATGATGATGTATTTAGACGTACGTTAAGGAAATAGTGAGAATAATTCATTACATAAGGATGCTTTTATGAGTGAAGCAGGGAGTGATTGGCAGGAAGAAAAAAAATATATCTTCAATTTTTAAGGCTGCATCTGCCATCCTCTTTTCAAATAGCCTGACGCTGCCAACACTTCAGCCTGACACCCATGTGACTTCCACTCCACTCCATCCCTCACCCCTAAGAGGCAACCTGGGAGCCAGTTTGTCAGGCTTAGTCAAGCTGACTGTACCTTCTGCCTGTCGCCAAACAGAACTAAACTAACCACCCCTGTGGTGGAGCAGCACTGCTAACTGGAGCTCAACAGTGCCAGAGGGGGCAATTTAAAAAACATAATAATCACATGAGGAGAAATGTCTCTGGCTTGTTAATTAGCAGTGGCGAGCGGTGGATATCTTTGATGCTATTTGGTTTGGAAACTGCGCAGAAAGGGGTAGTTAATTACTTATTCCCAGCTGCGTCTGAGGTTCTTTCAGGGGTACAGAAATATGTTTTTGTTTTTCGTTTTGTTTTTGTATTTGGGAAAGGGTCATGGACAGTCCACATTTATCTACATCACTCTAAATGTGTCAGTGTAGGCCAAATGGCCTGGTCAACTCTTTTTATTAGGCTGTCATAATAGTCACTTACACTAAAAATATCAAACAGAATTTAATTAAAAACTGGAGAAAACTAAGCAGAAAAACCCGTTCTGGTCAAGCCGGCTTGAGGGCAACGGATTTTCTTTTCAAGGTCCAAACTTCTGCAGAATAATAAATCACTACATTTTTACTATAATTCAAAGAAACTGTGCAGCATTTGATCGTTTTCTTAAGTAGTCTAGAACCAGGTTTAAAAACACTTTCATTTAGAGGAAAACAGCTTTGGTGTGAGATGTTTCTGAATATTCTGCATTTCTCAAACACATCTAGTAAGAGCTCAATACAAGAGCGTCCTTCAGCTACAACATTACTCTGCCTACAGTCTTAAACTGAAGACACCGCCACAATCCAACCGAGCATATCTGCACATGGACCATTTGTTTTTATTTCCTCACTGTGGTTCTCTCAGTCTCTGCCTATTGTCGTCCTTTATGGCCTCTGACAATTCATGTGACAAATAGCCGCCAGGCAGTCTCCCTTGTGATACCTCACATCTTCAATCTACTTCCCTTTTGATGACAGTCGTCTGGTAGTGAAGACCGACCATGTGGCTCAGCCATGGGGAATCACTGTCTGCAATCATTATCCACCACCTGCCAGCGCTGGTCATCAAGTCTGTTATGGAGCTGATGTTGCAGTGAAACTGTGCCACCCTGTGGCAGGAAAAGCTTCCAAGCAATGTGGAAAGCTTCGTCTATCAACTAGAGCTGGATTCAGGATGAAGCACTTTTACTTTATCTCTGCAGGAGAACTTTCTCTTCACTTTCTTCCTTCCATCCTCAATTCATAGCTTTTGGTCAAATACAAACAGACACGTTTTGCTCATTAGCATGTAAACAGTACGGATGCTTAGTAACAGTGCAGTTTAGGGACAGATTCCTCTGGTGGAACAATGGCATTTGTTGGGAATTTGCTGCCTGTTGCAGAAGCTGTGATACAGATCTGACAGTTTAGTCTCTGCATCAAGCATGTACGAATTGTGCCTAAATCCCAGTGAAATATTTTTGCCTCAAGTACAACATCATCCTAGTTAAACATTAATTTTAACTTATTCTCTTGTGAAATACTGTGACTCATTTGTTTTTTTCTGCCATCTTCTTATAACATTTAACTATGAGGCGCCAGAATGAGGTTAATCTCCTACATGACTAAAGCCAAAGTCCTCCAACGGCCTGCTTATATAAACTTAGATAGTCTGTGAAAGGGCTCATTGGGCTCAGGATTTCTATTACCATCATCACTTTTCATATCCCTCTCACTTACAGTAACTATAAAACTCTTGTGATACTAAATACTGAGGAAGTAAATAGATGTATAACCCTGCTTCTAAAAACATTTCCACTACAGAATGTAATGTATATTCACTGCTGCAGACTTACTGTATTTAGAAAGCTGGAAAAACCATTGAACAGAACCTGGAAACGTTTGAGTCAGAGAGACAAGAGGTCACTGAAAAGCTCTCCATCATGGACCATCCATCCCACCCCCTCCATGATTCATCACTAAAGACATAGGAGCACTGTCTCTGACAAACTGATTCGGTTCAGAGAGAAAAACGCTTCAGGAAATTACGCCTACCTTTCACCACAACACTGCTCTTCTCAGAATAGCTCATCTTTGTGAAACAAGTGAGGACATCCTGATGCTACTCATTTGCATTTACTTTTCATAAATATGCACTTTCTCGCTTTCATTTACATTACATCCTGTCTATAGTGTTCGGTTTTTAGATATTTGAGGCTTTATCGTCACATATATGTAAAAGATTTATCACTTCAAACAATGTAGCCTCTGTGTAAACAAAGTATTTCCAGAAAAAGTTCAATTCAATCTATTTTCGATGCTAGTTTACAGAATAAAATCTTATCTATTTGTCTTTTTGTTCTGTGACAACCTTATATTATGTGTAAACAGCTCATTAGAGATTGTGGATTTCTTTGTTTAAGCAAACATTGTTATTCCAGTGTAGCCTTAAGACCCTTGAGAATTTATCTAAAGTATGAGAAACAAAGACTAAGGTGTCTTGGTCATTAACAGTGCTGAGCCACTGTGTATGTTCAGGAAACAGGGATGTCAAAGCAGACAGAATGTCGTTGTGTATTCGTCGAAAGTTATTTTCACCAAACAGGCTCTAAGGCACTTCCCTGCAAGGTTTAATGTGACTAATTTGTGCTAGTTGTGGTTCCCAACCTGAGGTCCCTGGACCCCCACGGGTTTTTTTGAGGCTCTGGCTCAATAAAGACCAAAGCCACTAAGAGATGTTTTGTGTTGATCAGTTTATGGTTCGTTCCATGACTGACAAAGCAGTGCCAAGTGTTTATTGACAATTAACATGAACAATGTTATGCTATCTATTGCAAAGCCTAAAAAACTGGAAAATACTGCAGGAGAGCGAGGACCAGAGTAAACTGTTTAGCTGCTGATTTCCCAACAATAATATTATTAAAGTGAAAGGGAACCTTCAAGAAAGAGCCACATTGCCAGATTTCATGTCATGTTTGTACATGTCTAGATGTAGAAGTACCTCTAGAGCCTGGTTTTATAGTATTGGGAATTTTCCCTAATGCTTTACAATTAAATTGTAACCCTCTCTTACTAAGAATATTACTTTTAATTTCTAATAAAAAGAATTATTACTATCTTCTGGCTCAAGCTGCAGCCTCCCTGTGCTACACGGTGGAAGAACACGTTAAAAGAAGTGTATTATATGGAACAATGCAGCGGGACTAAAAATGAAAATGGAATCATTTGTGGGTGAATGGTCTGCAATACAAAGGTGTATTTTAAATTGAAATTTTCTTTATATATATTTAGGATGAGCCTCTTCCCTCAATATGACACTGGTTGATTGGTCATAGAATTGCATTTAATTTTCCTTTGTGTGTGTATGCATCTCTATTTGCATGTAAGTATGTATGTTTAGTTCAGTTCTAAATTTGCTGGAACTTGTTATATGTGTATATTTGACATTTGATATTGTATTTGTTTATTCTTCAGTGAGTGGCAATGTGTTGGGTGACTCCAATTGAACACTTATGTGGCAAATTTGTAAATATACCATCCTCCCTTATAAATGTACTAGAAAACGGCCTTTAAATAGGCATTCACTGTAATGGAAACAACACATCAAATGGTTAAAAACACAAAATCTGTCTCCAGAAGAACACATAAAACAGCAGCCCATTTAATTCTTAATTTTTTTTACCTTTTGACTGTACGATTTCAACCTGTTATCATTTTTTTTCTTAAAACTTTCCATTTCTTTCACAAATGCACCAAATGAAGTTTGGACATTTTACACTTGTGTTGTTTTGGAAACAGACCTGATTGGAAAAAAATACATGACTCGGCTAAATAAAATAACTGATTGAACCTATCAAAAACTGAAACATTTAAAAAATGTTTGTTCCATTAATTTTGAGAAATATTAAATGCATTGTATTTTTCTGAAGACTTGACTGATTTCAGTGCATAAAGTTGAAGTAACTCAGCTGCAAAGTTCAGCAGATCGTGTTGACTTGTGCACCAATAAGATGCAATATAAATGATGTAATATAGTTATGAGCTTTAGCGCTGCCAGTCTGAAAATGTTTATCCAAAAGGCAAATAAACAAAGAAGCTTCATCTCATTGCACTAGCTTACCGAGATAACTAGCTTCATCTTTACTAAAAATCTTTTTTAGTTTCATCTATTTCTTTAATCACCAATATTTCTTTCAAATGGCTGACATAACCCTGCTCTATTGTTTACCTTAATTTTTTCTTTCTCTAAATATCTTATAGCGTGTAGGACCTTTTGTTAAGCTGTACTGGGTATAAATACCCAGCATGTGTAAATAACTGACATTATTGTGGTCATTAGCTTGTCTCCCTTTTTCTTTCTCAGCAGACAATGAATATGCACTTCTTGACCCCTCTTTCCCACCCTCTCCATCTCCAACCATTTAAGGCAGATGGTCATCCTTCATGAATCTAGTTTTACTGGAAGTTTTTTACTTCATTTTAAAACTAAATTCTTTTTCTGCCTTTCTTTGATTGCCTGCAGTCCTCTGCATGCTCAGCATGGGGAACTGAATCGTAGCAATTTGATGCAATCCATCGGTTCCCTTCACTAGACAATTAGTCTTTTATGAATTAGTTCATATAAACTTAATTATTGTATATTAGACTAATGTTGATAATGGCTTTGGTTTTTTTTTTGTATTAGAGCTGACGTACAATGTCTGAGACTGTCTTTGAAAGTACCTTGAGACGACTTTGTTGTGAATTAGTTCGATGCAATTAAATCTAAAGTGACGTGAACTGGATATCTACTTTTTTCATATCATAAACTTTCACAACTAGACTATTTGTTTAGTTGTACTTGTCTAATATTATACACACATAAACACAGTAATAAAATCTATTTTCAAACATATTGCAAACAGATGTAATTTCATTTCATTTTGCAGAGAATAGAAAACAAAAATAAATAAAAGTGTCCAAAATTCATTTTGCACCCACAAGAAAAAACTCTTCATGGAGGAAGAAACCTTGTGATTATTCACTTACTAATCATTCCTTTATCCTTAGTTGTGTGTCACGCCCACACCATGAAAACAAGCTACATTGCGCCTAAGGTAAAGGCAAGTTCACACTACAGCATTTTATCATCATAACAAATGTTGGATGTGTCAGACAAACAAATTTGAGTTCAATCTGTCATCAGTGGTTACTTGTCAACGCTTAAAAGATGAGATGTGAACCTCAAGTCTGAGTCTTTGAGTTAATATGTGGTATGCTTGGGACAGACACTGGTGAGGCAACATCCTTAACTGAATTGCTGGGAGCCAGGAGCCAGGAGCCACGTACATCATCATGAAACATTAAAGAGACTTTTCTGCACAACAGCTGGAACTGCTGGGTCAAGAGCACATCAACAGGCTGTTGGTTTTCATTGACGGTGTCTTCTTTTCATCCATTGTTGGGTTTTTTTGGGATCCATATAATCATTGTCTTCTCTGGGTTACATTTCAGGCAGAAGTTGTGGGTCCTTCTCCTCTTTCACCTGCTGGTTGAAATCTTATTTTTTCCCCTTTTCATCAAGATCAGTTCTACTGCTAGAATAAGTAAGATTATGGGGAGATCTGATTGCAACAGTGTTAGGATAGTCCGCAAGCATTTAACACTGCTTTGAGTTTTTGCCGCTTCTCTCCTCATACTCTTCCTCTTCTCCTGATCTTTGTCTTGATGGAGCAGGGAAAGGATCTTTAAAGGGTTTTCAAGATCTTGCTCATCATCCTTCGTCTTCTTTTTTTCTTGGCACTCAAGGCAGAGACTCTTAATCTTCCTCTACATCATGATGGACTGCAAAAGCAACTTCCACCACAACACTACTTTCTTCTGCATTTTCATTGTCACCAGCATTACCAACATTGGGATTGTCTATGGCAATATTGCCATTGTCAGTGTGCAGATTGTTGGGATTGTCAGCTTGGCCATTATCGGGCACGTTACCAATGATGACATCAACATTGTCAATATTTGGAATATTTTCAACATTGGCAATGTTTTGTTTGTATTGATCTGGACATGATCATCGACATGTACTTCGTGTACAACTCCCACTAAAAGCAAGAAGACTGGTTCCTCTTCTTGCCCATGCAGAATAACATCCAGCCACTCCAATAATCCTTCAAAGATTACATCTGCTGGCGGATCCCAAAGATGAAAAAGACGAAGGTGAAGGTTTGGGCCTGCAAGATCAGTTTAAAGAATCTTGTTAAAATACAGTTTGCAGGTTTTTACCATAAATCAGTTTGCTTTGCTTTGGGGAAAATGGCATAGAAGTAAGTTATGAAGTTTATGTCAGTATGATGAGCCAAATACTTAACGATTCTCTCTGTTGTGCTCTCCATCTCCTCTCTCCGTCATTTTCACTAAGAAATTAAAGAAATTATATTAGTAATTAGAAATAATAATCTCACAATGAAACTTGAGACATTTATTATTATCAGTACTATTATATGCAGCAAATGTTTTAAGGATATAGCAGTTGTGATTGTTTGATGTAATGATGCTGTTATTTATATTTCATTTAATTTATTTATTTATTTGATCCATGGGACAGTGCACAAACAACATTAACCCCGCAGGGAAAGATGCGTCATGCCAGGTTATAGCACAAGTGCTAATTTCCACCTGTAGTCCCAGAGCAGGCTGAAGATGCGTTGGGATACTTCAAGGTTATAAAAACACAACACATAAAAAAATTCCCAACATTACATACAATAAGCTTCCAATTATTAACCATAGCCTCTACAAACAAGGCTGCCACCATAGCGCATTCGAAGTAATCAGTAATGGGTACAAGATTGAGCCGAGAGCTGCCATCGTTTCAGCAAGTGTGAAAACTCACTAAAATTTGTACATTTCAAAAGCTCCGTAGGTAACTTGTTCCATTGGTTCATTGCAACATAAGAGAATGCTGATCTTCCAAAAGCAGAGTTGAGTTTTCTTATCTAGCACTCGCCCCGGAGAGATGTCCGAGTGTCTCGAGAAGAAACTTCAGAACATAGAGGGATAAAAGTCTTCAGTGGTGGAGCAACAGTGCCATGAATGATCCTAAACAATAAGCATAGATTAGAATATCTAATACAATTCTCAAAACTTAAAATACTATATTTAGTAAGAATTTTGCAATGATGATAAATTCGATAGTAAAAACAGATGCCGATGACGTGGGCTTAAGTTTAGGCTCCGTAATACATAGGTAGTCCAGATTTGAGTCAATAAGTAGATGTTGCAATTGATCCGCTTTTGATTTTATACCATTAATGTTTATATGTCCACCAAATACTCCTTTCGGTTTGTTACGTGGGTTCCACAGGACAGACGCATGTTTACAGTTTGGAAAAGTTTTGTTTTGCGCTGTTTAGATGCAACAACAGACTGTAGTGCGTCCAGATTGTACTTGCATGCGCAGGCACCGTTGATCGCCGCTTTAATCATGCCGTTTGCAGAGTTGTCACCGTGCTGCGTTGTGCAGCAGGCGTGTGAGGTGCTAATTCCAGGTGCTGAGAGAGCTGTAGTTACCGGCCGCTGTCGTAGGACCATAGGCCCGGGATTTACGTGCACGTCGCCGCTTAGAAGCAAAATAATGCACAACAGCGTTGCTCTTTCCTTCTGAATCGTCGATTGAGCCATCCTCCTTGTGCGTTGATGGTCGCGGTTATCGCAGGCAGACGCTCGTCCGCCATCCAGCACTTCAGAGTAGATGATATATTGGCTCCAGGAGTCCAGAGGAAAAGACAAAAGTTGTACATTTGTAAAGCACCCCTGACAGAAGTATGAGATCAGTATAATTAATAAAGTAGTTTTAAATTGAAATACATTTTATATTTTATTTAATGGGATTAAAATAAGAACTGCTAATGGCCAAGTACAAGTTGAGAAGATGTGATCCAAAAGGACCACCGGGGCCAACCTTGGTCTGGATGCACCTGTCCAGTAGTTTTAGAAACCTGGACAAAGAAGAGCCATTCGACAGGCTGGTGGTCTGCCTGCTCCAGATCGTGACTGTCCAGCAGTGTTTTAATTATAGTATGATGGCTTTTTTCTGTTCTGTACATTATTAGTTGAAGTATTCAACAACGTCCTCTTTATGTTGTGGTGTTTGTAAGATGAAGTTTATATAAGTAATTCACTTGATTTTGAAACACATACCTTGGATTTACTGTGGTATTAAACACTACTTGCACTAATACATATGATTAAATGTTGTCATACGTTAATAAAGTTTCTAACACAGGATCAGGGTATTTAGCAATGTGCGCCTAGAAAAGTGACAGCTGATATTACTAAATTTATGAATTGTAAGTATGGGAAGAGGACAAGCAGAACATAAATATGAATGAGACATTAGCTACATTTTTTCCTGATTCAGCCCGTACCAATTTTAAAAAAAAAAAAATTTTAACTCAAAATTTAAGTAATATTACTAAAACCAAAGATGTCATTGATATTACTCAGTGGACAATGTTTGACTAAACATAGGGCAGACACTGGGAACTGTGAGTGTGGGCTTGGATGATACATATATACTGTCATAAGGTCACAGTCTGGGGTCAGCAGCTACACTCTCACATAACAAATGAGCATAAGAACTGCTTTAATAGTTGTAGGTCAGTTAGTTAAAAATGCTTTTACATGACTTATTAAAGTAGTGGTATTCAGACTTGGATTGGCAGCTCAAACTGTTTGCTTTAAAAACAAAGATGTATAGAAATAGTGTTTGCTATAACTCTTCCACACATGGTTATTGTATAATCCAAACAGATCTAGTTTGGAAAGACTAGGACTCAGTAGTTGTTTGTCAAATCTTCCTTCAGCAACAAAAATTACTTTCATTCTGGCAGCAATGATGGAAAACACAGTTCATCCAACAAATAGTGTGTTTAGGAAAAGTTAATCAGAAATATGGTGAACTATGTTATAAGCAGCAGTGTGTACTGCACCTTATACAGGTTTTCAGACATGTTATATCCTTTAGTACTCAGGAGTTACTGATGAATGTTGATGTGGCTGTGTGAAGTTGCCAACCAGTTTCAAGGATTCAGATTTAAAGGTGAATATTTCTCCCCACAAGTGTTGCATGAATAAATATGCTGTTGAACAGGTGCTGTATACCTGATGACCCCCCCCCCACACTATTATACCCATTTATCAGACTACAATAACAAATGCATTACTAGTTGTGCAGGACAGAAAACTCCAGTGTTTCTTATCTTCACGGTTTCAGATCTTGAAGTTAAGTAGCTGCATGTCTTTAAATCTTTCTAACAAGCACTTAGAAATGTTCACACACTTATGAAGTGCTGACACACAGGTGATCTTATAGAAATGTTTTTTAAATGGAACATTACTTATCGGCAGCTACTGATCTGCATGTCCTCCGTTTGCCAGTCCTCAAAATCCTCAAAGAAACGTGCCACAGAGGACATTATCTTATTTTCAGGTTCCATTTTATTTTTTTTCAAGTAAATATAACTTTAACTAAAAAAAAATTTTTTTTTATTTACCATGTAGTTGTAAGGCAGATGAAAAAGTGTGTTGGAGATTTTTTAAACATTTTTTTTCTTTTAATTGCAAGTAATAAAATGTACTAACATGTATAAACATGTATGACATGAAGTCAGCGTGAACACATTTTACAAACAAGATTATATGAAAATAAAAGATAAATATATTGAAATGAGAGAATAAATAGATACTAACAAAAGTTGGCAGTTAAATTGCATTATCAGGTATAAGGAATATGTTTAGTTTACTTAAACAACTAGATAATTTATCATTAAATGCTAAAAGTGGAAGAACAACTAGATAATTTATCATTAAATGCTAAAAGTGGAAGAATGCTTTTCATAAATAAGCATTTAGTTCAGCGAGAAAGATATAGATTTGGGGGAATGGGATGGGTTCTTATATTTGGACTTATGAATATGGAATTTGCCAATCAGAATTAGTATGTTGACGACTTGGTCTAAAAATTTATCAGTGCAATTATATCTGCAAATATCTTTGGAGAAATTGGTGGCTCGTTATTTTAGGTTATCTTATTTTCAAGAAAGATCACCTTTAAATACGAATATATTTTAATCAAACCTGTACGAAACACGCCAGCATTACAGTATATATAAAAGGTTAAAACAAACTAATAAAATTACATGAAAGTTTTGTTTTTTTAGTGCATTATTACTTTTCTAACAGTGATGATGAATTGATTTAGAGGAACATCTCTCGTATTTATCTTCTTATCTATCCTTCCTCTGTTGCAGTATTTAGCATGTTGCAGGTGTGTGAATGGCAGGAGAAGCACGTCGTCAGTGATTACAGCGCTGTTTCAGAAACATTTGACATTTGTTTCAAGTTCCCGTCCGGTCAGCTGGAGAACAGCCGTCCCAACTTGGGTTACTGCTCGCTGGGTCTTATTTTAGCCTGGAAGTCTGCTGCAGCTCTGGTTGTAAGCGGTGGGACGCCAGGCTGGTCGCCATTATTTCTCTCTCTATCTCTCTGTCTATATGACTTTGGACCAAGCTGCTAATTACAACCCTGCAGCCTGCTGCTGGTTGTAGCTTGTGGCTAGCAGGGGGCGTGTTGGCGTTTGGTTAGCAGCCCCGGTGTTTACTCATGAGAGTGGCCGCCTCGGGACGACTGGTTTGTGGATACGACGCGCTGCAATGGACCGGTGAGCCTGCAGCTGTATGGTTAAAGGTTTTACCAAATTACTCTTAAAATTAACTTGGAAAGTGACTTTTTATTACGACTGACACACTTATATGCTGCTGTTTATTCTAACAGAACACAATATCAAAGACATGTTCATATATCTGCTCACATTTCGTGTGCCAGGGTCATTTATGACACCAGTTTTAAAAAGTTTTTTTTTTTTTTTTTTTTTTTTTTAGTGCAAAATGCATTTGCTTTCTAACGGAATGCTGTTAAACTTTAGTTGATGTTTCCAAAGAGAACTGATGCAGAGTTCCTCTGAAGTCATATGATTTATGGTTTAAAAGGACACAGCAGAATATAACCTACACAAATAGTCTCTTTATCCAAGCAGAACAGCCACAGTGGAGCACTATAAGGCTGCCATGTTGCTGAGTGGTGCGGGTGATGCTCTGGGCTACAGGAACCAGCTGTGGGAGTACAATGAGTCTGGACCAGCTATTCATCAGGTCAGTGCGGTTCTACCACAGCAAAGTGGGACCTTTTGATTTGCCAGATTGATGTCAAAGATGAGGAGTTTACCTCCAATTCAAACAGTTTTTATTTAAAATGTTTAGTAAAAATCCCCTAGTTCAAAATGTTCCTCTGTCCGTTCTGGCTCTGCAGGAGTTGCAGGAGCTTGGTGGCCTGAAGAACATAAAGGCTGAGCTTCCAGATTGGCCGGTGAGCGACGACACAGTTCTGCATTTGGCAACAGCTGAAGGACTGGCAACTGGTGAGGTCAAAATCTCTCTCAAGCTGGGCTTCCAGCTCTTTGCTTGTTTTCTTTCAAATGACAGTTTGATTGGATTGATCAGACCTCATCAGAACACAACACGTCACACACTCCTCTTCAAACGCGCCAGCCAAAGGTTAAATCTAATTTCCAGTCTTGCCTTGATTTGCTGCTCTATTACAGCTGAACACAAGTGCAAAGAGAAAGGCGGAAATTCAGCTTGACCTTTGCAGTGATAAGGCAAACAACCATGTGCACAAATCAGATTCATTTTTAAAGCCTGCGGTTTGAACAAGTCGTCTCCCTCACAGGGAAAGTGGGGGAAGATCTCCTTCATGAGGTGGCTGCTCGTTATGTGGAGGGGATGAAGGACATGGAGGGGAGGAAACCAGGGCCTTCCAGCATTCTGGGTAAGTTTTGTTTATGAAACTGTGTCATTTCTACTTGTTGCAACACTAAAGGTGTAACTAACATATTCTTTTAGGCATTTCCCAACTCAAGCCTGGACAGGAAGGTGGCTACAGAGTGCCGTATAACCCTGAGGGCACAGGCTGTGGAGCGGCCATGAGGTCCATGTGCATTGGCCTTAGGTGAGTCATTTACCTGACAATGCTTACTTGTGAAAGCTGTCTTGTGTTCAATTTTGATTCGTCTCTCTGTTGCCAGAGCACTTGATGAGTTTGGTCTCATTTTTTATTCTGTTAATAGATTGTATGAATTGCTTTTCTGCAGGGTACCAAAATTAATGATGAAACTAGTCATCCTGAAACTTTTACTCAATAGGTTGTTTGATTGCACAGAAAATTACAAATTGACACCATCTCCTGGAAATTATTGGAAAACTGAGTTCTGTTGTCTAATAATATGATATGCATACTTAAAAGAGCCGTTCATCTTATTCACATTGAGGATTTGATTTTTTTTTTTTTTTTTTTATGGATAAAGACAAATCTTGGCTATCAGGCAGACAGAAAAAGAATGAACATTTAATTTATTAAACCAGTCAGTGCAGATTTCTATACTCCTCTAGAATTCATGCTGAAATTTTATTAAAGTTTCATGCAACATGTAGAGTCATTTGACTCTTCAAGTTTTTTTTTTCCATATTCTCCACATTTGGCAAAAATATGAATGTCAATAGAGACCCGACACCGCTTGAAAGCTAGAGAGGAGCTCTATGAATGAAGATAATGAATAATTGTTTCCTTTTGTGTGTGCTGACATCCTGAGAAAAATGTCATCAGTGATGAAGAACAAGGCATAATGATAATCATGATCCAGCAGTGATTGCTCTTTAAGACGATGCAATACATTTAATGTAAACAGAAACCTGTCCAAGTTTCTACAAGATGCAAAACTTTTAAATCTGGTCTGGAAACAGAATATTTACATATACATACATATATATATATATATATATATATATATATATATATATATATATATATGTATGAGTAACATATATAATATGCGTGTGTGTGTGGATATGTTCTTAGATATTTTCTCTGCGCCTATGCCGAAAAGGCAGGTAGGAGGAAAAAAAGCTGTGCGCTGGTAAACGTGGATAAAACAATGCTAAATTTAAACCAAATATTTAGACATGCTTTATGCACAGAGATGAAACTGTTTGAGCTCATGCACAGACTGTGCATAATATGTTTTGGTAAACCTGGGGAAAACTCCACAGGGCACAGTTAAGGTCAGAATCCAAAATAACTCCTAACTTATCTGGTGCATGTCAGACAGCCACTCTGCGTGTAACTGTGTTTACTGTTTGTTACTGTTTTTTAGAACTTGCAAAACAGAAATGAAATAAATATTTCTGGTGCCCAGCTGTTTTCATAATGCTGGACATTTTCTTGAGTCATTAACATCACTGTTGTATAAAATGGCAAATGTAGGGATTTTAAAAAAAAAAAAAAAGTTAACTTAAAACTTTATATAGTCTGTTGAAAATGAATAACTCTGAAGATGACTTTTGTTATTCATCAACACCAGGTATCCAAGGCCTGACCAGGTGTTGTCATTGGTGGGTGCTGCTGTGGAGACAGGCAGAATGACCCATCCTCACCCCACTGGTTTCCTGGGAGCTGTAGCATCGGCCCTTTTCACCTCGTATGCCATCCAGCGCAGGCCAATCACTACTTGGGGTTTGGGCCTGATCAACGAGGCTTGTCCAATCGCAAAAATGTTTGTTCAGGGTCGAGGCTACGCTGTGGAAGAGACGGAGAGAGACTGGGACTACTTCAGTGATAAATGGCAGTGGTAAGAGCTGCTGAAATGGGGCTTTTTTTCAGCTGTCACGTGGCGGCCACGGCATGGCGATTTAGGTTTGCAGCATCAGCAGCTTCTAGTAACCTATGTAAACTTCAAGGTTAACAGATGGTGCTGCGACTTTGTAAAATGCCCCTCAGTGTCGTGCGGGATGTCATTTGTATTCTAAACCACAGCCTGTGGCAGAGATAAGACTGATGGAGTAATTGATTACTTACCTATCTCTTTGATTGGGCAGCCTCTGAGTTCAGCAGGTTAATGTAGGTTAAAAAAAAAAGTCTTTTAATCTGTGATATCACAGTCTCCTAAAAGACAATAAAACTGTGCACAGGTACCTGGATACGAGGGGTCTCTCCAATGGAGTGGGACCTGTGATTTGGCCCTCTGCTTATGGCCCGGCTGAGAGGGATGAGGCCTACAAGAGCTTCAGTCTGTATGGATGGGCAGGTCGGAGCGGCCATGATGCTCCAATGATAGCATATGATGCTTTGCTGGGAGCAGGCTCAGACTGGGAGGAACTGATGAGCAGAGCAGGCTTCCATGGAGGTCAGTGGTTCAGTTGAAGAAAAGTGTGCTTTCAAGAAAGTATTTCCTAATTAATCTTTCATAAATGTACCTATTTAGAAAAATCCATCCCCAGCCTTGTTCATACTTTAGTATTAAACTTATTTTTTTGTGTGTTTGAGTGAATATTTGTCATAACCAGGTTATTTTCCCAGGTTATTTAATCAATGATGAAGACAAATGTTAAAGAAATAACAAGTCAAGTTCATGCAGATGGTACAAATAATGAATGATCCAGATGTTAGTGCAGAGTCAAGCTGCTGAAAGTTTCATTGTTGCCCCATTTATTGCCATCTCAGAAGTGTGACGCCATGCTAGGCACCCATCTTCATATTGGTGATGCAGACCCTACTAATTTCAAATGCTTTACTTTAATGATGATCTGGCTCTCCTGTAGCTGTGAAGTTTTCTCCCCTATAATCAATAGATCCTATTTATTATAAACTGACGTTGAATTAAGCCTGTAGAAACTGTCTCTTTGTGACAAGTCTCACTAAACTAATTAAAATAGACTTCAGATTTTACAACAACTTAACTGGGTAACTTTAACTGTGGGTGAGTCAGCTTGCACCCTGAACATAGATATTGATTGAAAGCAATAGAAATCGAAGCATTAATATTACATAGCATTAAAGCATGCAGCTCAAGCATGCAGCTAAAGCATGCTTAATATTTAACTAAAAATTGTATTTGATATTAAAAGGCATCTATTTTTCATTACATGAAGTTTTCAATGTTTCTCTTTATTAGAATGTAAAGACTTTCTTGACATGAACAGATATAGTAACCGTTGACCCAGTTTAGCCCTTTTTATACTGGCAAGAAGACTCACTGGTTTATGTCTCTTGAGTGGAATGATAAAAACAAACTGGTCTCCAGCAGCCTCATTTATCAACTGTACATAGAAAATGTTATAAATTCTTACACAAGATCAAACTTGTGTCAGCACACTGGTATGTACTGTCTGTTGATAAATCCTACCAGTTCCTAATAACCATGCTTGTGCTCATTATTGGCAATTTGCATTCAGAAATGCCCTAATTTTACCATATATAGAAAAATAGAAGTCACACTGAAATTGCTTGTTTCTCCTCAGTGATGGAAATATTATTTTTTCCCAGTTTGAGTTTCAGATAAACTAATCATCTGTTTAAAGCTCAGTAAAAATTCATTTGAAAAAATACCTCTGAAGCTCATTTGCAGGATATAAATATTTCACAATAATCTAAAACAATATGCTGCGTAAAAAATTAATGATGAATAAGCAAACGCCGCAGACAGAAATGAGCAGTAAATAATTTGGGGTCATGGAGGGATCTCTGAAAGGAGAAATGATTAAATCATCTGATATCAAAGTAATGCAAAATAAATGTTTGAGATGAACGAGACTTGGTGTGATGTCAGTTTTACACACATTCCCAGCATCATTATGGCATTTCCCTTTCATTGGTTTTGAATGATTCATGAGAAATGAATGTGGTTTGGTGTGGAGAAAAGACTCATCCAGCACAGATGGTGTAAAGCGGCTCAGTGATGGACAGGTACCGTCAAATCAGGTCTTTTTTTTTTTTTTTTTTTTTTTAAAGTGTAGGAACCAATTAAGCTACTTTTTTTAAATTTATTTTTTTAATTGTATCAACCAAGTAATACCATGCTGACATCACTGTGACCCCTGCAGAAATATTGCAGTTCCTTTGTATTACCATTAGCTTTTGTGAATATGCATTGAAAAATGTGCTTAAATTTACACATTTTTCTACACAAAAGCACAAGTTGATAAATGCCATGCTTTGGCCGCAGGCCGGTAGTAGTAGATGCAGGTTGTATCAACTTTATTTACCCTGAATAGAACCATGAGGCCTGTGTAGACAGATTCACGCTGATGCTGCTGCATTCAGAACAAAAATGAGCAGCTTCGTTTTTCCTTTTGCAGGATAACATCTGCAGACGCTAACAGACGTTAACTTTAAATGAGTTGAATATTTTGTTACCGATAGCTTATTTGTCGTCACATAGGCCAGACAACCTTGATTCAATCAGAAGTACAGCCTGCAGGATAGTGTAATGCTGTTCCTTCAACCTGTATGATTTGACTAATTGACTTGCTTAGCAGGTATATAAAGAAAATGTATCATACAGTTTTTGCATTTAAAGCATGTTAAGAGTATCTTAAAAAAGTCATAAAAGCCTGTGCTCATCTGCAAAACCTGAAGTCACACCCTTTCACTCACATGAGCTTTAGTCATTATGACACAGTGTATTTTACATCAAGACATGCAGCACACCAGCTGTTTCTCTCTACAATGTCTTCCAGGTGACAGTGACAGCACTGCTGTGATCGCCTGCTGCTGCTGGGGTCTCCTCCATGGCACCACGGGGGTCCCTGAAGGCAACTATAGCAACCTGGAGTACCGTGACCGACTGGAGTGCTGCGCCGAGCAGCTCTTCACCCTGTCACACTGATTAAAAAGTGACAAACCTGCAGCCCTGACTTGGTGTGTTCCAATATGCTGTAGTGAATGGAAACTAGGCCAGTCTGTCCTACTGATGTAGAACTAGCAAACATGCTCAGTAGTACATTGATCTGTCATTGAGCCACGAAATGAAATGTGTCGTCATTTTTGCCTGAAGGAGAAACACTGTCCCACTAACCTAAAGAGTCATTCCTGCCATTTCAGGACAGCGTGCCTCATGACGATGGCAGTCAGGCTGGTGTGCCGAGGGGTCCCCCTAGTGAATGTTTCAAACCAACAAGCAGAATGAACCCAAGCTAATGAGTGTGAGAGATATAAAATGTCCCCAAGGAGGCAATTACTTCATTTTGTCAAACCTGATGGTGGCGAAGAGCAGTCAGTTTTAACTGAAGTGTTCTTGCAGAAGCCTAATGAAAAAGGACATTTCTGTCTCATAACTCATGCAGAGCAGGAATACTTACTAATTGCAAGACATGCACGATTATTAATACAATAAATTTAATGAACAAATCTTTGTAATTGAGTTAAACTTTATTTTTTGGTCTTTTTTTTTTCTCCTTTTTTTCTTGTCCATTTTTATTAATTAAATTTCCTACAGGAGCGATGGGAGGGAAAGGGGTGGTTTAACTACTAGTTGGAGTTAAAAATTATTTGCTAAAAAAAAAACAAAAAAAACCCCTCTCCTTTTCACAACCCCCTCCCTTCAAGCTGTCCTCATGAGAATCCCGTAATAGTCCCGAGTTTCCCGTTTGTTTCATGGTTCTTGGGAAACCTCACAAGGCTTAAAACACATTTGTGGAAAAAGCCTGCTGCTGTTTCTCCATCTGTTTTTCACTCTCCCACTGGTTTTCCCAGCAAGGTGCCTCGTGTGAAAAGAAATGGGAAGAAGTTGGAGGGAAAAGCTCAGCAGCAGGAGTGGTTTGGACGCTGCTGCTGTCCTCTCATCTTCATCATTATCATTAAAAGGTCCTCCTCGTCTGGGGCTGAAACGGTGTTGTACTGATGAACAATATTACAGCAGAACAGTAAGGTGCTGGGAGAATTTTCCTCGCATTTCTCCTCTGAATGATTTCAGTTTGTTTTCTTCCTGGGCCCAATGTGCAGCAGGCAGGAGGAACAGTTCGGGAGATCATGAGGCAGAGGGATTTAGTTTCCAGCCGGATGGAATGAAGCTGGATGTGTTTGTACTTGCATTGCTGTGGAAAGGAAAACAAAAACTGTAAACCTACATTTAAAACAAGTGTCAGATTCAGCTTTGTGCAGGTCATACCTTGTGGGGGTCCTATGTAAAAGTGCTGGTGTGCTCCTTGCTGAGGTCCATGCTGTGGGTGCTGGTGCACACCACCAGGACCCTGCTGAGGAGGTGGCAACATTACTAACTGGGGCTGACCGTGGCTCCCTGAGTGGTGAGGACCTGACATAGGTCCCTGTACGTGGGCCTGGTGGGGTAAAACAAAAAAATACACACAGATAAAGGCAAAGTTAAAATGACTACAGTTGCATTCAGTGCCTCCATACATCAACACAGTCTGATTAAAAATACTGTATTTATGCCAAGACAGCAACAATAAGAGCCATACCTGTGCTATCTGCCCCAGGGGGTATGTTGATGGGATTCCCTGGTGGCTGTGGATGCTGTAGCCCTGAATGGGATAAGAGCCCTGTGGAGATGTGTGGCCTGGAGGCATGTTAGGTGGTGTTGGTGCTGACAAGGGACCTGAATGGTACAAGGACTGAGCCTGTGGGCCTGACTGGGCGTTCTGGAAGAAGAGATCAGTCTGTCAAACTATAGCTGTGTCTTACAAGAGATGCTGAATTGTGAAAGCGACCAAAACTTTTGTTCAAACTACATTTTTCTTTACTTTAAAGATACTTGTTGGATAATGCCTAAATTTATCAGAGGAAAATATCAGATTATTCTACTCTGAACAAATTCTGGGGATGTTTTTCCAAATATAAAATGTAAGCTTTAGTTGATCATATTTCCAATAACTGCATACAATTTATCATTCTGTACAGTGAGTACAACACAGATATTTTGCCCTCAAAAAATTATATATACATAGTGCCGTCAATCAATTAAAATTTTTAATCGCAATTAATCTCATATCTTGATTTAATTAATCTCATATTAATCACGGATTTTGTTTTTATCTCTAAATTTACCATACATGCACACAAAACCCTTTTGCAGACACTCACGGGCATAGCACGCCTGACATCATCTTCATTAAGAAACAAACATTTAAACAGGATTGAATATTTTGCAGGGCTCTAGCACCATTTTTAGCTTCTTCGGTTTATCCGGATCAGCTGCTGAAAGGTTTCTGCGTGTAGAATTATCAAGACATTTTTAAAATAAGCGTGCTCCTTTGCTAGCACTACGTACAGAGCACGCATCGGGAAAAATGACCTACCATCTGAAAATCCGACACAAATAACCTTCTAAACTCTGCCAGGAGGTGAATCACATGCTCTCCATCAAGGAAAAAAAATCACAGTATTTGTCTTGCTGTAGTGTTAAATTGTGAACGCTGTGCAAACCGCTCATTCAGCTGAACCGGCTGAATTTAACATCACTGTATACATTTATAAGTTATATTACGGCAAAAAAAATAAAAAAAGATTTACTATTCTTTCTAGGTTTTTTAACATCAACACATTATCGGAAATCTGAACTTTAAGCATATTTGCAGCAACGCTGAATAAGAAGTTTCATCAGGACATTTATTAAATCACTTTTCTGTCCAGCGTGTTTTTTCGTCAGATTAAGTTATGGAAAATTGTTCAGCGATGAACAGTGACCAGACTTCGTGGCAAGCCATCACATGTTGCTTAAGTTATTTAGTTTTTTCTACATAGCTGGTTCAACTGGCAGACAAACACCTTCCGGTACCTCCGGTATATAAAAATACAGGTACCTACGACAGAGCCATAATACTGGTTCTGACTTGGTACCGTCGTACCGAGTCCCGTGACAACACAACTCCTGTGCACAGATTATTTAACACAGCCAGTCTTAACAGAAACTGTCCATCACAGACTGTCATCAGAGGCCGGTTCACTGATGATCTGCACAGTGCAGCAGCTGCTATTTGAGACGCAACACATGTTGAGTGGTAACAAAGGGGTGCTATTATGGTATTTGGAGTTTTCTGAGCTTTCTACAGTGTTACAGTGTTGAATCCTCATCAGACATGTGAACGGCACTGTTTTTTATCATCTAAACACATGTTTGAGTTTGAGTTCCAGCACTCTCTCCGTTCGGTTTCCATGGCAACGAAAAATGCGTCGTTTTAGAGAGTTTTTTCTACTTGGAAATCCTTGTGACGTCCCGGAGAATAAGGTTTGGTGATTGGTTACCTTCTACTGGTTAACAAGGGCATGTACAAATACATCAGGCAGGTGGAAAACGTGGGATAAAGTTATTTCCAACGATGGCTGGTGAGTTTACCAAAGAGAGACATCCTGCTGCATTCGTTGCTGTGGGTTGCTGTTTTCCACTTCGTTTTCAGGGTCTGATTCAGGTTCCAACATGTAGGGCTGTATGGTATGTGTTGACATTGTATTTTGTTTTTTTTATTGAGTTCATATTAGTCTAATCCTTCTGTTTATGAGACGTTACAATGATGGCGAAAGCAGTTGCGGTGCGCGCTCCCGATGTAGTGCAGTGGCAGGAGGCAGGGCTTAATGCGGAAGAGTCTCAATCCACTCGTTTTGCCCACAGGCTGATCTGACAGCCTACGGAGAGGGTCGGTCTGAAGTAGATAAAGCGATTTGAGACAGTAACTCGATCAATCCCAGCCCTTCTGGGCTCAGAAATAAAAATAAATTAGCCTGAAATGCACATAATAGTTCCATTTTAAAAGCTTCAAAAGTAGTTAAAAAAAAAAAAAAACTAACAGAGATTTATCCAGAGAAGCAACTTTCAGATCTTTAAAGCTACAAAGACCCATTCTGTGTTCATTTCTGCCGAGTTAATGCATTAATAACGCATTACCTTTGACAGCCTTTCCTAACTTTTTTTTTTTTTTTTAAATAATAAATATATAAAATGTTAAAGTGAGATTGTTTAGTGTGATCTTATATTAAGCAACACTTTACAGATCAGATTGTAGTCCAGGTGTACTCTGGGGTTATGTTACCTGTCCAGGGCTGGGTGCAGCATGCTGTGGTGGAGGTTGGTTGCCTGTTGGGGTACTGGAGGGCTGAGGTTGATGAACTGCGCCCGTGTGATGAGAGAATGACTGCGGAGCTACAAAGAAAAGATTGAATTGGAAAAAGAATTTACTTGGAACTGAAAAGCTTGTTGTTAAGTACCGGTAGTTCATTTCTAGCTGTTATTATTTAAGATTTTGAAGGTTTCCTTTAAATGAAACTGCAGGTTACTTTTTTCTAGGGATTTCAGACCTTTCCATCATGTTTATCATTTATTTTAAAATTTGTAATAGTTTGTGCATCTTAAAAATATTGACATGAAATATGCATCACCTCCATGTTTGAAAATCCAAACCTATGTTGTTTCAGGTTATAATGATGTATTTTTGGACTTCCCACTCATTGTATTTATTTTGACTTTAGGATCCATCATCACTTACCATAGATGCCTTGCTGTGGCCCCTGAGATCCATCTCCCTGTGTTTGAAATTGAGGGCCACCTGGTCCAAGGGCTTGTGGATGAGGACCAGCACCTTGACCTATCATTCTGGCTCCACCCTGCAGCATGGGGTACATTGGCTGTGGAGGAGGAGAAATGGGAGAAATGAGCCATTTAACATATTAGCCTTCTATCAATATGTGAGTGACATCTGTTTGGAAATAAGCTTATAGAAAAAAAAAAAAAAGTAAAGCAAAACCGACAAATGATTTTATTTACAACTTTAAATATGCAAACAATTTCAAGGTAGCGTAACAGTGTTCCAGCTCAGATGCGCTACCTGTCCTGGATATGGAGTCATGGCCGGAATAACTTGCTGCTGGCCATACTGCTGTGGGTTGTACTGAAGGTAGGACTGAGGATAAGGAGATGCAACCAGAGGAGCCCCAGCCGCTGATGCTGCAGCTTGCAACATGGGTGCTGCTGAAGTACCATGATCAGAGCGAGAAGCCACTACTGAGCCTGGAGAGAGGAAGGAATCATTAAGACCACAGAAAACTAAAAGACAAGCCGCCTTATTTTTGTCATAATTTGCTGGCTTTAAAATTAATTTAGCTTTTTAATTGTTGTTCTGGTGTTATGCACAGACAGCAATGTGCACGGATTCTTTGTTTTAAGTCAAAATGTGAATTAGTAGAAAGGAAAACAAAAAACAGCCTGCAGTTACCTTTGGTCCTGGGGTATTTCCCTTGGCTGACTGGGGACATGGTGTACTGGTACATCGGCTGGGGCTGAAAAAAAGGGATTAACAGGTCAGCTCAAGCAGAACATTTTCTATATAATAAAATTTACTAAATAAGAACTTAAGAAACAGTCCTATTTGATTGATCAACATCAATTTAACATTCATCAGTCAATCCTTTTCCAATATTTATGCACAAAAAAAAAAAAAAAAACAACTTTCACATTTCCTGGAAGAATATGATGATTTTTGGGTTTAGTTTGCATACCTGCACAGGGTGGATCTGTGAGACGAAGGAGAGGTAGGGAGGATTGAAGAGCTGTCCTTGTCCACCAGGGTGCTGCAGCACCACCGGGCTTGGAGGGGTTGGCCGAGGTGGGGTGGGCGCGGTGTTGGGCTTTGTCTGTGTGATAGCAACAGGAGGTCAATAAATCTCGCCCTTAAGAAAGGAGATTCCTACGTGCTGATATTCATGTAATAAACATGTTTTCCTTTGTGTCAATAAAGTTCAAACGTGTTTCCTGCTGCAATACTGAAACTTCACGATATTTGTTTTTACTTCAAACCTTTAGAGGATTCAGTGGGAATAAACTGGCTTACCATGGGCATTTGAGGTTTGATTGGATTAAACTCTTTTGCATTTGGGTTTAATGTTGATTTCTTCACTTGACTAAAGGATAGAGAAAGAATTGTTACATTGATAAATAATAATGATGATATGTGAGAAAAATCCAATTTTGTTTACAAGGAGAAATATATATCCTCTTTGAAAACTCACTCTGCTACGCCTTCTGTCCGCTCTGTTGTCTCCGACCTGGCATCTTCACTTCCTGGTGTCCTAGCTGGCTGAGGGGTGGCTGGTGATTGCCTGTCTGAAAGCGGTGCTGCAGTTGCTACAGGACTTGGTGTGGTTGCAGCATCCTTGTTTGCATCCTCAGTGGGAGCTGGTGAGGGCTGAGGTTGAGGCTGAGAAGGACTGGAAGCTGGAGGCAGGGGTTTGGGCTCTGAATCTGACGGCGTGGACTTGGCTGCACTGGACTGGGCAGCCTCGCCCACTGTCGGAGGGGTTGCTGCTGCTGGAGAAGTCGGTGAGCTAGAGCTGCCTCCACTTGGCTGGAGCTACAAAACAGAGGTTGTGACAGTGAAAATTACAGACTTCAGAGTTAACAGTAACAACATTAAAAATGGGGGATAAATAAACTAAGTTGAATTTCAGTATTCAATAATACTGATTGCCATTTCTTTCCAATAAAACTGAAAACTGCACATTTTACTCACAGTCATTTTTAACACAGACACTATTATTAGGAAGCTCCCCTTCTTGTAAGTTAAATTTAGAGAATACCGTGACTGAGGAGTGATAGCTGGTTTACTGGCACTTTAGGCATCATTTAGTTATTGTAGATACTGAAAAACAATATTTGTTTCTGAGTATCTTGAGCCATTTAGGACAATTTGCTTTAGGACAGTGCGTTATCACAGACCAGATAACACACAAAAGACAGAAATGTTTTAAATGTCACAACACTATTTATTTACTTCAGCTGTTGAACAAGTGGGAGGTACTTTGTGTAATTACCACACGTCCAGAGTAATCAATGGACACAAAAAAATTTAGATAAAAAAAATTCTTACAACTAAGTGCCAAGTGAAGAATATTGATGAGAGTAACACTGTTATCAGATGTTTACTTAACCTCTTCATTACTATTGAATTGCCGGCAATCCAGTAGTACATTTTATCAGCATCCAGTGGTAATGAAGAAGTTAAGTAAAGACAAATCCCTGCCAATGTCATTGCTTCCTGACAGGCCAAGATTTTCTTATTTTGGACCACTAAAAGAAAGCTGAACTCTTACCCTGAATTCTTTGCCAAATTTCCTCAGCTCTTCAATCTGCGACCTCTGCTGAACTGAGGGAGCTAATAGTGGAAATAGAAGAAAGAAAAAAAAAAACAATTATTACAATGAAATAACCAAGTAAGCATGGCAGGAATGTCAAAAGCCTCTAACTCTGCACAAGCAGATGGTGGTTTGATTTTATTCTTTTATAGTCATACATACAAGGATTTAACCTATACCAGAATAAAGACTTTCATGACAGACCTTTGTTGCTCTTGTTATCCTCTGTGCTACTCGGACTCTCTGCAGAACGTTCTTTTGCAGCAGCACCAAGAATCTCATTCACTGTAAAGAGGACAAATAGAAAATACATTTTTTGGAGCATTATTCATTCATCAAAATCCCAGTCTTTGATGCAGTTTGATTCTAACCATCTGCAACAATTCCTTAGTGAAAGACATTCATAGATAATAATGTCAAAGATGGAAAATCTTTTCATACAAATCAACAATTCTTTCCTCTAGAGTAATCATGACAAGGTAAAAACAATTACAGTCTCATCAACAAATGTAAAAAACAGAAGGTAAGATGAAAGACAGTACCATCTACAGGGAAGAGAGGGGCAGGGCCAGAAGTCTTCTGGACAGGCAAGGAGACAGATGAAGTGTCCAGATAAGGCTTATCCTGAGAAGAGCCTGATTTAGGGGAACGCGTAGCTGCAAGGACATAAAAGATTTAAATGAGTGATTATGCAAGTTTTATCAATAAAATAAAAGAAAAACTAGACACTGATACCGAGTGATCTGGCTACAGATAATACCTGTGGATTGAGGGTGCGAGTTTTGAGTGCGGTTTGTTCTGCTTGATTGTGGTGGTCTTTGGGCTTTAGGAGATGTTCGAGCAGAGACTGAAAGACAAACAACTGGCCTTAGCAACAGGTACAGGTGACAAAACAGCTTGAACATTGCACAACTCTTACCTCCATTAACAGATCTGCCAGTGTCAGACAGCGAGTGTGGGAGGGAGTGGGAATGAGGCACTGCATGTCCTTGTGGAGTAGGGGGGCTGGCTGGGGATGTGGCAGCAGAGGCAGACGCAGGGGTGGGCGCTTGTCCACCAGGAGAAGCAGGTGTGTAGGGACTTGCAGGACCCGAGCCTGGGCTAGGGCTTCCTTGTGGGTGATGGGAACCAAAGGAGCCACCCCGACCTGACAGAGGGCTACTCCTTTCTGAAGGGGAGGCTCCAGGCTGATTTCCAGAAGCTGAAGGCAGTGGGGGTCTGGGGGAGGAGGAAGAAGAGGATGGAGGGGTGGAGCGGTAACCCCCACTTAGACGACTGTGCGATACAGGCCCACCAGGCCCTCTTTCAGCTCGTTCTCGGTTCATCTCCCTCTGACGCTGAGGTAGTGGAATGTACTTGCCCTCTCTGAAAAAAAGACAAAACCCATGAAACGTGTTTTAATAAAATCACTTTTACAAAAATATAAAATTCTTCTCCGAACATATAAAGCTCTCCATGACAAACCTCCATTGTATATTAAAGATCTCATAGTTCCATATATTCCAAAGTGAGCACTTCGCTCTCAGACTGCAAGTTTATTTGGGGCTCTCAGTGTGTCTAAGTATGATGGGAAGCTAAACCAGTTTGGGAGGCAGAGACCCTTTCTACCCTTAAGGTTAGGATCTCTCTCTTTTTTTCTTTTTTTTTAATAAATCTTATGGTTAGGGTTATTCTAGTTATCCCTTAGTGTAAAGTGCACTGAGATGACATTGTTGTGAAGTGGAGTTATACAAATAAAGCTGAAGTTGATTGAATATGGAGTTGAAATAAGTCATAAAACAGCACCAGTTTTAACACTAATTTAGTAGTTCACACAATTTTGTGTTATTTACATTTTGCAGCTGCCTGAAGCTGTTTGCGTCATCCCACGATCAGCCTAAACAAATGGAGTCTAGGTACTTGAATCATTTTTAAACAACAAGACTGAAACACTGGCGAGCTATTAAACTGTTCTGTAACCTCTAATTTGGAAGCTTATGACAGAGCTTTAACATTCAACTCTTCTGCTAGCACTTGTTCAAAGTTCAGAATATGTTGATAAAGCCATAATGTTGAGAAAAGACACGACAAAAACTGTAACATCTGTTTTAAAACTCCATTTCAATTCGAACACCAAAACTATCCACATCTAGATGAAACTGTTCAAACCAATTTATTTGTGTAGCTTTTACAAGTAAACATACTTAAATCTTGATATTTACAGCCTTTTACATTTTTCAGATCGCAATTAAATGATTCTTAATCACTGGTGGCCAGAAAAGTTGCAAACAGAATCTTTTTACTGACCGACACTATTCCCATGTGTGCAGCTACACTCACCTGGTGCTGGCTCCTGGACTGTCTCTGCCTCTTTCCCGCTCTCTGTCACGGGGGCTTTCCCGACCCCTTTCACGATCATTGCCTTCCCTGACGACAGCGCTGAACTTATCCTCCTCACTTTTGCCCTCTTCATTTTCAAGGTTTACACGATGGCGATACTGGGGGCTTGATTCAATCTCACTAGCCAGGCGTGCCGCACGCGCCTCCCTCTGCCGATACACCTCAGAGTTCCCTCTTTCCAGTGGAACACTACAAGACAGGAGAGAAAATTTATCAGGAAGAGAATGCAAAAAAATTAAATTTTTTTACTTCTTTTTTTTTTTTCTTCAAATGATTAACCTAAAAACACCCCCCAATACATTTAGATGCATCTTTGTGTGTGTGCTAGTTTATGTCATACAGTTAAAAATGTAAACACTTTAACCCTTTATGTGGCAAGTGACTATTTTTGATGACTTCCTTTTCTTTCATATTCAGGATGAAACTATTTTGTTTGTTGACGTAACAGAATGGAGGTCTTGGTACATACCAGGACAATTTTAGGTTAAAATTTCAAATTTCAAGGTAGTTTGTTGAGTGCCCTCTAAAGGGTTAAGGTGAAAAAGATGGCTACACTAAAAAACAGTTTTTTTATGTTTTGTATGTACATATTTAAAATATATATATAATTTTAAGAGTAAACCATAATATCCTCTACAGGTCCTGCTTTTTTAGTTTTAATTACAGCTATAACAGCAAAATGTTCTGATCAAACAACATTTTAATAAAATACACTAAATAGTACAAACCTCTGTATTCTGTCATTCTATAAGCCTTTTGACCTCTTACAGTCACCCACTCTATGTATATTTTCTATCCCATAAAAATCCACAAAGGAAAAGTTAAAAACATTAAATAAAAAAGGGGGATTTACAACTGGATAATTTCTATCACAGAATTTTGTGACATAAATTATATGACACTGCTATTAGAAATTCTGACTTCTAAAAGTTTCTTGGTAACTTCTCTACAGAGTAAATCATGGCAACTTACGTATACATGGAGAGGCTGGAATCGTATGTTGATGTGACTCCATATTTCACTTCATTGAAACGGAACATCTCATTAGCATCCCAGCCATTAGACTGAGGAAATAAACATAAGGGTTAATTATTTCAGAGATTAGTCATCAATGCAAAAAAGCATAATGGAGGACAAGCGTTAAAGAAAAGGCTGTGTGCAAATAAAACATTTTGTGTCATTTCATGGTCGATTTTCTCTACCTATTTAAAAGTACTGAACTTACTGCATCGTTGTCCAGATCATAACTCTCTCCATTGCTGTCTCCTCCCTCCCACCTCTGTAAAACCTTCTCCTTATGTTCTCCATTGATGCGACTAGAGGTGATGGCTGTGTCCGTAAAGGTGTCTATAGTCAAAAACAGAGATAGTCATACCTTTAAGAAAAGACCCCAAATTATTTCAAGATCTGCTTTTAGACTGCACATGAGCCCGACTGCAGCCTTCTTTAAATCATTCTGTAGAAAAGGAAAGACTTCAAATTATACATGCCTCCAATAATGAGGGGAAAACTCATACCAGTCAAGCATCGGTAACACTTAATGCTGGGTGGACACTGTGTGATTTCGAGGCGATTTCATCATGATTTTGCTGTCGCAGACCACACTGCGTCATCGTGGAAACATCGTAGCATCGGGATGTCCGGTCGGGAGGTCGTGAGGCGTACAGTGTGAGAACACTCACGAGGAAGGATTAATTGCTGCTACGTTCTAACGATGATGCTGCGACCTCCCGATCAAACTTCTGGCATGTCAGAAATTTTCGCCGTCACTCGTACAGTGTGAGTGGTGTTACGTCACGATTCTACGTGCGCACCTGCGCAGAAGACACCGGTGGAGCTTTAAATGACAGGCAACCCCAACTTCAGATGTGTGCGGTGGACACAGCCTTTAGAAGAGAGATTAGTAGAGCTATGGAGAGAACACAAGGTTTTCTTTTTTTTTTTTTTTTCGTTTCAGCCGCAAGACAGCGCACACAACTGCAACAACTTGCTGCCTGCTCGCCATCTTGTTGTCATAGGAACTAGGAACCTTTGTTTTTCGTTGTTCACACTCGAGCACGTCGTGCCGTCACACACCGACTGACGCCGACAAGTAGTTGTGGTTGTCAATAATCGTGGCTGACAAGAGTCGTACAGTATGAGTACACATGTCGTAGGTTCAAACAGAGTACAGGGACAAACCCGGTCGTGCAGTGGGAGCATTTCCCCGACAGTCAGATTTCTAAAATGGCACAGTGTCCGCCTGGCATAAGAGAGAAAATCCTGCTGACTGCTCAAGCGCTTAAAAGATCATTATGTACATCTTCCTTTAGAGCGTTTGAAAAATTATTAGCAATGAATAAGTGATTCTCTAAACATAGAAACAACCTAATGCTGTAAATCAAGAGGAACTTTCTGTCCTCATGCACTGCAAGCATTTGAGGAATGTATCCATATTCATACCTCTGGTGGCATAGTTGAGGTCAACATCTCTGCAGATCATTGTCACCAGATCTGAAGGACTGAATATCATGGTGTCTGTAATTTCCTCTCTTCTTGGCGGAGCTGATGGCGAGTTCCCTTCCTCATTACGCTTGTGTACAGCATCCACAGCCAGCTCACACTAAGGAACAGACATCAGGAATAACTAGAATTTGATGACTATGTGAACCTGCATGGCAGGTTTTAAGCAACTAAATTCAGATCATATTCTAAATTCACCTGAGCTTAGTGTTACACAGTTATTTACAGTATGTTAAAAAACTGACAGAAAGATGTCCATGTCTGTAATCAGTATATGTGTCTTACCCGGGAACTGAGAGTTTTGAATATGCCTTCAAACACATTCCCATTCTTTACTCTTATGTCACAAGTAGACCCCTGAAAGATAGAAAAGAAAAATACATTAATTTATTTGACCAGCAAAGCAACAAATTGTTTTCTGAATAAATTAGATCCAAAACTGTGACTTCGTTTCATATCTGGAGCAAGTCTGCTACAGGGTGGGGCAGCGGTACCCTATATAGACTTTGTAAGTTTGATCCTAAGCTTTACAGGTCAACGTGTTGAGGACATGTTGAGGACACTGAACTCTACATTGTCCTTTGATTTGATTTTTCAATAGTAAGTTACTGTAGATAACTGTTTTGTTTAATTAGTGTCATGTTTATATAAACTCTACTTTTTAAAAGTTACCTTTGACATAAAAAGCAACCATTACCAGTAGGATAAAATATGTAACGTAACAACTCTGAATACATAATATTTGGAAAAGGGCTGAGGCAAGCAGTTTTTCTGGAACTATCATGGTCTAGAAGGAATACCGACAACGGGACACATGACTCACCACCACAGCTGTGAGGAAATGAAGCATTCTGGCATTGTTGTACACACCCTCAAACACCTATACAAAGGAAAATACATACACACATTAAGACAAAGTTTCATGGACACATGTAGAAAAACACAGTTGCACAGAAAGTTCAACAACAACAGCAGCAAAAACAAGGTTTGCTAAGTAACAAAGTTGTTAGGAAAAGTTTATCCTTCATGTAAAAGCACACACTGCATTGAAAAAACTTCTGAATACCTCTTTTATTCAGCAGGCGTATTTATAATTAAACATTTTACTGACTTCATGTTCAACCTGCTGATCATCTTAAAATTAATCTTCAAAAATATCACAAGGATTTTCCATTTATAGTCGTTAATATATGTCTTGAAAGCCATTTTATTTGCTGCATTTCTTCTGTAAAGGGATACTCACAGGAGATGACTGGAATGTCGGCTTTGAAGAAGTTCGATTCCTGTAAGAAATTTGACCATTTAACCCGAGAACAATTTGTTTTCAAAGCCTGTCACGTCAATGTCATGACACACACACACACACACACACACACACACACACAAAGCAAAGAGTCTATGAAAAGCTTTCCTTAGAGCTCTAAGTTTCCACCTGCCGCTTATTACCAGCAAAACTGAAAGATAACCAAACCGATCTCTTTAGGATTATTATATCGGTTGTGAGCTTTATTCTTTCAAGCAAATTATAAATACATCCAGGTCAATATGTTTATAATAAATTCATATATGCTCATTTTTATCGCTACTAGCTGAGATTTCCAAAACAAAGGCGAAGCCACAAAGACAAACGTCTACGGTCATGTCAAAATAAAGTCAACACATCGTGCGGCTCATAAATCTCTGCAGTATCGCTTAAAATTTCTTTTTTTTCAAACTTTTGTTTACAAGAAAACACTGATAAATAACATTTGTTAGCATTTGTCTTTATACATTCCTGACGCCAGAAAAACTTCGTATCACCCCAATACTGATTTGCTGCTTCTTGCTTTTCACCAGTTAGACCCGCCTCGTTGATGAGGCTAAGTACAAATAGATCACTCTCATTGGTCTACACGCGTTGTCAATCAAAAATAAGTCGATCTCATTGGTTTTAACGAATACCCTATCCCCGAGACACGCCCACTTGGAGTATAGTGCTCTAACCGGTAGGCCTTTCAGGCACCGTGTAATCCCCGGACTGTCCTAACAACAAGACACCCATTTGCTTACCTTCCAGCCGGTGTCCTGCTGCCACTGTTGATGCCGCTGACTGGGGAAGACATACCGCCGGGGGCCGATGTTCCGTTAGACGCCTTTCTCCCGCCTGAGCCGGGTTGCTGCTGTTGTTTCAGCATTGCGAAGCACAAGGCTTAGACAGTACCAACTGTTAGCTAAGTTATTAAAACTAAAACCTCCAGAAGTCAAACTGCTTTACAAGACAACTACCTTCAGCAATACGAACAGTCCTACTGAGCGCAGAACCGGTATAACCTCAAAAAGACCGGCTACTGTAGCAAATGTAAACCAGTCGCTTGTGGCCTAAAATGTTAACACAAACCCCTCGATAATTAAATTAAATATCTCGTACAACTTGACAGATTTCCCCAGACTATCTACTTTTAATCCAATATGTTACGTCAAAATAAGTAACTGATGAAAGGACACTAGTTTCCGTGTGATGATTTAGCATTAGCTGGCTAACTTAGCATTAGCTTTGATCCTCAAGCTCACTTCGGGCGCTTTCCCTCCGGGATTTACTCTCCTCCCTTGTCTTGTCTCCTTAACTCTGGCGCCGCTGACTCCTCCGTTAAAAACTAAGGACTTTGACTTATTGTCAGTTCCCTTAGAAGGTTGAAAGTTTCAGGTTTCTTACTGAAAACCTGCTGCGGTCGGTCAACACCACCTTTCGGTAGTCTCGCTTGACTCAATCCGCGCGCGGCTGAGTAGAAACCGGGTGGAAGGGGGAGGGAGACCTTACGTGAGCGTGCGCTTTTCACTTAGCAATGAGCGCGCGTACGTGGAAGAAGTTGCGATCTGAAATTGATATTTGATGGATGCTAATGTATCTCACATATATATGTATAATAATGAAAGGTGTCGACTGTACACGTGGCATTAACCGCACAAAACACAATATTTATTGACAGACAAATAATAACTGATATTTATTAATTCCATTTTTGTCACCCCAAATTTACTTTCGTTGTTCAAGTCCTGCTCAATATTAGTTATTTCATGATTTATCGTTACTTTAGTAGTCAGAAAAACAGGCTTAGTTTTCTGAGTGCGGCTTTACACTGGTTATTACGGCTTTGAGCTACAAACAACATGGCAGCCTCCGTAAAGAGCATTTGTTACATAGCTTCAGTTTTATAATTTGTCCGTGGATCGTCATCTGTCTGAATGTCAGTTTTTGTTGTCATCATCTTGGAAAATAAACAGAATCCTTCACCTATCTTCTACCAAACAAACTGTAAGTGCTTTTCATGTTTAAGATGACTATTTGCACTGGATCAGCAGGGTGTACATTCACACCAATGTAAAGTAAAATGGATAAATTCAGAGATGGAATGTAATTAGTGATCATGTTGTCACTAATGTTGTTTTGATCTCCTTTAGATATATGCCAGCTTATATTACTATAAACTTATATTACTATAATCAACTGTGGTTGATTTTTTTCTGAATAAGTCTGCATTGATATGGATAATTAACAAGCTCATAAATTTTCAGTGGCAGAGCTAAATGAAGCTACTTTGTACAGAAAATGTTGACAAGAAGTATCCTTCAACACTGGAAACAGTCCCGAAGGTTTATGCATAAGTCCACATTTACCATATTCAGGACATCACATCGCTCATGCCCTTTACTTTCTGATAGTCTCCACATACGGTACTCACAGAAAGTTAGGGATATTTAACTTTTAGGTGGGATATATAAAAAGAAAAAAAAAGTAAAAAGTTCATACTTCACTTATATTGCATCGCAAATGTAGGACATTGAAGTAGAATTATTCAATGGTAATTTCTTGAGGCAATTTACCAAAAAGAAAGTCTTATATAAAATGTAAAGATCTCAATAACTTATGTGTTTGGTGTTGCCTTGGTCTAAAAATGACTAAACATTAGCATCAAAGATGACTGTTAGGATACCAGCTGTGTTTAAATCAGACATTTTTTATTTTTATTTTTTGCTTTTAATCCTTTTGTTAGTGAACACCATGTTGTGCGATTACTTTAACATTGAAATGCTGTACAGCTGCTCAAAATTATAGAGGCAAATTAAGGTAACCTGTGAATGTTAATTTAACAAACTGGATATTCCAATTGTTTTGTGAGTGATGTAAAAGGAAATGAACCATACTTGCAATTGTAGTTTTAAGCTAATACAGGAATCCATCATAAACAGGTCATCATTAACTGTTCTCAGATTATTTGGTGACTTTGAAAGTCATATTGTATGTATTACCCAAATGTGATCTCATGAGAATAAGTACACAATGGATGGTATGGAGCTACAGCAAAAGTAATTATGTTCAAACTTCTTCTGAACTTCTCATTTTTACAGGTATATGTCTCACATGCTGACAAAGACACTTCCGCCTGTGCAGAGTTTTCTCTTGCTGGTTTCCAGGCGCATCAGCCACCTCACCAGACAGCAGTATGATGTCATTGTGGTTGGTGGAGGTCATGCAGGGACCGAAGCAGCGGCTGCAGCAGCCAGGGTGGGAGCTGAGACACTGCTGGTCACACAGAAAATCCAAACAGTTGGTAAGCAGAAGAAACACTTTACTAGTGAAAAAATGAAATCCAAAGCTGACCACATAACGTTTCTGCAGGCGCCCTGTCCTGTAACCCGTCTCTGGGAGGAGTAGGTAAAGGCCAGCTTGTGAAGGAGATAGATGCTCTGGATGGGCTGTGTGGGCGAGCTGGAGACTGGGCTGGAATCCATTTCTCTATACTGAATCGTAGAAAAGGGCCCGCTGTGTGGGGCCCAAGAGCCCAGCTGGACCGTCAGCGCTACCGGGAATTCATACAGGTGTCTCACACGCACGTGCATGAATTTTTGTCAGGGAATGAATTAGATATCTTTGACTGACTGTGGGTCTGCCTGCTGCTCTCTGTGCAGTCTGAGCTGCTGTCCACTCCCAGGCTGATGATGTTGGAGGGTTCAGTGGAGGAGCTGATGGTAGCAGAGCAAAACCCGGAGGAGCCTGGACAACACAGAGTTACTGGAATACGTTTGGGTAAGAATTATCCTCTATCAAATCAGTGTATATAATTTAAGCATTTTACTAAATCCCTGCCAATAACTTCAATTTGTTCTTAAACTTGACTTTTGCATCTGATGCCAGCTTTTAAAATCTGATCCAGTGATTTAAACGCACATACCGAAGTTTGCAGAATGATGAGTAAAAAGAAGATGTTTTTCATTCACTTTATGCTTTTTTACTTCTTTAAATATCAGCCAATGGTAGCCACCCGATTTTGGCCAGTTCAGTGGTTCTCACCACTGGTACCTTCTTGTCTGGTTCCCTCTTTGTGGGCCAAACTTCATCCCCTGGAGGTCGGATTGGAGATGCTCCATCAAGTACAGGCTTGTCCCAGATGCTGAGGGAGAGGCTGGGGCTGAAGGTCGGTAGACTGAGGACTGGGACTCCTCCTAGGATTGTGAAGGACTCAGTAGACCTATCACTGGCCCAGCTTCACCTCCCCGACAGTCACCCAACTCCATTTAGCTTCATGAATACCCAAACACGCTGCAAGGTAGTTTATTAAAATGATTTTTTTCATTGTTAAGTCTGTAAATATTTATTATCAGCACATGTAAGGTTATTTTCTGCATAAATGGTTCTTTTAACTCAACTCCCTGTAGCCTGAGGAGCAGCTGCCTTGTCACCTGACATATACTACTCCTGGTGTGGAGAGAGTGGTGACGGAGACTCTTCATCTCAACTGTCACATACAGCAAGACACCAAAGGTCCAAGGTACAAACACATATTGTGTACTGCCGATGCTTGATCTTGTCCTCTGCTTTCTGAGGAGCAACTCACTGCTTGTCCCTCACAGGTACTGTCCATCTATCGAGTCAAGGGTGTTGCGCTTTCCAGGCAGGAGTCACCAGGTGTGGCTGGAGCCTGAGGGGATGACCTCTGACCTTCTGTATCCGCAGGGTCTGTCCATGACCATGCCCCCTGACATGCAGCTCCGCCTCATCAGAGAAATCCCCTGCATGCACAGAGCTGAAATCTATACACCTGGTACGCCGAATCCTCTCTGATATACACAGTAGAAGTAAAAATCAGGAAATTAAAACAGTCCCATTCCTCTTCAGTTCAGTCTCAGGGAGAAATTTACTTCCTGTATTAGTTTATGAATCTGACTGTCACATGTCACAGTGGCTGTTTGTTTTCTGGGTCTGCAGGTTATGGTGTGCAGTATGATTTTGTGTGTCCCACTCAGCTGAGCCCTGCATTACAAGTAAAAAGCGCTCAAGGTCTCTTTCTGGCCGGTCAGATCAACGGAACAACAGGGTACGAAGAAGCCGCTGCACAGGTAGCTGCTGTTTTTAAACTAAGGATCATAAAATAATCGTGGGTCAAAGCATCTTCTGATTTGCCTTTATAATATAATGTATATATATGTATATATTTACACACACACACACACACACATCTAAAAGCACTGACCAGACACATGTAGAGTTAGCAAAACTGGGATACAGGTCTGTTACTGGCCACCAATCTGCTGCCAGTATGCAAATAGTTCTGCAGTCCAGCTTTACCGTTTGCTGGAGAAATAAAGAAACCAATCAGAGCTTAGCAGAGGGGATTAAAAGGATTATCAGGACATGTATGATTTCTGTTACCAGAGAAATTAGTTAAGTGAAATTAAATATGTGCTCAAGCTGTCAGCCACAACAGCTGTTTATTTAGTTATTTAATTTTCTCAATGCCAATCAGTTAATCTACTTTCCTTCATTTTACTTGCAAAAATGTTGCCTAATTGTAAAAACTGGGCTAAAAAAGTATATAAAAGCCAGATATTTCATTCCCAACCCGCTCTTTTACTGGAGCATTTTTATAACAATTTTCTGAGCCATTTATCAACTAAAAATGTTTCATGAAACACCAGGAGTCACAGAATAAACATTTTGTTGTTTAATACATATGATTTTTGCAAGACAAGCACAATTGTCAGATTTTATCTTTTTTTCCCTATATTTACACAGAACCAGATCTTTACAGAACAGCAATTAAACCCTGCAGGAAAACGCTGCTCGTGTCTTTGCAGGGCTTGTGGGCTGGAGTGAATGCTGCGCGCAGGGCCCTCTCCATGCCTCTGGTGTCTTTGTCTCGGACAGAGAGCTACATTGGAGTTCTCATTGATGATCTGGTGAGTCGAGGCGTTACAGAACCTTACCGCATGTTCACCAGCCGGGCTGAGTTTCGAACCTCTCTGAGGCCGGACAATGCTGACCTCCGCCTTACGCCAAAAGGTACTTCATTCCACAACTTGCTGTTTTTTATCACGTTATTCTTAATTCAGTGGTGCAAGTTATTGAACTTATTGGTGTATCTGAATGAAACGAAGAATGTATTTACTTACCGGTACACTCCTCTACATTTGAAGTTATGCTTGCTCTTACAGGTTGTACTTTCTTTCAGTGTTTCCTCCTCTTATGACCTCTCTCTCTCTGTCAGGCTTTGAGGTGGGATGTGTTTCCTCTTTGCGCTACCAGGAGGCTTTAAGAGTAAAAAACAGTCTTCAGGATGCGATGGCAGCTCTAGAGGCTCTCACTCTGTCCACTACCATCTGGAGGACAAAGCTGCCTCACATTCATGTCAGCGAATCGAAGAATAGCACATTAACGTGAGTTACCATGTCACTGGAAGCACAGGTGTAGAAACTTCAAGTTAAAAAGCTTTCATTTCAGAGCACAGCTGAAATATTTGATTGTTTTGTGCTTTGTTTTTCAGTGGGATGGACATGCTGCAGTACAAAGATGCTTCCTTTGAAATGTTGGCATCTGTCTTCTCGGATTGCCTTTCACCTTACATGGAATTCTCACAAAGACTAAAGATTGAGGGTAAAAACGGGCTTTGGGTGTTTTACAGGAGCAAGAATTCCTACGATAAACTCAGTCTCAAAGCCCAGTTATTCTCTTTCATTGCCTCAACACGTTGTATCCTTATTGTGGCTGTTGAAGCTCATTCGTTCTCAGTAAAACGTTTCTCCTGTCCACCTGTAGCTGTGTACAAACCTCACTGCGACCTAAGCAAGAAGGAAATGGAGAGAATTCAAAAGGAAGAGAACATGTTTCTGCCGCAAGACATAGATTATTTCTCCCTACCGGTGTCTCTGTCTAAGGAAGTCAGAGAGATCCTGGACAAAGTTCGACCAAGCACTGTGAGTCTGCACTCTGCAGTATTTTATCATGTTTTCGATATGAAATGATTACATTTGTCTCATATAACCTAATTATGCTTCTATCATTTCCCTCAGCTGGGTGCAGCTACTCGCCTGGAAGGCGTGACTCCTGCTGCAATCGTCAGTCTATTTAACTACATCCAAATAACAGACAGAAAGGAAAGAATAACGCACAGGAGCCAACAGGACAAAAATCAGGAAAAAGAAGAGAAACTGTGTGTAAATAATGCAGTTTTACCTCACTGACAGAAGGCCTCCTAGTGTCAAAATGTATGTATTCCTGTAAAATGAGCAATATAATAAATAAATATTGGTATTTTTAGAATGATACAGACCAGTATCTTCCTTTCAATTAATCAAATTTTTTATTGGAAAAAAAAAAAAAAAAGTTCACTAAAAATCAAACTATAATACATCCATTTATATTTTTGTCATATGAACAAGTCTTCTAATGGTAAAACACCCCACTGGTCCACTGTTACTTAACAAGCTAAATAGTGAAGAATTCTAATCCTGTTAGCGACATGACTGTGAACAGCATTAAACTCCATTTGACCCTCTCAGTGCTACAGCCGCTTGTAACGAAGTGGCCATCCAGCTCAGCGGTGCCCCCGGTGAAGAACCCAAATGGAAACTTCCAGTGAGGCTGAGGCAAGCCTCTGGGGGGGTCTGGGTATACTGTGGTTTCAGCAAATGCAACTTTTGATGTCAGGACAACAGAGGACAACAGAGGACACTAGAAGGAAAAAGAAATGATGTACTCAATAAAACTTACAGAAAGGCAAAGTAATGTGTGAAGATGTCTTCAGAATACGTGCATTTCATTACCTTGACATTTTGACACTGGAACTGGTATTTAGCTCCCAGGATGTAGTTCTGGGAAAAATCAATGAAACCCTGACGAGCCCACAGCACTTTGATAGTGAGAGAATGTGGGAGGATGCAGCCCGTTTCACATGTTTCCTGAGAGGGGAAACAGAAATTAAAATGGTACCTTGGATGCAGACTCGGGGTGCACAGGTAGGTTATATCAGTGTAACATCACTGCAGTCCTTTATTCAGCTTGTAGCCCGCAATCATGGTTGCTGGTTGTGCTGCGCTGACTGTTCCATGAAACATATTACATTTATTTACATTCTTTCTGAAACCGATTTAAATTTAATTTATTTAGAGCAAAAAACCAAAGGAAGAAAACAAACTGGCATTGAAGCACTGGAAGCCACTGAGGCAATAATGGTTTAAACAGGTCTTTTAAACAAGTCTTTGGTTAACTTAGTGGTATTTATGCCTTGCTGTACTCAACAACAAAAAAAGTTGTGATTAAAGTACAACAACTTAAATAACTTCAAACTCCTATTCTAAGTGTACCTCCAGACGGCTGGGACACTCCTGTAAGATTACTCTTGTCCAGTCTGGGTCAGAACCCGAGTTCATGGCCATCACATCAGGAGCAGAAAGTCCTTGTAATATTCTGTAAATCTGAGAGCGCAGCTCCGTACAGTTCTCAGCCTGGGATCTATAAGGCACACGGGGAGAAATGAAAAAGAAGCATGTGAAATATGGAATACTAAATAAATGCAAGGATTGATTATCAACAACCCCAACATGTTGATAGAGTCAGAACAAAATCAGAGTCCACACACCTAAGTGTACAGCCAGTGATGGTGTTATGTGTGAAGCGTATCTGTGCTCGTAGGTTGAGATCAGAGGAGCACTCCCCACTTTGTGATAAACCAAGTGACGTTAGCTTTTTTCACTGCTAAGGAATCATGATGCGTTGTTGATTAAAAGATGAACAGATAAAGCTAAACATAACATCTAAAAGAGAAGTTTCTAATTTATAATTAAAGATACAGGCTGCACTTTTCCATCAACGCGACCAATGATGGCAGATCCCACTTTAAGGCCGACAGCAGGCATTGGTCCTAGTGTGGGTCTTGGTGTGGCCAGCTACACAAAGACATTCATAACATTACTCTCATTATTTGATATCACAGTTTATTTTGTTTCATAGACACAATATTTAGCTTTAATGGTGTACCTGGAAATTGACAGTGTGTGTCTGCAGCAACAGCTGATCAAGAGCTGCATCAGCCAAGTCTATGTTGATCAATGCGTATGTGAGCTCACCCCTTCCTGTGTAACTGATGGAAAACTCCACCTGCAAGAAATACGGAAAATCAGAGTGAGGTTTGATATTTCATCATGTGTTTAAATGCAGTTTCAGACTCATTTGTACGACTACTCACCCTTTTCACAACATTTATACAGGAGTTGTTCAGACGGGTTGGTGCAGGCCAGTCAGCTGGTGGAGTTATTGGGATCTGAAAACAGTTACAACAGGAAACTTTATGCTCAATCCTTTCTATTGTTAAAGATAGGGATTGATCATATACTATTATTGATATCCTAGTGCATAAAAGTGCAACATAAAAGCTGTCCTAGAAATCTTTGGCTTAGGTTTGGCTCTTTGATGCATTTACAATCTGTTACGGACTGACCAGGAAATCTGATGAGATCACTGTCTCGGCCGTTGGAATCTGTAAGAAAAAAAGGAAAACAAATGTCAGCCTGCTTGCTGTGATTACTGATAGTGCTTATGTACTTGCTGACCTTAAGCAGACTCAGGTCAGAGAAGTAAGACTGGGCATTCAGGCCTGGATCTGTGGTGCATGACTGACTAGTCACACTCCGAGTACAAGACAGAGATGTAGACCTCAAAAACTCTACAAGAAGAGAGAAACACAAAGTAATAAGAAGAGGCAATTTATCAGTTAAATGTTTGTACTCACAATATATTATATTCACTTAAAAAATAAGAGAGGGAAAAGAACAAAAAAGAAATAAAATCAGAGTTTTTAACAGAACTGACTGAATGTTCAGGATCAGCTGGAAATGTTGGCAACATGCAAATTCTTACTCAAACTTTCTGCAGCTGTGAGATGAGTAAAAAATTAACTCATGGCCAAAACCAAGGATAACTAAAGCATTATTTATAAAGTTGTAAGTGGATTTGATAATTTAATATTTGTCTTTTTTTTTATTCAATCTCAGAATCAGATGAAAACAGAGAGGATGCAGCACATATAAACCATAAGAAGAGACCATAGAAAGCTTTTCCCAGTGTGTCAGATTTTAATCAGCTGGTTAGGGTTAAGGCTTGTCCACAGTAAGTGTGAAGAAAGTCCTGGAAATGCACATTTCAAAGATTTACAGGATCTCTTACACTTTAAAACCGCTCCAACAAATAGGCAGTCATAAACTAAGAGGCTGTATGCCACTCTGAAAATTAAATTTGCTGATGTCCACAGAGAAAGAGAAAATCAGTAGAGAAAATATACAGTTGTGCTCATATTTATTCATACCCTTTCATTCAAGAAAGAAAAAAACAGCTGCCTGTAAAAAAAAAAAAAAAAAAGCTGAAATTGACTAAAGTAATAATGAATAAAAATTTTATGAAAATCATTACATTATTTTCTAATTCTGGTTAAATAGAATTTTTTTTTTTTAAAGAGCAAACAAACGAGATAATTTATTACATATTACATCACTCATAAACTAATATTTTGTTGAACAATCCTTTAATGTTTCTGCTAAAGTCAGGTGTTTTCTGTTCCTCTCAGTCAGACTTCTGCACCTGTTGACAGGTATTTTGTCCCACTGTTCAACAGAAAAGTGCTCTAATTTGTCCAGGACCAATTTGTTTGTTTGTTTGTTTTTTCTTTCTTCAACTCAGTTAAATGAAAAAATAGTGTCTCATATTACTAAATTATATTTAGCAAATTTTTAGTTATTGTTTCTTTTTTAAGTCTCCAGTTATTTGAGTGACTGTTGGAAATTCAGCCTTTTCTTTAATGAAAGGGGATGAATATATATGAGCACAACTGTACGTGGAGGTAGTAGTTTTCTCCGTCTGTAAGGGAGATACAAACTAGGAACAGCAGAAGACGAGGGGAAAACAATAGACTTTAGCCACAATGAACAAATGTATATACCAAAAATGTATGAAGATCAATGAAACACAATTTAATGACAAGAACACCTTTCCAGCATTTCACAAGATAGATTATTAATAATACTTTTGGTTTGTTTTTACATGGGTTCAATTTGTATCCGTAAACTCTGGAAGAAGAGATTGAAAATAACATCTACGACATGTCAAAACAGCTAAAAATCTAGAAGCGACCTAGAAACAGTGATAAGTATTGCCATGACCCGCACAGTTCCCTTCAACATCATGCTCAAATGTTTGTTTTAGGACCATTTATTCTTGTGTTATTTTGAACTTATAAAAGACAGAAATAAAAAAGTAGTTGTGCTTAAAATATTAAAGAAAAGTGTCTGCTTCGACTTCATGCTTTTTGGAAATCAGGTCAGCTTTTACTTGCTTTTCTTTTCTCTGTAGAGGAAATCTTAACCAGAGGTTTCTAAATGTTTACAAGATACTTTGAGGGAGACAAAAACAGTTTCTGGTAAAACCTTGTTTAAAATGTTTTCATTGTACATTCTAGTTTCACTTAAATTGCGGTGATGAGACCTGCTTGTTCAGATGAAAGTCACTGACACAAAAGTACTTAGCAGGACAGCATCTGAAATTTGCTTGGGGAAAAATTCAGCACACTGTGTTACTCAGCAGCTTTTACATTTGACTTTTCATGTGATTTGACCTTACTTGCAGGGTTGCGGTTGATGCAAAATGCAGAAACAGCCCCCGGAGAAGGCTGGCGGAGGACACTCTTCACAGTGGAGTTGGAGAAATATGTCTGGATGGCATCATCAACCTATAAAAGAGTGTTGCGACATAAATTCTTCACTTTATAATCTATGAGTTGAGAAAAAATTTGTGAGAATATTTCATATATTTTGAAAGCACCATATATCTGATTACCCTGTAAAAATCTCTGGTGTGCCTGATGTATGCATGTTCTGGTGGTGAAAAGTGATACGAGTCCCCTGGAGCGGGAAACTGAGGTAGTTTTGGAAGAGACTTTGGTTGTTCATCTGTTGGGAGATTAGCATTAATATTTTAACAACATTCATGGATAGCTACATGTATTTCTTATTAATTCACTGCTATGGTGTGTTACCTATTCAGTAACTTATCCAGTAATTTACCTTCAGGCAGGACACAAAACAAGGAATCAGTCACAGTGAGAAGAGATGCATCCACATTGGCTCTGAACACAAGCCATTTCTCAGTACAAACTCCTGATCTGTAAAACAAAAAAAAAAAGCTTCCTTAAAAGCGAAAGATGTGAGGTTTATGTGCTAACAAGTGAGCAAGATATGAAAAAGACATACATCGTTGGTTGTGGACATCCAGTGAAGACAGTGCTTAAATTTGCAATATCACAATCAGTTGTGTCACAGCAGCAGCCAATGTCACAAAAATCAGGGGTTAGATTGCAGAGACAACCTGAGGAGATAACAGAGAAGATTTAATGTCACAATAAAATATAATATGATAACAGAAATTGCATTACTATTTCTTTTTCTTTTGTTTCTATCATATTTCTTCACTGGATTAAAACAACATCAACACAGAAACATAATTGGGGCAAGGAAACAGCCAAAGTAACAGCTATTTACTGAATGATAATAACAATTTAATTCAGAATAATGAACTCCTAATTTAAAAACACCATGTTACGGCATATTAAAAAGGAGAGATGCAAAAATATGACCAGTATGAGGTGAAAAACAAATATTAACACATTTAAGTCTTTTTTGTTCTTAGTTGCATGAAAGGGAAGGTAGATCTGCATGTTTGTATCCAAGGGCTGCTTGTTTTATAGTTACAGGTGGTTACAGAATTGACATGTAAGAAACCAATAAATGTTCCTCTAATGTACTGCATTAAATATCAAGCAAACATAAAGACACAACAGAAAATAAGCAATCTAATGGTAAGACTGTGTACTGAACCACAAGCATCAGGGATATGGAGAATAATCTAATTGCAACTAAACTGTGAGCCCTGAATCTCTGGTTGTCAATAAATACGTGAACAATTAGTTCAGATTAATGTGTTTCTGAAACTTTTAAACCCATCAAAACAATGTTAAAAGACATGAGTTCTGCTAAAGGTTGTTGTTGTTAAAGAAAAGGAAAAACTCTTTCCAAGACATGTTTTTACTAGTAAAGTTGAACTTCAGGTGTAAATTACCCTCTGCAGACTTCACAGTCTGGACTGTAGTTGCAGGGGTCTCTGTAAACACTGTAATGGGCTCTTCAGATACGGACAGCGTCGCGGTTTCCGTGGATCCCAGAGTGGGAAACCGAGTGACATCCTCAGTGCGTCCATCGGCCGTGGAGTCCCCGGTCCCCGGAACTGCCGGAGATGGGGTGGCTGAGCTGAAAGGCTCACCTTTTGTTGGGTTGGAGTCAATTGTAGAAGTACCTCCTAAATCTATGGTAGCGTGAGTCAAACACCCAAAAAGTATAATAAATACATTAATGGAGCACAAGCTGCAAAAAATCATTTTGACAACACAAACATTGTGCTGTGAACACCTCGAGGGCTTGCTGGTTAGCTACTAGCTACTGTCAACCTTGTAGTTGTCTTTAATATGTTATTCGATGTCTACCTAAAACTAATTTACATTCATTAAAATAAAATGAGGTTAAATTCATTCGAACTTATCAAAAAACGTTTCTTAAAGAAACATTTAGCAACATAGTAAATAGCAAGCGTCTCGTTACTAAGGAAGTTGTCTTACAGACTTCCGGTTCTAAGGCCCACTATCGTAAAGGACGTAAAGGAGACGCACATATTTCAGCTCATTAAGTTCCATCACTAAAATATAAAGATTTATTTGGAAATCTCGGAACCCTGAATTGGATTAAGCGGCATATAAAATAAATATCTGGGAGTTAATAAAGAAAGTTAGGAACCAAATCAAGCAAATCAAGCAAATAACAAACCACTGAAAAAAAGGCAATTATAAAATGGGTAAGCGCATCTAAGTATTTCAAATTTTGTTATGGAGTGTTTTTCCCCATGTTACTTTCCTCTTTGTACTTTGGTTTGTGTGTTTTTATTTTTTTTATTTCTTTAAAGTCAGGAACAATGTCTTCTGATGTCAGAAAAACAGCAACTCATCAAAAGTCGCATCAGCTATGACAAACAGGGATTTTCATAATAACTCATCTGCATATGCAACCCACAAACTACAAAAAGACTATTACAGACATACTGAGAAATATGATTTAGGGATCTCAAACCCCAGTAATTTAGAGTCATTGTCCTGCAGGTTTTAGATGTTTCTTTTCTTCAAACTCCTGATAATTATTAATGGCGTTATTGTATGGAACTTGACAACAAGCTGATTTGTGCAGATAATTGTTTATCATTTTTACTTTAGTGAAAATAAGTGTCGGTTAAATAACAGAAACACACCTCTGAGTAAATGGTTTAACAGTGGTAGAAGCAAATACTCTGGGCTGTCTGTGCCCTCAGATCTTGCAATAAAACCGCCAACCCCAGTTCACCTTTCAAACCTCATGCTGGTGGAGCTTCTTTTCTGCTCCTACAGCATCAGAAGACATAGCACTGGTAAACACTGATGAAGTGCTTCTTTTGTTCAAGCAGAAAAAGATGAGCCAGTCTTTTATTTGTAAAATCAGGAGGTTGCTGAAGACAAAGGCTGCTCTGTCTTGGCAGACCACTTGTTAGGACTACAGAAAACACATTTTGGGATACTTTTCATGTGACAGTAAATTCTACCTCATCTTTGTGTCTCCTTTTTTTAGTTATACTCTGCGCTTTTTTTTTTTTTTTTTTTTTAAAGGAAATTGGAGCAAAACAGCTATAGAGAAAGATTTGTTTCTTATGTTTGTTTCTTATGTTTGTGTGTCATTAATAAAAATATTATAAACCTGTAGAAATGTCCTTTAAAAAAAAAAAAAACTCTTTTAAAAAGTTACACAGTTTCTTTTGGGAATGGTGCAAAGGACATACAATGATACATTTAAAAAGGGTTGATCCTGCCAGTATCAGAACTCTAAATTGGATTGGTTAAATATTACTTTTCTTTAAAAACAAAATGTTCCCAGTTTATTGTTTCTGTTTTCTCCAAGCTTGATGGAAATGGCAAAAATGTATGTTTATTTTTTCATTTTCATTTTAATTGAAAGAAATCATGTTTATTTATCTTATTATTAATATTATTATTTTTTACCCTGATGTTGTCTTTTATGCCTGCAGTGGCTACTTGTCCTCCCATCCCAGTGGCCTCCATCCCAGTTTGAACAGCTGCTGGATTAAGAAAAATCATTTCACGAGTGGTGGTTCTGCCAGTAACAACTTATACAGTTCAGTATTTTAGATAATATAATATAAAAACAAGTAAATGGAAAATTGAAAGCTGACTTAAAAAAGGAAGAATAATCTAATAATGAATATCGCCATTTAAATTGTGGATGTGAAATTTGATTGGCTAAAATGTCGGACACAAAAGGAGACCTTGTGGTTAGGTGCGGCTCACCACAAGCAGGATGCATGTCTGTTAAAGGTGAAGGACACAGAGCCACTCGCCTGCACCATGATTGTATGTTTTTAGCTTCCGTGCTTGTTCTAGATGTGTCACTGGGGAAATGAATAGCAAGGCCCTCATCTCAAGTTTATTCATGATTACTCTGTCCTTTAATCTTTAATGGTTCCACACAAATTATTTATTGATGGATCTCGTTTGACTGCTGTTTCCTTTGCAGAAATGCAGTCATGCCCTGTTGGAGCCGGACTGCAAGAAGCCAGGAGAAAGAAATGTGACCTTGTATTGGAGATATCCACAATCTCAAGGTGGAACTGCACAGATGAAAATCAGATAATGTGGGAAGAACCATGCTTCACTCAATCAACATACATCTGGATAAAAAAGGTAAAAAAATAAAAAAAAATAAAAAAAAAACATTTAAAAAAGAACAGAAACGCAGTTTGTTCCTCCTCAGCTGTGTTTCTAGTAGCTTTGATGTTATCCTGAAGGATTGTGTGTAGCTTTATCCTTGTGTCTTACTCATTTTTCTGTGGAAGACTTGTCAGAAACGTCAACACTGGTAGGATATACTTTACATCGGATTCAAACACACTGCTTAAGCATAAAAATATATTTCAAGTGTGAAATGAACTCAGGTTTATGTGTTTCCATTTGATCATTTTAGTGTTTTTGTATATTTATTGTCTCTTTGTGTTCACTGTTCTGAGTCCTGTGATCATTGCCCGGACAGAGAATTGCATTTCGACATGGTTGAGGCTTCACAAAAGGTGCTAAAAGCATGTTCTTCAGTCGCAGCGGTCCGTCCAGTGCCAGGTCAGCTTTTGCTGTTTGCCTATGCTTGTGCATGCGGTTGATTTTTTTTCTTTCTTTTTTTTCTCTCACATGTGGTGACACTGTTAAATAATAAATAAATTAGACAGCTGTATGAAGTAGGTCAGTTAAATGCACACACTTTCAGCTCCATTTTTATACCTTTTTATTGTATCAAAATTAAACATAACTGAAATCTTCATCGTTCAAATTTCCATCGATTACTTCACAGTGATAATCGTCCCACAGTATAATTAAATGTTTTTATCTGTCCGTAACAGGTCTCCCTTGCAAATGAGACTGTGCCCTTTCTATGGGACTAGTATAAATAAAGATTTTTTTATACCAGTGGTATATACAATTAACACACAACTGTGAATAACCAGTCCTAGTATTATATCATTTCATGCAATTGCAATGTTACCTCCCCTGTCAATTTATATATTGTAAGAGTTCTGATGTTATTTTATGATAAGAAAATAATGAAGCAACTGACAACTAGATGGCAATATAAATCAAGAAAAAGAGTAAACAAACACATTTTTTACTGTTTGAAAGTAAAAGGCACAATTCTGTTGTACAGAAATATTATGTCAAAACACATTTTTTCATAATCTTTCCATCATGTAAGATACGACAGATAAGATCACTTTACCCGGCTTCCATGTCAACATGTCGGCCGATCTTGTGGATTTCAGTTGGATAGAAGAAATATTTCTCCCTGATATATAAGCAGGAAAGATATTAGGTATTATTTGTAAACGTTTTAAATATTATATTTATTGTTACATAAAGGAAAACATCTCACATACTCTAAATCTGACACTTTTGCTGCACTGATGGCAACTAGATTGCTCAGACAATCATTACTGTATTTATGTAAAACGACAATTAGAATAATCTAATAATGTTTCTCTAATTTGCATTATATTTTGTTTGATCATAATTACTGATAAGATAAACTTGTTACATTAATCATGCTTCATATATCTGACCTTATAACACACCTGTAGACTTTATTGAAAACATTCTGTTGCGTAACATCTAATGTCACTGCATTGTAATAAAGGATGGATTCTCTGACTCTGCCATCAGCCTTCATCCTCTTCCTCTGCACTCTCTGCTTCTGTCTCTCTTCTGAATCTGAAACTCACATTTCCTTCCTCATCTTCAGTTCTACACGTGTTTCTCTGTCAGAAGCCGTCTTTAACTCCGACCTTCCTGCTTATCTTTTTCCTGCTCCAACAATCAGGAATTGTCTCCACTTTTAAAAAGCATGACACCAGAACTTATTTAAATATGCAGAAGTCATCAGCAGTTATATTGAGATAACTGCTTAGATAATTTATTATTTATCCAAACCAATTTGTTATTTTCCCAATCTGATAGTCGGGATGTAAAGTATTTTAAGTGATTTACCTTATTGTTTATAATGATCACATGGAGCTATCACTAAAGCTTTAGCCCCTAAAACAAACTTTTTTTTTCTTTTTTTGCCAATGATTCTAGGAAATATTTGCTAAGATTAAGATTAAGGCAGTGATCCAGATCGTCCCCATTGTTCCTCATTCCATTTCTGACATTTTCTGAAAATTTGATCAAAATCTGTCCATAACGTTTTGAGTTATGTTACTAACAGACAGAAATTTAGACAAAACAACACCACTGGAAACAGTAGTGGTGGAAAATCAAATAAAAAAAAAACAAAAATTGGGATTTTTTGTTTCATAATTTTAAAATAGATTTTTTTTGTTAAAAAATCTTTAAAAAAAAAAAAAAATCCAATATAAAATATTTTGTCATTTTTATAATTGTTATTGATCATTTTACTTTTCTTTTTGGGCATTATAGCAGAAGAATGATGATCTGGCTACTGGTTTTTTTTTCCTAATTGAAATCAAGAAAAGGGACGAGTATAAAAAAAGTTTTATACAATGTTTTTGTTTTTAATCGACAAAAATCTGAATTATGAGAATCGCGATTTAAATCGAAGCGGCACCTAAAAACATTGGAATTGAATCGAATCAGGACAAAAGCAAATCGTCACAGCTCTAGGAAACAGCATGGCTTATTATCTGTTTTGGCCTCTCAAACCTTTTTTCTTCCATAACTAAACTTTTTATAAAATGCTTTTGTGTTTATTGTAATCAAACTTACCTGGGGAGATATGCTCCAGTAAATCACACGTGATTGAGTCACTGTCGGCAAGCGATTAACAGACGTTTTAAAACCCGACTGTCAGCAGACACTTTGTTCATGTCACAAAGAGAGTTGGACCCAAGCATAAGGTTATTCTCAAGGCAAGTTTAACACATTTAATTTCTATTGGCTTGAATGGAATTGATGATCTATCAGGGATTCAGACTGTGTGGTGGGTGGAGGGGGGGGTGGTTTTGAAACCACAAAATGCAAACACGACTGAACTGATTAGAGGCTAGCATACCACATGCTGTAGCAACAACCCTTTCAGGGTTTTTATGCAGGCATGGAGTTGTCAGATTCTAAAAAAAGGGGGCAGTAGCCCCCAGTTAGACCTTGTAGTTCCACCCCAGCACCAATGGAGGGCCTTTTCTGCTACACTAAGGAGAGAGAAAGAGAGAAAAGACAAAATTTAGCACACTAACCATTTAAAATGTCAGATTTACTACAGACATGAGGTCAAATTTCTGTTGCTCAACCATTTTCATTCATTTATTTTCTACACCGCTTAGTCCAGATCAGAGCAGTGGGTTTGGGTTAGAGCCTATTAGCAGGCGAGAAGCTGGATAGACCCTGGACAAGTTGCCAGTCTAACACACGGCCAAAACAGAGACACCAATCAGCAACCGCTGTTTAGACCATTACTATGTGTGTGTATACCAAACTAGTGTGTGTTGTTACATGGTTGTACATACAAAATCTTTGCAGAAATATCAATACAAAATTCTAAGAGTACAAACAAAATAAAAAACAAGGCATGATATAAAAAGAAGAAAATGTTACTGAAATCATTGCCACTGAAAGAAAATATGTTTTGTCAGGAAAATACATGAAAAGATTCCTGCAAACATTTCCAAAGAATCCAACTTGTCCAGAAAGTCAAAGGTTGCTTTGTTCTGTGCAAAACTGTTTTTTTGTTGTTGTTTCTGATTAACTAAATTTGTTTTCTGTTTAACAAAGGGGGTGTGAAACCGGTTTTGTGAACATTTATACATTTAGATACCGTAGAGCCTCTTATCTAATCTGATCTGAAGGAAGTCTTGAGCACACAAGACCTTTTATCACTCTTTCCAGCTTGCACGCAAGGGGTAACGGAGTCAGAACGAAGTTGAAAGTCAAAGACTGACAACACAAATGCTGTCAGAACAAGAACACCGGTTTTGTGAACATTTATACATTTAGATACCGTAGAGCCTCTTATCTAATCTGATCTGAAGGAAGTCTTGAGCACACAAGACCTTTTATCACTCTTTCCAGCTTGCACGCTAGGGGTAACGGAGTCAGAACAAAGTTGAAAGTCAAAGACTGACAACACAAATGCTGTCAGAACAAGAACCACACGTCTGCAGACCAGGAGAATGTCTAGTATTCAGACCCAGAGTCCTGGTCCTGCCGTTTTAGACCCCCTATTTTCATCAACAACACTCTGTTTCATTCCAGACAGTCAGAGAATATTAAACCTGAATTGTTTAATGGCATTAAAACATAAATGTTTTACTCTGATACGTTTAAGATAACTTGACACTATTTACCAGCATTGTTTGAAAGGAACATAACACGTCAGTCTAGGTTAGGCTAGCAGGTTGTAGTTCACCTTGGTTCGATTTATCCGTGCATTTAGTTGAATGAAACTGAGGTGCTTTAACTAGTAATTCATAAATAGGCTAAATGATTAAAGTAGACTGTCAAGTTCAGGAAAAATGTTACTTTTGTCCACTAGATTGTGATGTTTAGTGTTCTCTGTTTCTGAGTCCCAGTGTTGTTCTGTTGGAAATTTGGTCACAACATTCAGGACTGTTCCCTTTCAGATGTTTCAGAGTAGATCCCCCATTAGACCCAGTAAAGTTGTTGTATATATCTTATTGTTCATCATTGTTTTATTGGTAAAATAAATAAATTCACACACATGAACACATAAAATATTTGATTTCAGGTATTAAAATACCAGAACAATAAATGTTGATTTAACATATATATATATAATCAATTAGACATTGTAAATGTAGCCACCAGCTGAACTTTCAGGTTTTGATTCATTCGTTTGTAAAATGGCTGCTTGTACGTTTAGTAATTGGTAGTTTTTGAGTTCATGGTGTAGGAACTTCCACCAAACACAAGGTAAAGTCTGAGACTGAAACCAACTTTTATGCAATGTTTAAACCCTTGTTTATTGTTCTGCAGATCTAAGTTATTAATAACTGGTGTTTCTGCATTGTAATAACTCTTCACCTCTCTTGTCAGCTTATCACCGTAAGGGTGTTTCTTTTCTGCATGTTTTAGATGCGCGTGGGACAAACCTGAAAAGTGTTGGCCTAAACAGTAGCTAGATACCTCCAAAATGGAAGAGAAAGCTGCATTGATGTCACATCTGCCTTTTCTATTAGCAGTTTATACTTTAAGCTAAAAGTTAATTTTGTATTATATCATGCAAAATACAGACAATTAAATATTATTATTCAATTTATATATAATTTATATTGCTATTTACATTTATATAACTATAGCCTATACTTAGAGGTTTTAGTTTAGTAAAATATGAACTCTGACGAACTGAGCACTCTCTTTTTAAGGTGTGCAACAGTCTAGCAAAGTCAAACCTGTCCAACACACAGTCAGGTCCAACATGTCCAACATGCATGGATGCAGTCAGGATAAACCTGCCCAACCTGCACAGGACAGATATAGCAAAGTCTAACCTGTCCAATATGCACAGATGCAGAGAAATGCTGAAAGTGGAACTATTATGTGCATTTCAGGCTAATTTATTTTTATTTCTGAGACCAGAAGGGCTGGGATTGATCGAGTTATTGTCACAAATCGCTCTATTTACTTCAGACCGACCCTCTCCGTAGGCTGTCAGATCAGCCTGTGGGCAAAATTAGTGGATTGAGACTCTTCCGCATTAAGCCCCGCCTCCCACCTCTGCACTACATCGGGAGCGCGCACCGCACCTGCTTTCTCCGTCATTGTAACATATCATAAACAGGATTAGGCTAATATGAACTCAATAAAAAAAACCAAAATACAATGACAACACATAGCATACAGCCCTACATGTTGGAACCTGAATCAGACCCTGAAAACGACGTGGAAAACAGCAACCCACAGCAAGGAATGCAGCAGGATGTCTCTCTTTGGTAAACTCACCGGCCATCATTTGAAATAACTTTATCCGATGTTTTCCACCCGCCTGATGTATTTGTACATGCCCTTGTTAACCAGTAGAAGGTAACCAATCACCAAACCTTATTCCCCGGGACGTCACAAGGATTTCCAAGTAGAAAAAACTCTCTAAAACGACACGTATTTCGTCGCCATGGAAACCGAACGGAGAGAGTGCTGGAACTCAAACTCAAACTCAAACATGCGTTTAGGTGATAAAAAACAGTGTTGTTTACATGTCTGATGAGGATTCAACACTGTAACACTGTAGAAAGCTCAGAAAACTCCAAATACCATAATAGCACCCCTTTAAATGGAGTGGTGCTTTTATCTGCTCCTTTGATTTATTTAGTCAATAATTAAAGGAAATTCTCCATCGTTTAGAGCATTGTCGATAAGTGATTTTGAAACACTGCTTTGATGTGTGTGATGAGAAGTGAATGTTTGCATTGTGTTTTTTCTGAATTACCAAACCAAACCACCAGAGAAATTTTACTCCTACCTGAATTAAAATTTTTGTGTTTTTTTTTTTTCCCATCCTTTAAATAAAATCCACTGAAATGAAATGTCCTGCTTGCAGTGAACTAACCTCTAAACACAGCATAGTTGTATAATTTAAAGCTCACATTGTGTGCTCTTCATACAGTTGTTGACTTTAGCTTATTGTTTGTAAAAATATTGTTTCTACTGCTGACCGAATATAAACATGGAAATCCTGGACTTTAAAGTCTAAGCAGTCGTTTCTGGCTAAAAACACTAAACCGAGCCTGCAGAGTCCTGAAGATGTCCAGCTTACTGTTCCTGCTGCATGTCTGCAACAATGTTTCCTCTTTGCAGAAATACCTGAAATGAATAGACTTTTGACTTGAAAAGGGTCCGAAGGTGTGTTTTATTTGGGCAATTCCAAAATACCTCCCATTTCTCATAAAGGAATAGAGATTTGTTTTATTTGTTATGGGTATTGGCTTACATTAAAGATCCATCTTGTGACACAAGTATTGTTTGCTTTAGAAAAACAGCCAGAAAAACAAATGTACAGAGTAAAAATGCATGTTAGATGAGAAATGTTTTCAAGTAATCAGATTAAATGTTAATCCATCTCTTGTGCCTATAGCTCACCTCTCAGTGGCTCCTTCAAGACCCTCCCTTGTCCCTTCCTCAAATTACAGAGGAGGTATTTAAGAAAGTTGTGAGCAAAAGTGGGATTCATACGTAACTGGGAATGTTACATAAGGGCACTTTAGTGTTGGTCCGGCTGTACAAGTACCAGTGATTGCAGAAAGATAAGAACCTGGTACAAGCACTCAGGTTACAAAGATAGAAAGAGAGCAAACGTAAACACAGAGAGACTGACGCACTCAGACTTCAGCAGAGATTTAACAAGGACTGTTTTTGTCCTTTTGAGTCTTCTGACAGATTCTTGTTTTTTGATTTTAGATTTTGGGGGAGGACTCACGCCGAAAACCAACAGAAATTCAGAGGAACTCTTCCTGGAAGGCAGGTAACAATACGAGGAGGAGATAATGGCAGAGTGACCAGGAAGTATACGCGGCGACTCACGGCTGGACGTTTTGTCTGGAATTTCCTGACAGCTGGAATTTAGGGTTTACAGAAGCAAATCAGACGTGAACGTTGACAAAGCCAGAAGTGAGAATCACGCTGCTGCAGTCAGGACGTTAGGAGGAACCACCAAACTGGCCTTTCTGGAGCTCTTTTACAGTCTAACTGTGGTCTCTGGAGTTTGATTTCCTTAAGGGAACTTTTAACGCTGTCAGTAATGTCAGAAGGAGAAGAATTGTCCTACAAAGAGGCCATTGAGAAGGCCAGCTCCTCCATCACTCGCTTTCCTCTCATCCACATCAGAGGAGTTCCTCTCATGTGCCATATCGCCTACAACTGGGACTCCATCTGGGCTTTTCGCCCTGACCCATCAGACCTCCTCATTGCCACCTACCCCAAAGCAGGTAATCATCTGCCCCCGGATGTAGCTCTGCACCAGTAAATCTCAGGGTCAGGAACAGATTGTAGATATAGGTGTCACATGTGTTGAATGTTTTTTAAAGAAAAAAATCATTTAAAAGTATTTTTTGTGTTGTAGTGTGTTAAGAAAAGTATATTAGCTGAAGTTTAATGACATCTCCCTGTACTTTTCATCATCCCTATGGAGGTTTCACAAATATATATATGATAAAATATGCATAATATGTGAAACATGGTTGTAATACAGCCACAGTGGGAAGTATTGCTTATTTTACTTCTTTCACTAGTGGATAGTAAAGAGTTTTAGAATAAGAGAAGCAGTTGTACCAGTTGGTCTGTATAACTTAGAAAGGAGCAGAAATTGATAACAAAATAACAAAAAACAGAGGACAATGTTTTTAAAAATTAGGAACACAAGAGTTTGTCATTATGCATACTTACAGCTTTATAAGCATCCAATGTACAGACTATAAATATGTTCAATGAACACTATGTGCACTCTGGACATGTCATGAAGCGAGTGTGTGTGGGGTTTTTTTTCCCCCCTCAGTTTTGCTAGAATGTTTTCTTGCTGTTGCAATATCCTGTAGGATCATTTCCCCAGAGTGGTCTGTGTAATTCATAACAGATGCTGGCAAATGTTCACAGAATGAAAATGACTGATTTGGAAGTTTTCTCCTCTGCTAGAAGGGAAGGTAATAGTGCACTTGAAAGAATGATTTTCTTCCGTTTCGTGTCTGTGTCTGTACATTAGGGACCACATGGACCCAAGAGATAATTGACCTGCTGTTGCACAATGGAGATGCTGAGGCCTGTAGAAGAGCTCCCACACCCGTCCGCAGTCCCTTCCTAGAGATCTGCTCCCCACCCCCGATTCCCTCAGGTGTGTGTTCTTCTGCCTGTGGTGCAATTTCCTTGAATGTTTTGATTTTCATATTCGGACTTACTGCTTGTCAAAACAATAATACAATTCCTGGAAACGTTGTTTACATAGGAGCTTGTTTATTCCTCAGTAATCAGGGTCAAGGAGGTATTAACCCATAAATATTTCCTGCAGCCCGAAAATGGTCAATATGCAAGACTCCAAAAACACTTTGCTAATATTCTTGAAAGAATTTTGTGCAAATATAAATGAAAGCTCAAAATACAGTGCGTTGTAAGGCAGATAAATTGTTGGGACTACTTCCTGTGATGAGACATTTCACACTGATTTCTAATCTACTATTTTGAAGCCTTAAAATTCTGCATTTGGTTGTCTTTTCCTTTTTCCTAATTTACATAAGAAGGTGAACAGGGAGAGTGAAACCTTAAAGATGACTGTATAAAATGATTTACTGTATCCTCAAATACAAATATCTACTTAATAACACAACTGTTTTCTAAAGGCCCCCGACGCCCTGATTAAACAAAAGTATTTCTAGTTTTTGACAAGATAATAAAGTGTGAGAATGTTCTTAAAAGCATTTTCTGAGGAAAAAAAAGATTCATAAAATAGTTTTTTTTTCCACTTTCAGTCTGTTGGAACTAGTGCTTAGAAGCTGTTCGTGGTGCTTAACATAAACACTTATGTGTCAGCATCACACATGATTATGAATGGCTATGTTTATACTAAAGTGGAATCATCAAAAACTCACCTCCTCCATCTTTTTCTGAGCACTTTTCTGTGACATTGTTTAAAATATCATAAGAGGAAGGACAAATAGATGGAGGGATTTTCAAGAGGTCTGGAAAAGAGAAAATAACAAGAATCAAGCCACTCGATGTGGCTCTGCAACAGTAAAACTACAGACATTAAAGACAATAAATACTTATTGTTTCCCTAACTTTCTATTACATATTATAATAGTCTATCAATATATCATTTGAAATGTCACTTAATGATTAAGACTAAAAAAAAAGTGAAAAGATTAAATGAAAGATAGCATGACAGGCAGTTTACACTCACTTTCTTGTCTGCATATTCATTCATTCATTCATTCATTCATTCATTTTTTTAATGGAAGCTAGAGCCTATCCCAACAATTATCAGGTGAGAGGCAGGATACACCCTGAACAAGTTGCCAGTCCATCACAGGGCCTGTCTGCATATTCATTTACATAAATGGATTCAACTAATTTACCCTCCTTTTAAATGTTGTGACCACAAGATATAGTATCAAGAAAATCATCTCCTTTCCATTCATACAAAATGATCGAATATTAAGACTCCTTTGTGTCTCCACTTCACACACTCCTAATACTTCAATATTTCCCTTTGAATACTAATTTACTCAATATATATTACCTATACTACATAACCTTTTACAAGTGGTAGGTTTTTTTTTTTTTTTTATTTTCTCTTACAATGTGACATCATTGCAATGTTGATATATTCATAATAAACCATTCGAGCAGATCTCTTGTCTGGCTTAGACTAGAAAAACTAAATCTGCTAAGTGGGACTTAATCAAATCAAATCAAATCAAACTTTTTTTGTATGGCCCTTTCCGTGCTTAAAAACAATACAAAGTTCTTTACATTATAAAACAATTTACATCAAAATAGATAAAACAGTAACACACATACACATCCCATTTCACCCACCCACAACCACCCTCACCCATGCCCCATTAGCCCTATAACAGTTAAAAGAAGATGAATTGTTTATATATCGTTTATAATAATAATATCGTTTCCATGCATCTAGTTTTTAATGTCAAAACTGAAAACAACATGGGAATGGTTGCAAACGAGGATCAATGGTTATGGGAATTTTGTGTGCCTTTTTTAACAGCTGAGATTACAACCACATGGCTGTCACTTGTTAATTATTGAATTGAAGATGTCTTACTTGTCTGATTTTGTTTTCTTAAACAAAAGTTTGAAGTCTATTTGCAAAGTCAAACTAAATGACTAATGTTTATACAATAATCTATATCCAACTATAAGCAAACTGAGGAGTTAAATCTTCAAAAGTGTCAGTTTTTACTATTTACTATTACTAGGACAGTGATAGCCAAAGTTAGTCCTGCAACAGCTGCTGTCCTGCAGGTATTCAGTGTTCCCTGCTTCAACACACCTGACTTCGGGCCATGAAGTCCTGCACAATGACTCATTCATTTTAGACAAGTGTGTTGGAGCAGGGAAACATTGAAAAACTGCAGGATTGTGACCCTAAAGGGCCAGAACTGAACACCACTGAACTAGGGCAAGTGTAAATGATCTTAAACCAAACACTGAGAAAAAGTTAAGCACAAATTTAATGACTGTCTTTCTGAAACACGGTGGTTATTCTCCTTCACTGTGATGCTACAAATGACTTGCCACATACTTGTCCTTGCATTTTCTGCATTTGGTGTTGGCAATGCAGTTTAACACAAATTATCGCCTCAACTTCATGCCAGGGCCCTTTGGACAGCTGATGTTCTGTTATGTTGCTGAAACCAAAGAAAAATGTGTCATGCAAAGGTTGCACAGGGTGCTCTGTCTTTTTGCATAGTGCCAGACTTTTAAATAATTCATTTCTGGCATTTCTAAACTTATGTTTTAGGTCTCGATCTTCTAAAAAAAATGGATCCTCCAAGAGTCATCAAGACACATCTTCCTTTCCAGTTGGTGCCAACAGGATTTTGGGAAAACAAATGCAAGGTAAGACGTGGTTTAACAGTGAAATTGCGGGAGTGTATTTGGTTTCTTCTCACTGGGCAGTAAATCTGCATTGGTGGGGTGAAGGTTCAAAAAACATTGTGGGTAATTGGGGTAAGAAACTAGCAACACAATGTCAAACATTAACTGCCCCATCAAATGACCTGCTAAGTTTATTGTTTATTATCTCTTTCTATGTTCCTCTCGATCACGCGCATAGGCTATCTACGTGGCAAGAAATGCCAAAGACAATCTGGTGAGCTACTACTACTTCGACCTTATGAATAAGACCCAGCCAGAGCCAGGGCCTTTTGAGGGCTACGTCCACAAGTTTATGCGAGGAGAGTGTAAGTAGATTAAATTACATTCTTCCGTGTCCTATTACAATGGGTCAAACTAGCCTATAGTTGTAACTGAACCAACACACAACATACATGTTTCCACATTAACATTGCCTGTCTGGAGCAGTCTATGCAGGTTATAATAATGACTGGTAACTTGTGGAATCCACAACACCTCCTTTCTCATATATCAAAGTGTTTTCACCCCTGAGAAAACTGAATATGCTTCAGCGGGTGTGATGAGATTAGCAGCACCCTGCATGGCTGTGGAGTGCCACAAATACCAGTGAGAAGAAAACACCCCTCAAGGAATTACAGCAGGAATTTTACTTTCATTGGGTTTAACCGTTTTTTCCATTGTTGTTCTGTCATAAGTAAACCAGCTGAACCTGCTTTACTGCATTAGATGCATTGAGATATATTTTGGCTTAGATATTGTTTGTTTAATATTGTATAAATGACAACTTCTCAAAATAGACTTAAAAATCTGAAACTATTTATGCTGCTACAGACTGACATGTGTTTATTTTTACCTAAAGCTGCTGAATTCTGGCACAAACAGGCAAGGCAAGTTTATCTTCATAGCACAATTCACATACAGGGTGATTCAAAGTGCTTTACGGAGACATTAAAACATTAGAACGTAAGAAGCATAATTTAAAATAGAAACAAGAAAGAAAGGAAAAGGAAATATGTTGCACCCTTGAAATAGACAGAAAACTGTCTCGATTTTGGAAACTTTATTCACCCCGTGCTGCATGTATCTTTTAGATCTTTGGATCCTTTTGAGGCAGCCAGGACATGCAACGCGACCACGATACACATAGCAACCACAGACATACGTCGCACACACGCAGGACGTACTTTTGTCCACCAGTCCCCACACGTCCCAGCAGTAGTACACAATAACTAAACATAACAAGAACTCCTCACATGACATGAAGGAAGAAAACAAAATGTCCATAACACTCCTGAACGACATCTGAATTTGATGTTAATAATGCATTATTATTTCCAGGCTGCAACAAATACAGTTAGATAAAGACGTGTAAAATCACGATCAGTTCCAGCTTAAAAGAAACATGATGATTTGGACTTAAAACAAACATAAAATAACTTAAAATAAAACCTACTGCTAAAAACTACTGAAATGCAGCTGAGAGCAGGTGGGTCTTTAACCTGGATTTAAATAAACGGTTCCAGCTGATCTGAGGCTTTCTGGGAGTTTGTTCCAGACATGTGGGGCATAGAAGCTGAGTGCAGCTTTTCCGCGTCTCATTCTGACTCGAGGAACTGATAAAAGACCAGATTGAGAGGACCCGAGGAGTCTAGTAGATTCATTCTGGGTCAAGAGTTCCCTGATTTATTTTGATCCTGAACCCTTAGCAGCTTGATAGACCAGCAAAAGAACTTTGAAGTCTATTCTCTAATGGACAGGGAGCCAGTGTAAAGACCTCAGATCTTGGTTTTAGTGAGAACTCTACCAGAAGAATTCTGATTTAGCTGCAGGTGTCAAATTGATTTTTCTAAGAAGATCTGTATAGACACTGTTAAAATCAATATACCAACTAGGGGAGCAATAGTATTCAAAACCTTTGATGTTTTAGAGCTGAAACTAGAGATCATCTCATTGATCTGACCCTCTTACAGGGTAGATGTTTAAGAAAAATCCTGGTTAAACATCTCTTTTGTGTTTTCAGTTATACACTATGTTGTGATTACCTCAGTTGAAACATGTGAGAACAGGGGTCCTACTCTAAAAGAAAACACACTAATGACCAGAAAGGCCCACATTATACACAGAAACCTTAGAAATGTCCAAACGTTTAAAATCAGCAAGTCTAGTGTGTGTCCTTTATTGTAAATGTGGGCTCTGTGTTATGCTGAGTCAGCCCAAAGTTGTCCAGACTGTTACTCAGGTTTTTAGTTCCTTTGTTCTGAGTGTTGTCAACATGGATGTTGAAATCGCCAACAATAATTACACATGCAAAATGAACGAGGATCATAGACAGCACTTAGAAAGTGTATATAAGAAAAATATTAGCTTAAGGTTCTGAGGTAAAAGGAAGCATAACTCTAGATGGATGTGAAAGTTGTCCTTAAATGCTTTTATTTCTTTTTAAAGTTTGTTTTAATGGTCTTTTTCATGTCCTGCTATAATGCTTTTAGTGTTTGTATATAAAGCACTTAAAATGCGCTTATATATGAAATGTGCCATTCAAACGAGCTTGTCTTGTCTAATGTAATGTATGAATTGTGGGACCCTCAAACACAGTTTGTTTAGTTGAATTAAACCAGTTTCTGATGAGAAAACACCGTCACAGGGCCTGATATATATAGCACATTTTAAGTTCAAGATAATTCAGATACAGTAGTGTGCAGAAGAAGCATCAAAAAGTACTCTGAAAACAATGTTTTTTTAAATAATGAAAGAAATGAAAGTGAAATAGAAAAATCTCAAATAAAATAAGAAAAATGCAAGAAATAAATGTTAGTTTGTAACAAAAAAAAGGATTTTACAAGGCAAATTAAAATTTTTTAATTATGATTTAAAATACCTGAGAGTTTCAGCAAACCTGCCGTTTTATGAGTGTTTTTCCACATGTGCAGAGCGTAAAAGCTCAACACAGCCTCTCCACATTTAATTCTGACTCTGGTAGCATGGCTGTGTGGGCATGGCTCCTCTCAGGTACTCTGGCTTTCTCCCACCCACAATGCAAGTGTTAGGTTAATTGATCACTTATCATATGTAAGTCGCTTTGGATAGAAGCGTCTGCCGAATGACTGTAAAATAGAATGACTCAGGAAAGAAAATAGACTCCATCCTGATGACCAGAAGGTTTTTCTATTGTAGATTAAAGGGTCTGTAACATACCGTAGTATAAATTGGATTGCGGAAATGTAAACCCAACAACTTAGGACATTAGCATGTTAATTATAGCAAAGTGTTTTCATATTCCAATCAGCCAATCACATCAGCAGTCAAAAGTCAGTAGAGTCAGTAATTAGTCAGTAAGGACTGATTATTGTAACAATCCATTAAGTTGCAAGTTGGTGTTATTTTCGGTTTAGTTGCAAACAGATTCAGCTGTTTCCTGCATCTTTGTCTTCAAAAGTAAATAATTGAACTTCTCATTATGAAAACTTCCTGGCAAAGGAGTTAAGCAACGGCCATGCACAATAAACATGAAATAAAATGAATTATCTTCCAAGCCTGACAACCTAAAAGTTATTGACTTATCCATAAACAGCACTATAAAATGCTGTAAAATTAGAAAACGGAACATAAACACGTTCACCTGCCAACCTTAACCATCCAGCCTCAGTAGTCACAGTTTGTATGAACCTTATAACATTTTACCTAAATTTGTTTTCATGTTTGAAGTTTGCTGTCTCTCTTGACAGTGTCATGGGGTTCCTGGTATGATCATGTCAAAGGCTACTGGATGGAGAAAGAGAAGAAGAACATCCTTTACCTCTTCTATGAGGACATGAAAGAGGTAAATTTGAATGTTGGCAAGGTACATTGTACATCTCCAAATAGTTATAAGCACAAACTTTTAACTTCTCTTTTGTTCTCATGGAACAATTACAATTAGCAAAATAATAAATTAAATGAAATTAGGAAACATTAGTTCTTCTGAAAGATTGTGGGCTTTTTATGTTATAAAACTTTAATCGATGTTCCTTTTGTAACCTTTACTGGCATCTAGTGGTCAAGTTCAAGATGGCAACCATCACAAACAGTCCACTCAGCATCAAACACAGGGTTGGGCACCTCCGGTCTTTAAGGGCTGCAGTCCTGCAACTGTGAGGAGTTTTCTTGCTGCAACATATCTGACACATATCAGACTTAATTAGCAGATTGGTGCCGAGTCACCCCTGATGCAACAAACATGATGCATCTAGACTCAGGGTTAAAATACTTCATATTGCCTTCACTGTGAGGATTTTTTTGTTCATCATCTTTGAGTTTTATCTGAAGAGAACTTCAGGTGTTTAACTTATTTTCCAGATGTTGCCTATCCTGAATTATCTCTGCTTCTCCAGCTTTTCATCTCAATAATGCACTTTTATTGGTTCTTGCCATTACTCAAACATCCCCCCTCCAACTTAAAGCGGCATTACTGAATTTATTGATTATTGCACTTTGGCATACCCAACAAATGCTGATTCTGCATCCAACATGTATCCTCTCTCTTCTTGGATCTCTCTCCAGCCAGAAAAAGACTTATAATTAAGTCGTAAATAAGTCTTATAATAACTCTTGCTTTATCTCTTGCTGTCTCACTTTCTCTCTTTCGTTCCCCTATTTTCTGTGAAAAGGTCCTCCTCTGTTTCTTTGCTGAATCACTCATGGTGCATGCCCAGAACAGGCAGTGTGCTGATATCCAGTTGCTGGCTTGTGAAACATGTGCTGTAGATGCAGTTGTCCCGTGATGCCCCAGCTGGGGAAAAAGAAACAAAACATTGTGAAATGTAGTTTCTCAGCATCTGGATGATGAAGAGCAATGGTGACCCCAAGATTTTGAATGTTAGGGTTCCACCTTCCACCAAAATAAGTCAGAAGTACAGTTTTGATGCTTGAAATTTATGCAGTGTTGCTTTTAAACAGAATCCAGAAGTAATTCCTTTACTTCAACCTTATTCTTTGCAATCTTGAGAGTATTCTTCTTCCATGTGTCATTTTATGACTATTTGCAGTATATAAATTTTACAAATGGCTTACTAGAATAGTATTAAAACACCTTAACAGAAACAACAGCTTTCTCTCTTGTCTTTATAAGACATAACCAAATTTATATGTATTTTGTAAGCATTTTGATTTGATTTGAATATAATATCATTTGATTTGCTGTGAATATATTATTTACAGTTTCAACAGCATTTAAAAAATGACTTGACGCTAGATTCTCTAGAATTGACTTATTTTCTGATTTGTTGCCATCTTTTCTTTTACCGGATCTTATAATGACATACTTGAACATCGCTTTTGTGGCACTTGTGTTGACTTTATGTTTCAGCTGTGTGTCATTTAAAATAAATTCCAAGCATCATATTTGTCTCCACAGAATCCTCGTCGTGAAGTCGTTCGCATCATGAAGTATCTGGACCTGTCAGTCTCTGATGAGATCATCAGCAAAATCGTGGAGCTCACATCCTTTAAGAACATGAAGGAGAACCCAATGGCGAATTATTCCTGCATCCCATCACCTGTGTTTGATCAGTCTATCTCACCCTTCATGAGAAAAGGTGCATAAATCAGCTCCCAGTCTCAAATATTATTAGGAGGCCCTTAGATTGTGTTTCTCCAATAAGTCAGTACACTACAATGGCACCCCCTAGAGGTGCCATGAGTCGTCTCAATGAGGAGTTTGGGTGCAAAAAGCCACCTGAATCACTTCACTTTTTTCCTTGGTTATGATAACATCCTGGATGCAATTTCATACTGGTGACAACATATTATTGATGACATATCCTGACCAAAATACATCAATAATCAATCATAAGGGTGTATTAGTTTCTGATTTTAGGAAAGTCACTAAAATTTACCAAAAAGTAGTATATCCTGAGTTTTTAAAGATACCACAAATATTTAAGTTTACCAAATGTCATATTTCATCTACATTTATCGAGCCTCTTTGGATGCCCCAAGAAGACCACCTTTGCATTTTAAAAACCCCAGTAATAGAGAAAGGAAGCAGTTAGCTTAGCATAACTTCTGCTCCTTGTCTATATCAATGTATATTTGCTGAAAATGAAGTAAAAAATAAACTGACTGCATCTCAGATGAGAAGATTAACTTTTTCTTTGAATTAAACTATTAATCTTTTAAACCAAATTTATGTGTGCCCAGCATAGACTGTAGTCAAATGTTCAACATTACCGGCTTAGGGAAAATTTACCATCTTAATGCTGTTTTGTTTTGTGTGTTTCTCCATGTGCAGGTGAAGTAGGCGACTGGAAAAACCATTTCTCACCTGAGCAGTCAAAGATATTCGACGAAGACTATGAAAAGCAGATGAAAGATGTCAACATACCTTTTAGGAGTCTCATCTAAAGGATTTTGTGTTTTCCAAAAAACACTGCAAACCAAAGGCTGATGAACTGACACTGTGCAACACTCAAACAGCAGAAACACTGTCAGAATACTTGGAACGAGCTAAAAAACCAAAATGAACAATGTCAAAAAAAGAAAAGGAAAAAAAAAAAATCAAACCTTTACTTATGTTTGAATATAAACACTGTAATCACTGCACTTTCTATATAAAGGAAATCATCAAAACATGTGTGTAAAAAAAATCAATAAAACTATGCTCCACAATGCAAGTAGATGGGTATTTTAATCATCACTTTATTAGAGCTTATCACGTAAACAATAAATAAGACCAGAAGTGTTGTGACTGAGTGGACATGCCCATTTTATGTTATGAGACTTCCAACAGAGTCGGCTGACTGAATGGTGCCTATGGAGCGCTGGCAGCTGGAGGCATGTGGTGTTTTTCTGCCCATAAGAAGTCATTTTGTAACCCTACACCACACTGTACAGAGCCCAGCTAAAGCAGGGAGGCTGCACGAGACACGAGCAACAAAGACTAAAATAAAAGTAATGAGCTGGAAAGTCAATCATATGAAAATGGACAGAAGACACAAAAACACAACAGCTGAGAAAGTCCAAGGTTAACAAAAAAAAATCACCTTTAATACATACTTTATCTCTTAGAATAAAATCTTAAATATTTTAATACTTTATCAGCAGGAATAGTTCCCATCATTTTAATTCAATCTCCTTCTCTATGTAGAGGCTTTTTTTCTGTAGATTATTGTCAAGTTTTATTGTTTTTTTCATATTTTCCTGTGTTTTCTCCCCTCTCTTCTATTGGTTGGCTCTCTATGGCTCCCCTCTTTGGTTGTGACTTCTCTCTCTTCTCCCCCTCTTCTCTTCAACCCTTAAGATCCTCTTCTTCTACATCTCTATTTATGAACTTCTGTGCCTGATAAGGAGAGAAAACAGATGTGTCAGAGAAAGGAGGGTGTTGTAAACGATGGGATTTGGCTCACAGTGGAAGGTGACACAGAGACACTTAATACAAATAAAGGGGTCGACCCTTACAACCATCCTGAGCAAACAAGTGATTGATGCCAAGTCAAAGCTTTATAAATTTCACCAAATCTTGAAATAATACCAGCATGAGTTTAGTCTGTAATTTAAAAGAGAAGTTCTCAGTATACTATAATAAAAATTGTGTTTTTTATGTTTGAAATGTAAACCAAAAGCAAAAATACTTAAAGAATTACTGCACAGTTAAATATGCACACAAACATTAGACAGAACTGTGGGAAATAAAAAATTTGTCGGCTATTTTTAATTTAATTTTACATGTCTGACAAATTCTGAGCTCCTTATTCTTATTAATGACAGACATATTTAATGTAAGTTTTTTTTTCATATAATTTAGCATTTAGGTGAATAAGTTTTTATTTATTTTGTTTGGAGGCTGGTTGTCATGAAAGACCACATAATTAAACCGACGGCTAAAAAGTTATCTAAATCATCTAAATTAATACTTTGTAACTTAACAAACTGCATATGTGTAGGATTCTGTAGCTTGACCAGGCATGAATTTTAAAAACAGAGGACATAGATATAAAAAAAAAGAAAACGTATATTGACACATGGACATGAAGAGCACATTAAGACAATACTATTCAACATGGTTGCAAGTCCTTCTATCATTTATAAGCTGCATAAAAACATGTAGTATATTGTTCATAGCAAATTATAATGTTCAATTTAACCCATAAAAACCTGTATATGATACATACAATTACTGAGACATTTGGCATCAATTCATGGTACAAACTTTGCTCAAAATCCTGTGGAACACAATATGACACTATAAATTTTTGTCAATGTCAATTCATAAAAATGTTTTTTTTTATTTAAATTTTGTTAAAGGGAAAAATAAAAACTTTATATTCAAGATATGAGACTTATCTGATCAATTTTTCATGGGTTGGGTCTTTATGGGTTAAGATAAACATTTGGGTCGTTTTTCAGTAACTTTATGTTATGTTATTTTAATTATGTTATGTTGTCATGTCTGCTTACCTTCTTATGTAAATTTCATAGATGAAAATTTACTAATAATTTTGTTTGCCTACATTTTAATGCTATAAACCTCTTACTACATGTTTCAGAAGCCGCTGATAAATGCTAAACAGAAGGGATGCCAGCGGGCAATCCCTCTATTTAGTGTCCTATTTTTGTTGGACAGGCATCTCCTGCTGCAGACATAAATAACCAAAGGCAGACACTGTGAAGAGAACGCTGACAGCGGCGTCTCAAAGGTGATAAACTCACCTGCATAATGTCACAAAACAAAAATAACAATTAACAGGAGGACATCACACACAGACAGCAGTGCTCTGAGATCTCCCTTTGTCCATTTGCAATTTAAAATTAATTCTCCAATTACGTTAATGAGTTGGGAGACCCTTCAGCTTCACATCAGCATGAGTCTGATAACAGGTAGAAACCCGCTGAAGAGCAAAGCTGTACGTGGAACAATAGGAAAAAAAACACAAAACATACATACAAACTTTGCAGCGATACCACTAACAGCATGAGCTGTGGAATACCTTGCTTTAGTTACAGGCTAAGGATGGTGGGTTGATTGAATTTATTCTGGAAATCAAAATAGCGGTAAGTGAGTTAATCATGTAAAGAGAAAAGTGACAGTAATGGCACAGATCAGGCTAATGAAAAACATCATTATACTTAGTAATTAAAAATGATGTAATAAAAAAGTGACAGATCAAAATGAAGATTATCTTTGTTAAACTTTGAATGAAAACTTTTTAAAAAGATTACATTAATAAATTAATCAATAAGTAGAGGCCAAACTGAAGTGTTAGCTTCGGAAATGTAATTCTTCTTTATTTTGTTAAAAAGATGTTAGAGTGAGCATGTAAAAGTTTAAGGCCACTTACTCTCAACGTAGTTGCGGGCAGCGAATTTCAACACCTCATCAATGCCGATGACGGGGAGGGAAAGCTTCATGACCATCATCCACTGCTCTGTGGTCAGATGGGTCAACTTGAAGATCATCTGGGGAGGAAAGAGAGCGGAAATTAGATGTGGTGAAAATCTCACATTCCTCTGAAATTTTCATAAAAAAACTACACAGGACATTATTTAGGTTGAATGGCTAAAACAATGAGCTCATAAATAATATTGATTTGAACTGAATGTATTGACTTACGGGCAGAGGGTCAACATAGATGATCATGAAGTGCAGGGACATGGACAGGGTCATGGCAGCAAGCAGCCAGAAGTTGCTCCATGGTGGCATGCGCACCAGGGACTGGTTCTCAGACAAGCTTGAAAAGTAAAAAGAAACATCTATTGTGTAAGAAAACAGATATTTGTTCATCACCTAAAGCAGATTTTCTTTGAATCTGTGACTATAAGTGTTTGGACTGTTACCTGTTGAGAGCGTTGCACATCTCAATAGTGACCAGCACAGACAGGGCCATGGTCATGGGAGGAGAAGCCTCAAAGATCTCGCATTCAATGCCGGCGAAGTCCTCGTTCTCATCGTGGCACTGCATGAAGTGGGACTGCATAGAGGAGGTGGTGGGGGGATTATTCAATGAACACAGTGACGTTTGTGGAAAGCAGACTTGAACCAGCACAACTTCTTACCAGCTGGTAGTAGGTGACAGCGGGGCCAGTATGGTCATAGAGGAACCACCAGGCAGCACCACCGACGGTGGCAGCACCGACGTATCCTTGAAGGGACAGATAACAGTTATGGTACAGGCAAGTGTTTTACCAACCTTACCAGTCAACAAAATCCAAACAAAATCTCAATAGCCCTACTTACCACCAATGGCCATGTATCTGAAGAACAGCCAGCCAGAGATCAGGGGCTCCTTGGGGGAACGTGGGGGCTTGCCCATGATGTCCAGATCAGGGGGATTGAAGCCCAGAGCAGTAGCAGGCAGACCATCAGTCACCAGGTTGACCCACAGCAGCTGGACTGGGATCAGAGCTTCAGGCAGACCCAGAGCAGCAGTCAGGAAGATACTGAGGGAGTGAAAAAGGAAATAATAGAAGCATTGGATTGCTGAGGTTAGCTGCTGGCAATAAGAGAAAGAGGGTGTTTGGGTCTTGATCAGAAAGGCCACTCACCAGACAACCTCACCAACGTTGGAGGAGATGAGGTAGCGAATGAACTGCTTCATGTTGTTGTAGATAGCTCTGCCCTCCTCAACAGCAGCCACAATGGAAGAGAAGTTGTCGTCAGCCAGGACCATCTCAGAGGCAGACTTGGCAACGGCAGTGCCAGAGCCCATGGCGATGCCGATCTCGGCCTTCTTCAGGGCAGGGGCATCGTTCACTCCATCACCAGTCTGTAGTAAGAGGAAATGAAACATACCTGGTAGAATACTTTAAAAACCACCACAGTAAGTGTTGGGTATGAGCTAAGGCCGCAGAGCTCTTACCATAGCAGTAATGTCATCATAACCCTGCAGGAACTCAACAATCTTGGACTTGTGCGCTGGCTCCACACGGGCAAAGCAACATGCCCTGCGCACAGCCTCAGACTGCTCGTGGGAGGGGAGATCGTCAAACTCACGTCCAGTGTAGGCCTTGCCTGAAACATCCTCTTCCTCAGAGAAGATGCCAATACGACGGCAGATAGCAATGGCGGTTCCCTTGTTGTCACCTGACATGAAGAGAAAGAGAAGTTTGGTAAAAAAAAAAAAAAAAAAAAAAAAAGAAAGCTAGAAAAGTGAGTTGAAAAGCAAATATCTAACACAATGTGAGAGTGAAATGTCAAACACTTAAGGAGGATGCCCGAATTAAACACAAGTAAAACATGATGGGAATAGTGTCATAAAAAAGGCATGAGTAAAATCTCGAATATTTTTATATGGTCAAAAGGAAAGTATGTTCTACAACATAATTTAACACACACTGACCAGTGATCATAATGACACGGATTCCAGCAGCTCTGCACAGCTCAATGGAGCCAGTGACCTCCTTGCGAGGAGGATCCAGCATACCCACACAGCCAACAAAGGTCAGGTCAGTCTGAGGAGAAGAGATGGAAATGGGTTTGTTCCTTCCAATCAGCAGTTACAGATACAAGTTTCAGTGTCACACTCACCAGAATGTTATATTCTCACCTCATAATCGGCAAACTTGGTTGAGTCTTCAAGGTTCATCTCCTCCAGCTTCAGTGGGCTGTCACGGGTGGCAAGAGCCAAGCAACGCAGAGTGTCACGGCCAGTACCCCAGTCCTTGATGACAGACAGGATCTTGTCCTTGATGGAGTTAGTCAGGGGAACACGGGTGGTGCCAACACGCACATATGCGCACCTATCGATCACACCCTCGGGGGCACCCTGTGGAGACAGCGTCGCGATTATTTTGTGTGTTTTTTAATCCGGTTCGCACATGTCGGGGAAAAGACAGAGAGCTGACCTTAACAAACATTTTGGCGCCACCATCTCCCTTGGCTGGAGTGCAGTACACAGACATTGACTTCCTGTCACGGGAGAACTCCAGAGTGAAGTTCTTCTTCATAAGCTGCTTGATCACCTGTTGGACGTCACAAAGAGGGAGGGGGGGATTTAGACTTATTATGAAACAAGAAGTCAGCCTTAGATGCTGTTAAGTGTTAATAAAAACCTAATCATGAATATACTTTTCATTCAAGAGTGAACTTACAGTGCAGCAAGCATTAGCTCTCTCGATCTTGCTCAGATTCTTCACATTGGAGTTGAACACATTCATCTTCTCAACCAGGCAGCTCAGGGCAGTCTCAGTAGCTTCACCAACCTTCTCATAGATCTTTTTGGACTGAAAAAAAAATTACATGGAGAGCAGGTTTACACTTGATTTGAGCCTGAGGTTTCACTGTGGGGCAAGGGAAGCTGGGAGTTTTACCTCATTGTAGTCCAGAGAGGAGTCGTTGCACAGGGCGCAGATGGTTGCCAGCTCAACAAGGCCATCGTACTGGCTGCAGTTCACCTTGCCACCTCCCTGGGAACTGATGGAAAAGATGGGCGTTTCAAACAAATCAGAGGTTGTATATGCATATGAATTGCTTATAAACAATGGTAGAGGGCAAAGAAAGCCAACTTACACCTCGCCTTCTGGGGTGTACTTGGAGCCAGAGATGTCGAAGGCATCAAGGTCGACATGGTCTCCTTCAACGTTCTTAACAATGAACATCTGCAAAAGAAAAAGCAGAGATTTTCTTTACTGGCTCTGTCAGGAAAAAAAAAAAAGCCAATTGCATGTGATTCTTCTATGCTGGCATGCCCACCTTGGTCACACACATCTGGTTGGTGGTGAGGGTGCCAGTCTTGTCAGAGCAGATGACAGAGGTGCAGCCCAGGGTCTCCACAGAGGGCAAGCTTCTGACGATGGCGTTCTTCTTGGCCATACGACGAGTACCAAGAGCCAGGCAGGTGGTGATGACAGCGGGCAGACCTGAGAGAAATCGGACAGAATTTTATGATAAATTAAAAGAAACAAGCAACAGAGAAGAAGAGAATAATGAGGGCACTTTTTTCCACTCCCTCACCCTCAGGGATGGCAGCCACAGCCAGAGCGACAGCGATCTTGAAGTAGTAGACGGCACCACGGATCCATGAGCCTCCATGGACGGGGTCATTGAAGTGGCCAATGTTGATTGCCCAGACGGCAACACAGATGAGGGAAATGACCTTGGACAGCTGCTCGCCGAACTCATCCAGCTTGGCCTGCAGAGGAGTCTTCTCCTGCTCAGTGGCAGCCATCTGGTCACGGATTTTGCCAATCTCAGTGGAGACTCCGGTGGCCACAGCCACACCAATGGCCTTGCCAGCAGCGATGTTGGTACCCTGTTACATGGAGATAAATGGAGATAAAAAAAAAATTAAGTTAGGGGATAACATCAACACCACAGCTGACAAATTAGGCAGTGGTATGCTACTCACAGAGAAAAGCATGTTCTTCTTGTCCTGGTTGACAGCTCTGGGGTCGGGAACAGACTCAGTGTGCTTGATCACACTGACGGACTCACCTGAGGAAGAGAAAACCGAACATTACTTAAAACTTTCTGCAAAGTTTGGACAATTACACAACTATAGGCTGTTTTTTTTTCTCTTTGGAAAAACTTACCAGTAAGGATGGACTGGTCAACACGCAGGGTGGTGGACTTGATGGAAACAATCCTGATGTCAGCAGGGACTTTGTCACCAACTGTGGGGATTACAAAAAAATGCCTTCAGCCATTATAACTTGTGCATTAGTGCTCTAATTTCTTCTGTAGCTTTGTATCACAAAACACAACAAAATCAGGGGTAAATAAAATAGTTTTACATTTCATTTCTTTATATAATAAATTATTATTTTATTTTAATTTGTTGCTTTGTCAAATCTTTATCAAATTTCAAACCTCTGCTGGCAGAAACATCTTTACAATTTTTACACTAGAGAACTCCAGTCATGTCTTAACATGAGGGGAGCCTCTCTGAAAGCTTACACCACTAAGGATAACTATAAATAACTCCCAAAAATAAGCACTAAAATGTTCGGACATCTTACACTATGGCTCATGTAATAGTGGAGAGCTTTAATTGACACAAGCTTTGACCAATGAGAGTTAAGCACATGTGGCTGGAGGTCTGGGGACAGCTGGCTATAGAGCCAACAGGTGTACACTAACTAATGGACAGGAGTAGGCGATGGCAGGGAAGGGAGAAGAGGTGCAGCAGGCACTGGTGAGGATATTTATACTTGTGGTTTCTCCAGTCAGCATGTTGCTGTTCCCCATCCTGCCTCAGTTGCATAGCCTTTAAAAGACACCAGGCTCTGACATCAGCCTCTAAGAGGGACATACTGTACTTCTGTACTTTTGTCTTTGATCTGCTAAACAGAGCTGGAAGAATCTTACAGCTTGTCTTGGACCAGACCGTGACCAGCAGGAATCTTTACAGAACAGGTTCCTTCTTAATAAAAACACATAATCCACGCAGTGAAGATGTGTTCTTACCGGACACCTCCACAATGTCTCCAGGGACTATTTCTCTGGCCTTGATCCTCTGCACACTCTTTCTGTCAGAACGGTAAACCTTGCCCATTTCAGGCTCATACTCCTTGAGAGCCTCAATGGCACTTTCAGCATTACGCTCCTGAAACACACACACAAGATACAAAAATGTAAAAATAAAAAAAAAAAAGTCAAAACAAAGAAAATGTAGTTAAAGTAAATAAAATCAGGCACATTTAATGGGATAAAGGTGTACATGTGAATGCTGACGGCATGTAATCGCGGCTGTTTATCAGTGCTTGGACGTAAACTATACCCCTTTTGCCCTTGGTCTGCTGCTGGCAACGTCCTCTAAGAGGCTTTGAGTCATTACAAACAGCAATTACACAGTGATGTACAAGTTAGTGATGATACATGAGTAGGTCACATCTGTTATCTGATGTGCACTCTTCCATCTTGGGCTGCCATAAATACTTAAGACGGATTTTCTTTCTGATTTAAATAAGCATAATTCTTTCTGTTGAAGGTGGAAAATCTCATTTAGAGTCCCTGCAAAAACAAGTGTTCATGTTTGGTATTTTGGAGATAAAATATGATCTAAGGTGTGCAGCATGAATTTTCTAATAGCAGCTTAACCAATTATTTAGATGAAAAAAACAAGAATGAAGCAGCTGATTTAGATTCTTGGCAAGGACATGATGTAATGTTCCCCCACTGGCTGATGCCTGGCAGCAGTACCACTTATTGGCATGATTTGACGCCTCCAGTCTTAACATACATGGGACATTATGTCTAAAAATATAAGCTAAGCTAAGATAAAATAGGCTAAGCTAAGCTAAGATAAAATAAGATTTGCACAACACACAGACTATTTTGAGTCTCATAGTGATCCAGCTGAGCGTTCAGGTCTGGGCAGAAATCAAGGCAGTAATTGGAACCTGCATATTTGCTGTCATCACTGATATGGATATGTGTTACTGCTTAATGAACGGTGCAGTGTCACTGACCTGCCACACTCCAACAACAGCATTAGCGATGAGGATAAGAAGGATGACAAAAGGCTCCACAAAGGCAGTGACGGTCTCCTCGCCTTCCTCAAACCAGGCCAGCACCTGAGGATGGAATAGTATATAATAACCCAGTGTAGTGGAGACAACACTGACAGATTTCAGTTGTTTAACTGAGCCAGAATAAAAAGAGATCTTAAAAAGCAGTAGTAGCTGTATAACATCTGAATAATAAGGTTTATATTTCAAGGGTGGTATTGGTTATCATAATGAGCCAGTTTTTGTTTTAAATGCATTTATTAGGGCATTCAACATAGCTGAATGTTATACAATCACATTTGCAGGTGTTCTTCTCAGACTCTCCAGGTTCTGTATTCATACCCATTGTTTTCATACATTTGCATGACCGCATAATATAATTACATAATTGTTATTGATTTGTTCCCATAGCTCTTCTGTCCTTCTGACTTCGACTCTCTTTCTGAGGAGGCCCTCCATTCCTTCCTTCAGGCCTGACCTTTCCCGAAGGATTCAGTTTCTCTCCTCAGCTTGAGGCTTTCTTAAAATAAACCCTCACTCCCTCATCCCCTCTATGCTTTCTTGACCCCCATCTCTCACTGGCTCCTCTATATTCGCCTTCTAAGGCCATCGTGACAGCTGGCCGAAGGAGTGAAAACTGGGCACAGCAATTAATACACCTCCTTCAAGCCTTCGCAATCTGTCTTTCCGCTTCTCAAGTTGTCGTCTTCAAAAATACATAGAGGGGTGGAGGGCCTCCAGGGGGATGAGAAGGTATCCTGACAAAGTGGCCATAAAGTCATAACTGGACTGGTTTTGTACAATGGGCTTTAAATTAGAATGATATTAATCACCTGCCACAAGATTAAGGAAGTGGTGATGAAATGAGTTCAAGTGAGTAAGTGAACAGAGATTATGAATGAAAAACATGAAGAAAGTATTCATAACCAATTTTTGCATGAGCAAGTGCCCTTGAAGCTGTAGTGGAATTTGATGCTACGGTTACATCTACTACCAATCGTACATGGACCACACGAGGATCACCTGATGAAATTAATGTGATTTAATGATACTTACAAAAGAGATGCAGGCGGCCAGCAGCAAGATCCTGACAAGCAGGTCCTCAAACTGCTCGATAATCAGCTCCCAGATGCTCTTGCCTGAGTGACACAAAGATATGAAAAAATAAGATGTTACATAGAAATTAGTGGATATAATTCATTCAAAATCAGCAGCAAAAGGTGTGAATTGAAAGGAATGCGTTTGCAGGATAACATGTATAGTTAATGCTAAATATGCTGCCAGTGATTGACTGACAAGTGTCCAGTGGGGAGGATGATGTCATAGCTGGGGGGGATTAAATAGTAAAAATGCAGCCTGCATGAGTTTTTTTTAAAAATTAATTCACTGTAAAGAAGAAGCCAGTTTGAAAGGCATCAAATCAGTTTTCATCATTTTGTACATGCGCCCTGGTGAACACTCACCTTCCTCAGCGGGCAGCTCTGAGGTTCAAAAGTGAAGCAGGTGGAGGACATAACACATGGAAAGACAGAAGACAACATGGTTAGTTTATGTTCATCAGAGAGATTTTCCAAAAAGAAATTCTTATCATAAGACGATAAGCGTGACAACTTGAACTTCCTGCTGCTTTTATGCACTGGATCTGGATGGCTTTCATAAAAAAGGCCTCTGTGCTGTGTTAGTATTGGACATGGTTTCCAGCAAAGGCCCAAAATCCTTCATGAAGAAATATCACTGAGAAAGCAAGAATCTGGCTGCTTAAATCGCCAATCTAGCAATAGAGCCCAGTTTGCTAATCCAGGGGTTATTGATCAGCAATCACATACTGATCATTTAGTCATAACCCATCTATGGACCTTCCCATCTCACCATTCCTAAAATTATCTACCTCTCCTGTCAATGCCTACCCCATACATTACCCTGGAAGCTTCTTGAGCCATCACCTGTCTCTCTCGCTCTCCAACCATCTTCTTTGGCTATCTTTAAATAGCTCCTCAAAGCCCTCAAAGTCTCTGCTTCTCAATTTCTCTGCATTTCTACCAGCTGTTGCAACTCCTCTCCTAAACAGCATCAGCCCAGCTGAACAAGCCTCTCTGGAAGCTCAGGAAAACCCTTCCAGAGACCATCTTGTGGACCGTAACCACTGAGATGTTTCTTTGACAGTCAAGCGAGAAGCTTTCAGTGTAGCCAACTTCCCAAACAGTTAGTGTGTGAGCATTCCACCCCCCCCACCATCCCCGATGCCCGGACTCTCACCATTGTAGCCGTACTTCTCCAGGTTCTTCTTGAACTGGTCGGGAGAGAGGCCAGTGTTCTCATTCACCCCGAAGTAAGTCAGGCATTCTGCCGGGGTCTTTGTGTGTGAGTTCTCCATCCTTTCTGGATAGACAAGGGATTGGGCGACTAACCGTGCCTATCCGTGCTCTTTTACTTCTTTGTTGTTCTCTGCTGTTTTCACCCTTGGTCCACCACCCTCACCTAGAAGTGTGGCACTCTCTAATTAAGGAGTGCTGGACTGACAGAAAGAGCGAATAAGCGCATACACGCTCAGGGTTTTATACTACAGATGGGCTCAGGATGGGAGGGACACCCCACTGACACATGCCTCCAAATTCCAGCATAGGCGGACATGGTGTTGGGGTGAGCAGGGGGTGAGGGTGGGGTTCGAGGTGGAGCAATGGGGAGGTGAGATGGTGGACTTGGACAGGAACTGGGGGGGCACAAGCCTTGGATTTGGAAAGGAGGTACTGCAGGAGAGTGGTAGTGAGGGGGGGCAAAAGGGGGGTGGGGGTGTACCATAGATGAAAATGAGATCTGTTTTTGGAACATGCATAGTCAGTGGAATAAGACGAAGGGAGAAGGTGAGAGAGTAAGACAGGGGATCGTCAAGAGGGACGGGGTAGAAGGGGACTGGGAAGGGGGGGGGGATTGAGTGACGGCTCAACTGGTTTCTGCTGAGGAAGGTGGCCGAGACAGATACAGACGAGAACGCTACACGCAAAGCAGAGGGAGGGAGACCATGACAATTTAGCACAAGAATAAGCTGGAGGCATCTTTGATATGGCATGGAGAACGAGCAGGAGACACACAAAGTTCTCCATCACTGCAAACAAAAAGCAGATTTTTGTGCGCTGAGAAGTGTGTGAGCATTTCAAGTTTTACAGAGATATCAGAGACAACAGACCTCATAATAAAGCCAGATAAGAGAGATGTGTGGATGAGGAAAGTTGAAAATGAGTGTACTGGAGATCACTAGGGGGGTAGAGGAGTGCCAAAAGGACAGCCAGAGTGTCACAATATTACCCCACAGTGGAGAAGCCCCGGCTGCAGAACCAGGAGGATCAGGTTTTATTTCTTTATTTTTATGAGGAAGGCAAGGCATCAGGGAGATATGGCAAAGCTTAAACCGACGTGTGTTAGACGATCCTTCAGCATACACTATCCGGGGTTGCACAATGGCCTCTTGTGGTCACTTCAGAGGAATGAATATGTCTTTCTGAAAATAACACACCGATCACAGTGGGTGAAAACTTAATTTAAAAGTGAGGTGTAAATTGCTACATGCAGATCTGTTCTGATTTATTATTTGTTTAAAGAGCTGTAAAAAGCCTGCTGGGCTTTAGCATTGCTGTACAAACAGCCGTGGTCACAGCTCACTACAACTGGACATATTTGCTGCACTGTCAAAACATACATTAACTTGTTTTTAGTATGGAAAAAAAGTTGAAATACTTCTTAAATTACTCAAAATACAATTTACAGACTTGAGTCATTTATCAATTGCTGACAGGTAAACCAATGTGTTCAGTTTGATGACAGGTCCATGCTAATCAAATCAAATAAAATAAAATCAAATCAAATCAAATCAAATCAAATCAAATCAAATCAAATCAAATCAAATCAAACTTTATTTATAAAGTACTTTTTCTACGATAAAATGCAACACAAAGTGCTTTACATGATATAAAAACACAACAAAGACAATTCATCAGCCACTCCCTTCTCACACTCAAACGCACATACTCATACACACACCCAAACAACATCAATTTCCAACACTACTCTGAAACATGATGCATACACCTACCTAGTTATTTATTGCTGAGCACAGATGAGCCTGGTAAGGAACCTGGTAAGGAACCCATCGCAGGAGCCATCTGCACCAGGAGTCAACCAGACCACAGTACCAGTACCCGTGCTAGGGACTTCAGAGTCCTATCTGATGAACCTGAACATGACATGCAGCTTTAGTGGTTTAAAAAAAAGTAATTGTTTTACATTTGAGAAACACTTACAGACTAAAAATGTCTGCCCAGTGATGACTTGAAAAAAGGTTATTGCAGCTTTAATCACTCTGAGGTTTGTTTAATGCAAGTATCTGTACTCGGCCTTTAGTGTCTTTTATCCCATCAGCAGTTGGTACGAAGCTCTGCAGCCAGACAACTAACCAGAAAAAACCCGCTGCACCTGCATCTCTGCACTAGCTTCTAATTAAGTACAGAAGTTTTTTTTTTGTTTTTTTTTAATGTTTTTAATTTTACATACATTGGCACGTGAGCACATTTCAAATCTGCTGGAGGTTAGTCAGTGCACAAGACTATGCAAGATATTGTTGTCTCCATACTTAGTCTTCATTGAACCAATGTGAACAGGTTTTAATGTCTGTCATTTTGTTTTGCTTTTATATGCTTAATTAACAATTTAATTTAAAGTTGTTTTTTTCAAATGCCTAAACTCTTTTGTCTGTCAGTCATCTGACACATCTGAGTATCTCGCTCACCTGAATTGTGACCAACACAGACCAGATAGTCAACAAACAAATAATGCAAAACAAACTGATTACAGTAAGAGTTTTATTGCTTTCCTAACAGGAAAGAAGTGTCAAGGCCATATTTTATTCAGCTAAGTCCACATGAAAAGAGTTTGTACTTTGGAGCAATACAGCAGACCAAGCATTCGCCTCAGTGCTACAATGTGCACTTTAGGAGGCGTGGCTCATCAGAAGACATCGGGGCTACCTCCCTGCACAACATACGATTCCTTCAGGTTAATATCTGACTGTTTGGATGCCAATGAACACCTCAAGGAGTTTCTACAATACTCTTTGGTGTCCTGCTGGGGGAAGGAGCTACTACCACTACATTGTTTGTAAAAATGTTTAGGTGACAAGTGTTTAAGAAACAGCCTTTGTTCAAGTATATTAGCTTTCACTGATTCTAAAGTCATGACTGACCACTGAAGATAATAAATAATTAAAACAATTGTAGTCAGTCAGAGAGACTGTTTGTGAGCATTTATTGGTCGTTTCATTGATGACCCATTAATTTACACTAAAATCTACAGCAGAAATGACTACATTAACATTTTAGAGAGCCTCCAAAAGCTACAAGATTATGGGGCCTCATGTCTTAACAAGAGTAGTCAAGTATCTACATATAAACTATGTAGTCAGAGTGAAAGGCTAACTGTAGCCTCTGCTAACTAAAACATGCTAAATCATTTGTTTGCACTTGGTGTTGTGAAACATTCCTTTATATACATGATACATGGTATACATTATATAATTTTTCCTCTGTGACAATAATGATCTAAACAAGTTTAAAATGACTAACTGGATCATTATAACTTAACTAATTACAGAAAACTTTGGCAGAAGGGACAGCTTCATTTTAATCTAGTATATTGGATATTGTATCATACTCCATACACACACAGTATGATGAGCTCTAACAATCAAAAACAAGACAGCATGATTTAAGAAAAAACATCACTTTGGGGGAATTTTTTACCCCAACTTTTAAACATTTTAAGGCAGCTTGAATGGAATAACACTCACTGTGTCTGGGCTTGATATTGTCTAAGTAATATTCTTCTCAGATGTGTCACATCTGGGCAGCAATGTTCAAACCAACCGAGAGTGTGCACTTCTTGGCATCAGCGTTTGAGGTCATCTGAAAAAGTACATAATTTGGCCACTAGGGACACTGCAGTAAGCAGAAAAATTCCTATACGTTTTTAGCAGTGCTTTTACTGCCATCAGATCAAGTTGTCATGACAACTGTGAGCTGAACTCCTTGGCCTCTCCATCCTTTCTTTTCAGCTATATTTACACCATTGTCCGATATTGGACTTCTACTTTTCTCATATTCCTCTATAACTGACACCATAGCAGCTGACCATAATGTTTTACATTATTTCACAGCACTCATAATGGGATCAGATGTGTTGCGAGGATCCCAGTGCACAGATCATTTTCAAATTATATGATTTATTTTTAGAGTTAATAGGCTCACACAGGCGCACAGGTGTCAAACTCCAGTCCTCGAGGGTCGGTATCCTGCAGGTTTTTGTTGTCTCCATGCTCCAACATACCTGACTGAAATTAATAAATAGGTTGATGAGAAGTTTCTGGATCCATTTGAATCAGCTGTGTTGGAAGAGAGAAACAACAAAAACCCACCGGATACCGGCCCTGGAGGACTGGAGTTTGACACCCCTGCTCTAGAGTGATGCACATGCAAGTACATTACTTGCACTTAAAACCTGAAACATTGTGCTCACTTGCAGAGAAACTTATAGTTGATATATAACATGACCACGAGGTCATATTTACACTGTACACAGCATTAACCTGGTCATAACACAAACCTGCGCTTGTGCAGCTCCTCCACAGAGCACTTCTAAAATAGGACTTTTTTTTTTTGTGGTAGCTTCAAGCTTCAACTCAGCTGCTGTTGGCCACCTGCCATGTGGCCTGCTGATGAGCTCTTGTCCAAAAGATACAGTGTAGGGAGAAATCCCGCATGTGAGTGGAATAAAAACCGAAAACCAGGGTGGTGTGACATTGTTGAATGTTTAATATAAAATAACAACAGGGTTCTGCGATGAACTGTTCCAGGGTGTATCCTGCCTAAATGCTGGGATAGGCTCCAGTTTCCTTGCAACCCTGAACTGGATTAAGTGATATAGAAAATGAATGAATGGATGAACAACAGGGTTGTTTTGTAAAGCAGGAGTGTTCTTTTGACAAGTCTTTGTTCTTATACATGTATACATACATATAATGCATCTTTTGTATTAGAATAAATGTATGAATGCATCAAACATGAAGAACTCAAAGTGAATCTTTTTTATTTGTACCACTGAAGGCGACAAATATTTGGCACCCAGTCAGTGTTACATCAATTTTTGTGTTCCCAGACATACTAAAACATTTTAGATTTGTTCTGTCCCGCCAGCCTCCCCTCTCTGTTTCACCCAGTCGTTCTCCAGGCCTCAGCTGTTGTACAGCCGTTCTGACCTCTGAGATTTGGGGGCTGTGATAGGGGTCGGCCTGTCAGTGTCTCCCTCAGGCTACGGCAGTGACATTTAACTCAATATCCCAGAAGGATAAGGTTTCTCCGTCGCTCCCCTCCATCTTCCCTCTCTGTCTATCCTGAAGTATAAGCTTGTGCATGCAGGGACTCCTATGGCTAAAGCCCATGCAAACTGGGACACCCATCACCTCCAGGTCTGACTGGGGTGCTAACACGCCACGCCCTCTTGCCAGGCTCAGGGATCACCATGTGCCACTCCAGTCCATGGAGCCCTCCCTCTTTCACTTGTGAACTTTATGCATGTTCCCGGCTCTGTACAAGTGTTAAGTACTGCAGCGGTATACATCTTATGCAACTAAGTCCGTCTCTGCTGACATGCATGCTGCAAGCAAATTGAAAGGGACAAGGGGACGTTTGTTCCTTTAAAAATGGGGAGGTAAAGATCTCCCAAAGAAGGTGGTTCTGTGCATGGTGTACACTGCACAGCTGACACATTTCTTTCTTTCACAAGAACTTCATGAAACTTAGTAGGCTCAATGCAGTAACTGCACCTGCTTACATCTGGAAATGATCAATTTATTGCCATCTTTACCTTTTATAAAAATGCAAAGCATACCAAAAGGCCCCTTGTGTGACATTACATTTAATACAAACGGTACAAACAGTAAGGACATAATTAGTACTGGGTAGTAAGGGTATGGATAAAGGAGTTGGTATAAGCAGGGTACTTGTTACAGCATTAGCTAATAGTAATAATAGAAGTGGCAGCTGAGTCTCTGAATCCAGAATTCCTCACAAGATATAAATAGAGCAGGTGACACCGTGCTGCTGGTCATGGCTCCACAACAGCTTTGCTGCTTCTTTATGTCATAGCGCTCATCCCGCAGCTTGAGCTTGTGGGTCTAACTTTCACTTATTGGGAGAAAAGGAGTGTTGGAGGACATGCGTCATTAGTTTGCATACTGCACTGAGGAGTTCCTGGTTGTTCACACCATTCCACACACTGTGCTCTATAAGTCTCAGGGGAGCTGAAAGGAAAGTGAGCCTGTTGATCAAAAGTGCCTTTCATTTTACTGGAGTGTCACTTACTTGGCTGGCTCCGCACTTTTAAAGGGGGGGGGGGGGGGGGGGGGGGGGGGGGGGGGTGTTCATTTATTGGCAAAAGCTGATTTAACTTGGGTGCCAAACTGAAAATACACAGTTTAAGGGGAATCTGTTGTTCAGTCATCTTCTGCATACAGAAAAATGGCAAGAATTTCTAGATGTCTGTAGATTTTTTTTGTTTATTCATCAACCATCCTATCTTTTTATTTTATTTATTCTAAATATGTATAAGAAAAAGACTATTACTTTGAATTAACCAAATGGATGAATCCTATAAATCAGGGCTACAATCCTGCAGGTTTTCCATATATCCTTCCTCCAACACACCTGACTCCAAGTAATCACTCATTGTGCAGAACTTCATTGGCTGTTGGATCCATTTAATGGAAGCCAGGCATGTTGGAGCAGGAATACACTGAAGACCTGCAGGACAGCAGCCCTTGAGGACCGACTTTGGATACCCCTGCTGTAAATGTTCTTTATATTTTCTAATTAGATTATTAGATTATTTTCTAAGAAATAATTTATATTAATTGTTTGATTGATTTCAGCATGCCCACAAATCATGAAGACCTCAAGTGGAAAGCACTCCAGACCCAAGTGTCAGCCTCACAGTAAATTTACTGGAACTCCTGCATACAATTAGTGACTAATATTTCATAATTGACACACTGTGACGGATGTGTCATAAACCAAACACTTCTTGAGCTTCATAATAGCAGCCATAAATTAAAAGGCTTACCATGTCAGACCAGCATAGCTGTATGAACGAGTATGTACAGTATTTGGTATCATCTGAAAGATGAACTCTAGAAAATATACAACTTCTTCAGTGTCTTGTCTATTTTGAGTAGGCTACTCTTATCCAACCAAGACTATTTCTGGGCTGTAAGTGATGTGACTGCAGTGGCCACAAAGACGCACTTCACTCATATAGTTTAGTTTGATCATTTTCAACACAACTTAATCTAGTAAACCTACCTTAACACATCAGTCATGGTCACATTTCAGTCCGCAAGACTCCCTGACCAACAGAATTCAGAAACATAATCCCACAGAAGCACCACTGTTAGAACTTGAAACCACATACTCACTGACAGATTGTGACCACCAAGGGTGACCTCAAGTCTCCATCATACCAAATTTAAAGCGACAAGGAAATCATTAATCCTGTCATGGTGCTTGACAGAGAAAGTAGACAGTATATATATATATATTTATGTGTGTGTTTTAAGACAGAAGTTTGAAGTACGCTCCTCATCAGCGATACACTTTGTCACCTCCTGGTTCCTCTAAAAGGCAGGCAAGATGATGGACAGCATGTCTTGATGTTCATGACAGGAAGATGAATGAATGCAACGAGTGCAAGAAATGCCTAAGAAGGGCACAAGACCTTAATTGATAAATATAGAAAGACTGAAAACAGTTTTCAAATAGTCCATGTGCAAAAAAAACAAAACACATTGCACATTATATCGACCCTTCTGATGGTGATGTGATGTCTACATCAAATATTTTTATTTAAAAAAGCAGATCATCGCAGTTCTGTAGGGAACTGAATTAAAGGAGCACTTAAATGTTGAGCCTTAAGAAAAAATGTAAAGCATTTTCTTAACAAAATTGTTCCGTTTTTGTTTAATAAGCATTTATCCAGAGTTAAAGGAACTCAACACTACCCCCATGTGGACAGCAGCTTAGACACTGAACAACAGTTTAGTTACAGCTGTGGGCTTATATATAAAAGACAATAAAATAAAGATGTTTCCTGGTTCAGAACAAAGCTTAATTAAAATAAACCAAAGTGGAAAATCGTCCTATGATTTGAGGTATTAAACGTTAAATGGTACAGAATGCAACCACACCAATCCCATAAAGATTCATTATTGAATGACCTAAATCCTATTGAGCATCTTTGGAAGGAGCCAAAACATGCCGTCTGGAAAAGGTAGCCTTCAAACATGAGACAACTGGAGCAGTTTGCTCAAGAGTGGACCAAAATACCTGCTGAGAGGTGCAGGAGTCTCATTGATAGATACAGGAAACGTTTGATTGCAGTTATTGTCTCAAAAGGCTGTGCAACAAAATATTAAGGATACCATCATTTTTGTCCAGGTGCGTTTCATGAGTTTATTCTGTTGAAGCATGGTTGAAAAGCAATGTCTGACTTTCACTGGTTACATTTCATAAAATTGTTTGTATTATTGCTTTTGTCAGATTCAAGTTATTTCTGTGATGATTATGACTTTTTCTTTCAATGACCCGAAATGTACCAACAATTTTGTCACGTTTATAATAGCAAACACTTGAGGTCTCCCCTACTGGAGATCTCAGGGGATAAAAGTAACTCATTGTAATGTGAGGAACATACAAACAGTTGTGTTATTAAGAAGAACATCTTTACTTCTGGACAGAAGTTTAGCAAAAAAACATAAGACAAAGTTCAGATTCTCGCTTTATTGGTCAACTTGATGAAAGACTACAAAACGAATTCACAAAAAATCTCTTTCAAGTAATCAAATCTGTACAAACCTAAACTGCATGGGGTTTTTACAGCTCTGGCTCATGAATCTGAAGTAATTTGTGTTTGTGTATGTGTGTGCGCGCTTGTGAGCTTGCTTTGAAAAGGTGCAACTCCTCCCTGTTCAAAGATACTGAGACACTAACTCAAATGGACAAGACACCACATACGCGCACAGACACACCTTTTGTTTTCAAATTTTACAGTACAGAGGACAGGGAAAACAAAATACTCCCCCCCCCCCTCCTTAGGTACAAGCACACCTGCAGGCAGGAGTTTGCTGCCAAATCCATCAAGTCAGCAAGCTCCCCACCGTCTCCCAAAACATGCTCTTTCAGTCAAATTACTATACAGACTGATGCTGTGGTTATTTACCTGTCCACGGGAAAAGTGGTCAGAAAAAGGGGAAAGTATAAATCTCTAATACTCTCGCACAAAATGTACACGTGCACACATGATTTTAATGCTCACCTGCAGACAGGACATGTTTGTCACCTGCACACGCACACACGCACTCACTCAGACAATTCATTACATTAAATGTTTTAAGAAGTACAGATAAAAAAGGAAAAAAAAGCCCTGGGTAAAGGTTTGATTTCTGGCTGTTTGGTGAAAGAGAGGAGAAGAGAGGTAGAGAGGGCAGGAGGGATGGGCTGGAGGTCCAGGGCAAACTACTGCTGTCATTTCTTAGCTTTCCTGGGAGGAGTGACTGGACGGCCGGAGCCCATGCCTCCTCCACCACCATAGAAGAGCTTCTTGTCTGCCGGTTTCAGAATCTAGACGGGGGAACAACAACAGAATTAGCAAAGAACAAAAACCAAAGCGATATCATTTACACAGACTGCTGACCTGGAATGAGCACATTAGGGTCTCGTCTACACTCATCATTGCGCCGGCGTTGTCAAACTCCCCGCAGTAGTTTGGGGCTGAGAAGAGTGTAACCAACTGCCTCTTTGCAAAGAACTCATATCCGTCCTCAACCACCTGAAAACGTACAGCAGCTCAACATTTTCTTCAGGAAGAGTACATCCAGACATTTTTCAGAAGACTTTTTGACTATGAAATTAATGTGACTTGAATATAAATGTAGTAATTACCAATTATGACAGAAGCCATCATCTGTTCACTTCAATCACTTGGCAAGAAAGAATTTTTTTTAAGAGATCGAAAGTAAACTAAGATTACTGTTAAAATGTTTTTCTTGTTTCAGTCTAACAATATAATCAGTTATATTTATGCAGAAACGCTGGCACAAAACAATGCTCAGAAATTTAGTTGCGGCTCTCGTCCGTGTACTTCCACCAAGAGCACTTCCCTAAACTCTTCTTGAAATATTAGCTAGGTGTAAACTCCCACGTTTCCTGTAAGGTAAGAGTTCGTTGTTTCAAAGAGTCATAACTAAGGAATGTTGTAGAGCAATTTAAACATAAGTTTTAAAAATGCCCTTTCAGCTGTAAAAAGTAGTTTGCAAACAGCCCTCTAAGCACCATTACTCCTCAAACGAGTCTACACAAACTAAAATGCAATTAAAATGATTTGATCTACTTAAAAACTACACAATACAACTTTACTGCAACTTGAGGGTAAAGCTGAACATCATCCTCAACTTCCAAGGGTTCATAGGTACGATAACTCCAAAACAATTAGCCATCACTTCCAGATTCAAATCCTGCCAGTCAACATATGTTTGTTTTTCAACAGCCTTTAAGCTCTGAATTAAGTTCTCAAACTGACCTGATGGGCTCGACAAATGAGGTCCATGTCATGTTTGTGGAGGAACTTGGTGACCACATCCGCACCAAAAGTGAAGGAAACGCCACGGTCGTTCTCGCCCCAGCCCAGCACGTCCTTATCCGGGTCTGCCCACAACAGGTCGCAGAGGAGGCCCTGGTCAGGCACATCCGTGGGTCGCATGACCCTGCGCACCTGCTCCATAGACTGGAGGTCAGGGGACAGGCCTGAAGGACATAAATGGACGGTTTAACATAAGATACCAGAGTTTAAACATCTATAATGAATGTTCATTGGATGTTCTTTGTTGACAGCAAGTCAGAACATTTTACAATGAATAAATAAATAAACAGAAACAGCAGTATGACGTGAAAGAAAATACCTGCAGTAATGTCAGATATGCCAAATATTTCATATTTACAAAGGAAAAAATCTCAGTATTTGGGGCTGGTTTTTAAAAATTGGGGCTTTTTTATGCCTTGTTGGTCTATTTTGTTTCGCGTTTACCAGTTATAACTGGCTCTTTTAGAGTTGATGGAAAGTCCCAGTATCTTTAATAACACAAAAACTGAAAACATCAATGGCAAGAAATTATGAAAAACATTCTTTACTGGAAGCCAAATAAAGTAAAGTTCACAAAGTGGAGAAATACTGTCTCGCTAATCTTTCTCATGTTTAAAAATTCTTTATATTGGACAACTACATTCGCATGTCAGTTGAGGCTTTATTGCAACTTTTACTTCACCTCAATAAATGACTCACAAACTCACCATATCAACTCCGTGCGCTCAGACTTATGTAACTTTTTATGTTTGAAGCAGGAGGTGGAATTTACCCTCATGATTATCAGTGCTTGTTTACACATTTGGACTAGCTGTTCTCAAAAGACACGCTGTGACTGTGGCTCACTGTAAGTGTCATTTTGTCTGAACCATTAGAGTCCATTTTCAAACCAGTGCCATTTTCTCTATAACAATATAAAAAAATGAACAGCTGAGAGATGATTAAAAAAAAGAAATTTCGTCGCATAATGAGTTTTTTTGTGGTTTTTTTTTTTTACAACTTTTGAAAATTGTATTACATTATTTGACCGTAAAATCTTTTTTAACATGAAACGCGAAGTTTTTTATGATTACTTATACAATTCTTTTCATGTTCAATGGTTTGAAACCATCTCAATTAATTCATGAGACTTGTGGACACAAAATACATTGCAGAAAAATCAACTAAAATGCTCCTGAATAGTCCAAGCTATGGCCACTGTGATAAGTTGTACCTTTATGTCCACAAATAGGGAGAAAGGATTTCTAAACAGTTGTTCATACAGTCCTTTGACCATGATGTTGACAGAAACGACAGAGCAGACGAATTTGTGTGTGCAGTCTGGATACAAGCCAAATTAAGTATTTGATGAGAATACCTCCATGGCAACAGAAGATCTTCTCATCAACAATGGCCGCAACGGGCAAACAGTTGAAGCAGTCGGTGAAAGTCTTCCACAGCTTTATGTTGTATCGCCTCTTACCTACGACACAACAAAAAACACAATGTCTTGCTAATAATCTTATCTTGGGAGTCATAAAACAAGCAGCACCTATTGTACCAGATTAGAAACACCTTTTACATGATCGTGGTTCTGAACAGAAGAGGCATGTGATTAATTGCAGCCCATACAGCCTGAGCACACTCCTCAGCCAGAAGACCAGTTGTACTGAAGCGCTTCTTAATCTAATTACGCTTTTAATATGTCAACACTTGCGTCCAACTGGATTCGCAGCAGTCCAATAGCACCTTCCTAAGATGTCCATTACTGCTTGATTTTGTGCTTGTGTTGTTCTATATGTAAGTCGCTTCAGATAAAAGCGTCTCCTTAATGACTGTAGAATAGAATATGGAAAAGTTACTTTCACTGTCAAGTTTAACAGAATCCAGAGACATAATTTATCATTATTAGAGTGTAGATAAATTTCACAGGAACAAATATTGCATACGTGTAACACTCAGCATAAACACAAAGATCAAAACAATTATTGAAACGCCTTACAATATCTTGACCACACCAAAGTCTAGGGCATGTCTGACATGTCTATTCAAACAGCTCCAGACGGGAGTGGTGAGACTGTAAGATTATAGTTTATGTCAGTGTGCATTCCACATTACTTACACTCATCATAAAAGCCGTATATTCTGTTAATTGAGGCGCACTCATGGTTTCCTCTCAGCAGAAAAAAGTTTTCTGGGTATTTGATCTTGTAGGCCAGCAACAGGCAAATGGTCTCCAGAGACTGCTTGCCTCTGTCTACATAGTCGCCCAGGAACAAGTAATTGCTTTCAGGTGGAAAGCCCCCATATTCAAACAGCCGCAGAAGATCATAGTACTGCCCATGAACGTCACCTGGAGAGACAAGCAGAATTAGGCTTAGTTTATGGTCATCTGTTAGACTGAGGAAGGGCCTGAAAGGTATCAGAGCACATTGTGAATGTGTGTCTCTCTGCAACAGTGTGTCTTACTACAAACAGTGAAAATGGAAAAATTACAAGCTTCAGTTTAAGAGGATGTAATACAAGTTGAGTCACTTTAACCAATTTTCTGCTGCAAAGAAAATCAAAAGGAGGAAATAGTTTATTAGGCTATTATATTAGTATGAAAAGAGCAATGTGGTGCAGGCAAAATAGGGTCTCCTTTTGTGAGCAATATGAGCAGACCTAATATAATCAGACACAATTATGCACTCGATGCTACAGTGCAGGTCACAGTGTTGGGTAAATGGCTACAACATGGTCAATCTGATGTTCCCAGTCAATTTAATTTTAAAGTGAAAACAGTACAGTTGGCTAAAGATGTGATTCATGATGAGTTAAAAAAGAAAATCACAGCAAAGGGTAAAGCGACTTGGCTAGAGGCACATACCCAAAAACCATAAGCTAGCGCATCAATACTACTTTACCCCATGAATTAAGATGTATTATTTTACATGAAACCTATTATCATAACCTATAGAGATGATGATAGTGTGAAATCACTGTAATATAAACATTTCACAAACTTGTCCAGTTTCTTAATTCAGGAATGGCATATTGACCATTAAATGGCAGCAGCACCAAATATATACCTATATTTACATAAATCTTTATGATGACAGCCATAAACCATATTCTGTTTTGTAGCATGTAATATTTAGTATTTTTGTCTTTTTAAAAATTAACTATAATTTGGAAATTTGAATTAGCAGCACAATGTGAATGTAAGCCATCTCACCTTTTTTTTCTAAGCTCCAGCAGCCATCACTACAAGTTTGTGACCACAATTTAAAATTCTCTCGACTCCAAAGAACACAACTAAATCTCACCACAAATCTTGAGGGGCGCCTCAAGTTCAAGCAGGATTGGCTGGCTGAGGAAGATCTCTCGGGATTTGAGGCAGAGACCACGGATTTCATTCTCTGTCAGCTGAACATTTTTCCCAGGTCTTGAACCTTTCACTTTGAGGAAACAAAATAAGTTAAAGAAGTGACAATTCGTTGAGAGCAGATGATGTACTTTACTTTTCTAAGAAGCATGAATAATTACAACAGAGTGGGCAAAGATGCCGAGGTTTAGTTTGAAGTTTTTGGAAGAGACAAACAGAAAAATTATAAACATTTTAATTTGCTGTAAAAGTCAGCTCTAGAAAAATATAAAACACTTTCAAAATTCAATGCATATTAGAGTGCTGTGCACACAACTCACTGTCCAATAACATGCTTTGAATGAACTGGGCCATCATAATCATTGTTAAAACAAACAGATCTGACTTAAAGATTTAGATGTATTTCACATTTATCATTGATGTATAACACCAATGATAGCAAGTTATACATAAAAAAGATTTTTTGTCAAAAGAAAATCTAAAGTAAAATCTTTCAAGTCCAAAAGTCAAAGAAAAAAAAAAGGCAAGAATAAAAACGCATATCTATATCTAGTGGTTATCGAAACAACTTATGACTGTCTAATAGCTGCTGCATTAAGTATTCTCTATAAAGATCACTGAATGACAACAAATCCCACAGGACCCCTTCATGACTACACACTGCATTAGGTGGACTATAAGATTTTCATTTGCAGCTCAGTTGAAGTTCAGTGTTGCCGAACTGTACAAAGATTCACTTACAGTCAGAAAGAAACAAAGAGAGAGAAGAGGACATTTATTTTGTAGCAAAAGTTAGCCTTGGAAAGATATTTTGGAGACAGACATCGTCCCATCGGTCCAAGTGTCAAATACAAACATCACTGTGTCAAATATGGCAAGTATATTTTTTTCCGGTGCGGTGTTAAGACATTAAATAAGCCATTTCAGCGATACTTTAGCCATGTGGGAATAATAATTATGTTACCACAGTGAGAAAAATGACCAAATAGAAAACGATACTGACCAATTAAATAAAAATCTTGAGCTACATGTGTAAAGATTGATACGCGCTATCTGAGCCCTGGCGGCAGTCGTCGTCCTCCCCGTTAGCTAAAATGGCACCTCGGTACATAAGTATCTGGCGAAATACTGTCTTACCTTCCAGCAGGCGTTGTATGATCGAGTCGATGTTCAACTTGTCGGCTTCCGCCATACTATTCCTCGGTTCTGGTCGTCTTTTTATCACTTGTACGAAATCCAAAAGTAGTGAGTGTTAATGGGCTACCGAGTTACCGTTAGCTCAACTAGTTTAGCGCTAATCGGCTATCGTTAGCCCGCTAGCTAGCTAACCTTGGGGAATAATCGGCAACCTCAATTTTTGAGGGTGGGAGCTGAATTGTTGAAGATGTGGTGGTTGACATGTGCTGCAGAAATTCTAAATAATTAACGATTTTGCATTAGATTTACTTTGGGATGTTCGTATTTAGTCGTTACAACAGTGTCTCTACCGTATCCACTTGCGCCATGCCATCGACAAAAAGAAAGGCAAGAGCGCTAGCGCAAAGCGAGGTTGAACGGAAGTGGTCTGGCTGTTTCTGCGTTGCCATTGGTCGATTTCACCAATAGACGGGTTTACAGACATACAATCTCCTCTAGGATTGGCTGTCATTAGCGTCTGTCAGCATTTATTCGTCTCAAAATCTCACTGTAAAAAAGGGCAATCATTCTCGGATGTGTGTCAAGTGTTTATCGCAGGGAATTTTATATTTTTGTCCCTAAACAATTCATGATAAGCTACATGCCTTTAGATACAATTAAATGTTTTGGTTTGTGTTGCTTTGTATTTGTTGCGCAGTAAAGCGACACCCACGGAAGTGAATTGACGACGTATTTTGGCATGACGCAATGTCTCAGCGCCTGGCAACACGAACCGACTGATTCATTCTAAAGTTGAGACATGGGTTTAGCTTAGCATTAATAGCGTTTTAACAGAAAGTAACCATGTCGATTAATCAGTCAAACTTCAGGCTTTTGATTATACACTAATACTCCTGTTTATTTCATATACCCACCCAACAATGAAGTTGCTTCATAAAGACATTGAGAAAGATAATGCCGGGTGAGTGGGTGATCATAGCTAATGGCAAGCTAACCAGCATGCTGTATTGTAGCTGACTGTATATGTCAACCATGTTGTAGTTTTTCCCACATATGAGCTTATATGTATGCGTCAATCTTAATAGATAAACTTAAATTCAACATTTGTATAGTTTCCATGACTGGACATGCACACCAAAGTAGGTAAATGACAATACCCACATTAGCTGTTTGAACACGAATACTTATGCATCACTCCAGCACGCGTATCATCAAATAAACATGGAACATGGATTTCGTGCATATGCATTTTAGCTTTGTTTTCTAAGTATGGTCTGGTGCAGAAGCTGTCTGAACAAGCGTACACACTTTTTCAGTCAGGTGACTCTTGTGCCAGAGGAGGCGGAGGATATGTGGCACACCTATAACCTGCTCCAAGTGGGGGATAGCTTGAGAGCTTCAACCATCAGGTAACATTGCATTTTTATCTCAGAGGTGTGTGTTGAAGCCTTGTTGGGTATACATAGCTGATAAAGAAAGTTGGGCTTGTGATAATCTGACTCTGAAAGCTCACAGTATGACCCTTGTTTAACCCCTGTAAATCCTGTTTAGTTTCTTCTTGTTGGATAAAGAGTGGTATTTGTCCATTTTACATTTCATGCATAGTTATGTACACACCCCACAGTAATTGCATAACTGATACTGACAAAGGTTTAGCTGTTGCTGTTTTTATCTTGTTTCCCTTTTCTGCCACAGTGTAATAGAGCTAACTGTTCACTTGAAGGTTGTAATGACATCAATGAAAAACAATAAAAAAATGCACATAACTAACAAGTATTTTATGTTTTGGCTTTTTGTTTTTTTTTTTGTTGTTGTTTTTTTGTGCCAAAGAGTCTTGGGAACATAGACATAATTAAAAATTAGGCAGAATTTTATTATATTGCACTGTCATAGTCCCATTGTTCTTTGTCAGTTTATGATTGTGATGGTTTCTAACTTTGCATCTAATTTGTTCTGCCTGTGAGTAACTGGATTTTATGTTCTGATCTACTGAAAATGCATAACTGAACATCTCCCTCAAAACTAAAGCCCTTGCTTCTGTTCATGCAGAAAGGTGCAGACAGAGTCTACCACAGGAAGCGTGGGTAGTTCAAGAGTTCGGACGACTCTGACATTAAGTGTGGAGGCTATTGACTTTGACACTCAGGCCTGTCAGCTGAGAGTTAAAGGCACCAACATTGAGGAGAACCAGTATGTGAAGGTCAGCAATATAATGGCCGTTTTATATATGGATTTGATGCTGAATATGTAGTCCTGTATTCTTTTGTTTATATGCAATCTTGTTAAATGACCATGCGTTTCTTCAGTATTCCCATTTCACAAGTTTAAATCTTTTATGGATCATTATCAGGCATTGTTATTGCTATAAAAATATTCAATGTTCAGTGATTTAAACTTTGTAGTATCCTAAAACAGGCAGTATTTTCACTGAGTATTGTGTCTTTACTTATATAACACACAGAAGTTTCTGTAAATTTCTTCCCACAGTGCTGTGTCTTGAGACACTTAGAAAAAAAATGCAGCTCATATTAAAAGCATTTTGGCTGGCTTTATTTTCTACCGTGGTGTTCGGTATAGGTCACTGTATTGTTGGGCTTGTGGCACACTTTGGCAACTGAGGTCTCTGTTTGGCAACCTTTCTTCCTTCTTATGTTGTTACTGTGAAGTGCTGCTTCTGCTATTTCACTGTATTTGATGGGTAAATCTCACTCATGCAGCTGTCTTCCAGACAATGTCAACAGCATGCAATTTTGTTGAGACACCAGACAAGCATTTTTTTAATATCAGTGTTGCTGGTGTTGTTTAATCGACAGCTGAGAGGAATCATTCACAATGTGAAAAATAAGTCAGTGTGTTGCCCAGTCCAAAGTGTAGTCTTGTCTCATGTTGCTATGACAACAGATGCCTGCCTGGAAATAAAAGCTGATGTTATGATGTGTTTTTCATTCTGCAGATGGGGGCTTACCACACTATTGAGCTTGAGCTTAACAGGAAGTTCACTCTTGCCAAAAAGAGCTGGGACAGCGTTGTGCTGGATCGAATCGGTAAGCAGTTTAACTATAGTTAAACTCTAAATAACACCACAAGTGAAACCACTTGTTTCATTTGGTTGAGGAAGTCACAGAAGATGTACACAGTCTGCATCATTCTTGGTAAACCATGCACTTGTACAATAACTGACAATTGTAAACAGGAATCACACTGACTGTTTTTCAGACAGAAGGTCGTGATCTTTGGCAGCTGTTCACTTAGCTGTCATAGACTCAGTATTTATTTCCTTGATGTATCACATAGTTTCTGCTTATAAGTTAGCAGTAGGAAGTGATTTAATAGTGGACTTCCTAAGGGAAGACACACTGTAATTGTAGGTATTAAATGTTAATATATATTAAGTACTTCTTCAGAAACAAAAATGAAATAACAAGTTGTGCATAACCGCCACAGATGATCCATTTCTTGTGCTATTGTCTGCTCTTTAGAGCAGGCATGTGATCCAAGCCAGAGGGCAGATGTGGCAGCTGTGGTAATGCAGGAAGGTCTGGCTAACGTGGTGCTGGTGACCCCAGCCATGACCCTACTTCGTGCCAAGGTGGAAGTCACTATTCCTCGTAAGAGAAAGGGAAGCTGCACCCAGCACGAAAAGGTGAGCTGCCTGCAGCAGTGTACGAGAGGAAATTTAAAAAGCATAGACAGCTTTTCTTAAAATCATTCCTGATGAAAATTCACAGGTACAGATAAAGCAACATATTTTTTTGTTTATATGTCATCAGAAAGTCATGCAACTTCTCTGCCTGGTTGGAGTCATCATGTTGATGGTGTATAGATGCAGATATGGATGATATGGGTTTTTGTGCATTAGGAAATATAATAGATAGTAAAGAATGTTGCTAGTTTAATTTGGCAACAATTTAAATGTGTACAGTGGGATATAAATATGATTGATTATACCATCAGTCATTTTAACTATTGTGTGTCATCCTTTGTCTACCAGAATGTTGGAGGTGAATCAACATTAAAACACAAGTTGTAGCTTTATTGCTTTTATCTCTATAAGAACGGTGTTTATGTGGGCGATGACACCCACATGAACGTAATATCTAATAGATATTACATTCATAATTTCGGGGAGGAAATTTTCTGGAGGTGGTCTGCTTGTAGTTACCAACAGTATTAATATGAGTTACATGAAGTTATGTTTTGGCTCCTTTGTGTACTAATCTGTTGAAATCATGGACAGTTTTCTTTTTTCCTGTCGTTGTAAAAAGAAATCCGTCAAACTGAAATGGATATTAATGAACCGTGAAGGTCAAAAGTTTGAACACACATTGAATTTCACGGGCAGGTGTGTCTGAATGTTGGACTGGTAGTTTTGTACATATTCAGTACCGGTACTTAAAAGAGCGATGTAGTCCAGATCCTAGCATACACGGTTAATTGTAAGAGTATTATGATAGGACTTAAACAGGTGCTGTTGTTTTTTTAATTTTATATTTTAGGGTAATTAAAATTGAATGAGGAGATGAGATGATGTGGTTGCTGTGCATTTTTTGATGAAAAAGTTCTTCATTTTCAGGCTTTGGAGAGGTTCTATGAGGCTGTGATGCAAGCAATTCTTCGCCACATCAATTTTGATGGTAAGGCAACATGGTAGCCACACACAATTACACTTACACATGTACGTTATGTTCCTCTTGGCACCTCCTACTTCTACTAATATGATTTGTTGCTACTTTTGCATTTATAGTTTTTGCTGTCTAACATTTTATGTTCATTTTGTGGTTCACTAGTTTCAGTTTTATGTTTTGTCTTTGTTTAAGAAAATCACATAAAATTCAATGTAATTTAAGTTTAAATTATGTCTTTTCTTCATTTTCTTTAAGTGGTGAAATGCATCCTGGTGGGCAGTCCAGGGTTTGTGAAGGACCAGTTTATCACTTACCTCTTTAAAGAGGCGGTGCGACAGGACAACAAGGTCCTGCTGGAAAATCGTCCCAAATTCATGCTGGTCCACTCTTCATCAGGTCATAAGTATTCACTCAAAGGTAGGAACATCTGCACTCTTTGAGTAAAACAGTCACATAAGCTGAAAACTTAGTAAAATGTTTGTTCTTTGCAGAAATCCTTTGTGATCCCACAGTGACAAGTAGGCTCTCTGATACCAAGGTGACTAAACAATCAGGTTCATTCATCTTCTTGTTATCAAATGATCCCAAGTGAAGTAAATAAGATATTTGTTTTCTCGTGCCTGTAATGTGTCTGTGGGCAGTGGATAGGAACATGATTCCCAAAGCTTATTAATCCATGCACAGCATTTAATTCAATTCAATTAAATTCAGCTATATTTGTAGAGCGCCACTTCACAACAATGTTGTCACAGGGCACTTCACATACACATAATTTCCAGCCAATTCAGACATGTCTTATAATAGAAACCAACTGATTGTATCAAATTTTATGAATCATGTATTTACACATAAATATTGTGACCCCCGGTGACTCCGCATGTTATAGTTTAAACTAACATTTTTCTGCAACTTTCAGGCAGCTGGAGAGGTAAAAGCCCTGGAAGACTTCTATAAGATGCTTCAGCATGAGCCTGACAGAGCTTTCTACGGGTGAGAGATGATGGATTAAGATAGGCCTCACTTATTCACACTTAAAGGTAACAATAATGGTATGTTTACATTTTTGCAGACTTGCTCATGTGGAGAAAGCTGCTGATGCCCTCGCCATCGACACCCTGCTGATAAGTGATGTATTGTTTAGGTAAACGCAGAACTATTGGTTAAACGGTTTGGTGTTGAAATTTGTATTTAACTAAAACAGACAATTTTAATCTGCAGCAGAAAACCATCAGAAAAATGTAGAGTATTAAACGAATGGAATTACACGTTGTTTTTAGAGCTCAATATGTGATTTATCAATCATCTGTGGTTGAATGCATCATAGTTCGTAGTGATCCAACAACCAACAACTAAATCCATTTGGAATTTGACCTCTTTCTGTTTGTATGTGCGTCCAGACATCAGGATGTTCCAACGAGGAGTCGCTATGTTAGGTTGGTAGACAACGTCAGAGACAACGGCGGCAATGTCAGGTAACTTTGGAAATTGAGTGTTTGAAGGCTGAAACTTTTGGAAGATGCCCTTATAAAATGCAAGTTAGTGAATACAGAAATGTATGGTATGTTAGCATTTTTGTGTAAATGTTTTGAGCTTTATGTTTTTCTAACACAGTGATGGCCCAGACTTATCCTGGGTCTCACTCAATGCTTGTTTTTAAGTCAGTTTCATGGCCAGCAAAAATGCATCATATGATTGGTTTGAATGTTATTTGAGCAGTTGTGAAAAAAAAAATCTCCCAAATGTTCAGACAAATTTTTCTTTCTTAATCTTTTTTATGTAGAATATTCTCAAGCCTTCACGTGTCTGGTGAACGTAAGTTACACATCACTTAAATTTAAGATATGTCTTCTATAAACACTTCATAATTATTTATTAACACAATTAGCAGCATTTCATTGTTGATCCAGATGCATCTAGTCATTTTTTTTATATCATTGTACAGCTTCATCAGGCTTTAAGGAGCTTAATGATGTTCTTGTCTTATTATATTATTGCATTTGTGTCCTTTCTGTGGTTCCCTGGTCTCTTTTTTTAATAAGATATTTTGGTTTATTTTATTTTAATGTTGACTTAGGAATTTTGTCTGCTTTATTTTATACAACACTTTGGTCAATTGAGAGTGTTTATAAATATATTTTATAAATAAACTTGACTTGACAATGCCATATATTCATCCACAAGAGTGAAACAGCTCTGCAATTCATCATATCTAACTTTCTTAGCACCGGTCAGAAGATGGACACAGTTTGTAGACCAAAACAGAGATTGAGAGTGTATTTGATTGCAAATATCACTTACACTCTGACTTTTCCTGTCACTTTTTCTTTGGGATGTGTGAATGAAGAGAACCATTCTTGGTAAAGTGACTGATGTGAAAATGACTGAGTATCATCAGTTTAACAGATTAAGGCAGTACGTTTGTCTGTACTATTATGTAAAAACATTACAACATGATGTGATAATGTTAAGAATGTCACTCATGAGGGCTTTTTTTTTTTTTTTTTTTTTTTTTTTAGTGCTTAATGGACCTTTTTATGAAAAGTGATGCCAAAGATCTCCAATATCATGAATATCCATATAAAATGGTTTGAAACTGTGTAGGAACAGTAACATTATGCTCTGTCAACTAAAGATACTCAGCATCAGACATTAAGCTATAGCCTGACTCAGTTTTTATTCCTAATTATTTAATATGTTAAGAACCTATTCTCACTTTTCTTCCACCTCCTCAGAACTGACTCAGCTGAGTGGAGTGGCTGCCATCTTACGGTTTCCTATCGCCGACCTATCTGAGGGTGAGGAGGAGAGCAGCTCAGATGAAGACTAATCCACACGAGTGGACTGGACTTTTAACGTGCGGGGAGAAAAGAGCAGGAAGGTTCACCATTACACAACACTGCAGTGATTCTGTATTATTAAATGATGATGCTACTGGGCTGTGGTGGAGGTATTCTACCTGTGCAACATCTGCACCTCTTTAAAATGAATTGTTTTTGAAATTTGGCCATACTTTCTCATAATTTGATGCAGTTTTAGGTGCTTTGATGGTTTTGGCTTGGAGGTGACTTTGTCTGTCAGAGGTGCAAGTTAAGCTTGAATGAAAAATAAAAGAAATTTTCAACAACTATCTTACAATAAGAATGTAATGTTCATTGCCAAATGATAAACTTTATAGGCTGCAACATCAGTGATTTTTTTTTTTGTTTATTTTTCAAGTGTAAATATACAACTTATTTTTCTTGCAATTAAACAACAGAGTCATGCAAACACTGCTATCATTTCTCATTTTCACATAAACAATTGCATTCATACATTAATTAAGTGCAAGCTGGACAAATATACAAAAATATATAATTTATTACATATTTATTTAATTTCCATACTCTTGGTGATGGATCATACAATCCAAAAACCACTGCATGTTAAACTATGAATCAAGTATGCTCAGGTTTTTTTATTTTTAGTGTTAACTGAGTTCCACAGTTACACAGTTTGTTATTCTGCGGCAGTGCATCAATTATAAACTTTTGTTTATTCACAGCAGCTAGAACTAAAGTGCATTTTCAGTCACCATCCCTGCTTGTAGGGCAGCGCTGAGTGTAAGCCCGTGTGGACTAGATGGAATTGGCATCACTCATCAGGACACTGGTAGCTCTTAATCCAGGCTAAATCTTCCATCGTGCCCCAGTGCAGGTAGATAATTGAACAGATAACCATTACGTGCATTATCTGGTGGCTATTGCCCCAGTTGTCAAACAGGCCCGGGCTGAAGCGCTCAGGAATCTGGATGATGTTGACTAGTCCTCCCAGTATGGCTAGAGTGTCCATGATGACGAAGAGGCGCAGGGAGTTTGGGCTGCCCACCCCAGTTCCGTAAACCCGGAACAGAAAGAGGGTGAAGCGAAACAGAGCCTGCCAGACGAACGCACGCAGGCGCAGGACGTTTGTGCGGGCTGTGGTGGCACAGTAGATCCCATAGGCTGATAGGACGATGTAAGCTAGCAAGGCAGCCTGTTGGACCATGGGGTAGCAAAGAAGGGTGATGTAAATGATTGGAAGCGCCCCTGCAGAGAGAAAGGATCTTGTTATTGATACTGTTTTGATTTCATGATATTCCTGGTCTAGATTTATGAGACATCCTTGAAACTTAACTTGCTCAAGACTTGAGCATTAAAAGAGACCTGAGATATTCATTTTATTCTGGAACTCAGACCTTAAATGAATTCTTTTTATATGTTACATACTGTTCCCTTTTCTACTGCTGTTCATCTGTCCAACAAAAGCCACCTGACTTCTCTTAAAATCCTTCCACCCAAATGCACATTGTTTTTTTTCTAACTGGCCAAAACCTGCTGAGGCATGGATCCTATCTAATGCTTCTAAGTGCTGCCTCATCCTCCTCCACTGCAGGTTAAATAATTAATAGGTTTGATTAGACTGAATCCAGACAAGAGCAAGATTGATTTTGTAATCATTACGATCATTCTCAAACTCTCTCTGACTTTATGGTGGATTAAGTCTTTTGATTATAAGTAATTTTAAACATATCCCACTATTAAGATTACTAAAAGCTAACTGAAGAAGAAAAGTTGATGTCTGGTAGTATCAACAGTGGACTTGGCTACATGTAAACCTGCAACATTACTCAGCAATACATGTTTAAAGAAATGTAAGAATTCAGTCATTGACTTTCTTTCTGCAACATACCCAGTGTGTTAACTAAGCAGACTCCAAACATGTCCAGAGAGAGCAGGGTGTCATACACATGTTCTCCTCCCACATGGTTCATAAACACATGGTAGACCACTGAGCCAACAGTGGGGCAGAGGCAGGCCAGGTAATGCACAACACAAATCCAGGGGCACTCCACCTCCATCCAGGGGATACTCAAAGGAAGGAGCACCAAGAAAAGGAAGAAAGGAATGCCTGAGGTGGTAGGAAAGAGGAGAAATTGAACTATATTAGATTGTAGAATAGATTAAGAAAAAAAAAAAGGTTTGAAATCTACATTTCAGCTCAGAGCTGTGCAACTTGAGTTTATTAACACAAAAATAGAGACTTAAAATGAACTTACAACTGGATTTGACTGCTGCTGGTTTAACTTTTTTTTTTTTTTTTTTTTTTTTTTAGGTATTTTTCAGGCCTGGTATTTTTGCACAATACAGTATTGAAACATTTCCTGATGCAGAACAAAAAAGCAATTGAATGGTCAAAGAGTTGTTCCTTTTTTTTAAAATTATTTTTTAAAATCCAAAACAAAGAAATGTGGTAGTTAGTGAGGATGCATTGAGGAACTTGTGTAATACTTCAATGTTAATACCCTTCACTTCCCCTTACTAAGAGTGTTAGACTTAATGAACTTAAGGGATAGCCGAAAGCGAAAATGGGACAATAAGAAAACGCCTTCAGAAGTTCAAGGCTTTACAGTTTTTGTGGCAAACATTTTATTATTACTGACTTGAAATCATTCCAAATAGCTTCAGTTTATAAATGTAGCATGAAGGGCTCGATTTTTAATGATTTAACAGTAATTCTAAATTGCAAATATGTGTGCATGCACAAGCATTTTCAAGAATATTTTCTGCCAATAAACACAGGAATTTACTTTTGAAAAGCATCAACCACCTTTAAAGGCCCAGTTAACTGTCAGATATTTCCAACACAGGGATTCCCTGGGCAGATTACAGATAATACCCCATTCCTCATTACAGTCTTGCCAAAGATTCTTGGAACCAGGCATAAGTGAGAGTAGTTGGCATGCGGTGACCTGTTTTGTTTGTATGTCCCTCATATTGTTTAATAGGATCAACAGCTCTTTGTTTTTAGATTTGATAGACAAATATTTTAAATATAATTCAGATGTGCTATGAACGTTAGTTTACAGAATAGAAATTCTCCTCCAATAAGCACTAAAGGAAGAGCAGTTCTTGAAAGAAAAGACAATCCATGGTTATATCTGTACTCACCGTGGGTATAAATGTTCCCCAGCTCATTGTGCATGTAAAAAAGACTCCTGAGGCACTCCTGAGCTGTGGAAACAGGCCTGTAACCCGTCAAGACATACTTGTTGAACTGCAGGTGCGGCGGAGTCTTCGCAAAGTCCAGCAGTCGCGGTCCTTGGTAAAGCATCGTCATGATTTCCTGCAGCCAGTGCACTTACATTTATTTGACACTACAGGTTCCACATCTACATTTACATCCTAATAAATCCCACACTCGGGATTCTCCGACATGGCTATGTCCATGACCGGCCAACAAATCTTAGCCATGAGATCCATCATGGGACAGGTGAAATTCAAAGCAAGCAACCTGTTGAGCTGAACTAAGTGGCATGGTTTACAGAGGACCAATCAGGAGACAGTTTTTATTCTTAATCTGGGGTAATCCCGACAAAACAGCATGTGCACTACTGCAGCTTCTCCTTGTCACTGCCAATTACTAACTTGCACGTAAAGTTCACGGTTCATTTAATGCAGAATAAAGGTACAGAAGTAATTCCTGTTTTGTTGACCTGAAATAGTTTGCATACAAGCCTGTCTGAAAGTCTCCTGTGGTCAGTATAGACAGGGAATTTAGATAGTTAATGTGGTGGTTTTCTTAAACATTCCTTCATAGACATCTAAAAATCTGGAAAAACAACATGGTTTTTCGATTCTGAAGATACCAAATATATAAAATCACACACATTTTGGGATTCTTTGGTGGTTTTAATCAAACAAATACTGTACAATAATAAACAGATTGTTGCATCAAGTAGTAAAAAACCCTTTGCCATGTAAAATAAATAAGACTGATTTATTATTTCCATATTTTGAAGAAATATTTTGATTTCCTGACATAACCGCTTTAGTAAAAAATATTGACCATGTGTCAGATATACTACATTTCTCCAACAATTTCTTCGCATACAGTGAACAGTAAGTGCAGGACAAAAGTACACAGGGAAACAGAAAACGGGAACTAAAAATCTTGAAATATTTAATCTATATACTTACAAACATAAACCTACCAGCACTATTTGACAGAGGAAAATTAAAAATATACAATGAAGTAACAAACACCAATTAAAGGTGAAATTGGGCTCCAATGATCCTGCTGAAGAGTTAACCTGTAAGGGAAAAGGAAGAAAAGTGACTATGGCAACGGAGAAATAAGTACACAGAAAACATTTCATATTCGATCAGTCTTTTTTACCTTGATAGCCACTGTTCCCAAAAAAGCCATTTAAGTCATATTTACTGTTCTTTGCTCCTAAAGGAAAAGACATTCAGCATTATGAGACCATCGAAATATTTGAATTGGATTAGGCAGTTTGGAAAATGAATGAATAAATGAGTGAATGTCACGACTGGCCGACAATATTTGTATGCCGATGAGATTGGATGTCTGTACGTCTAATTTATCACATAATGCCCAGAATCATTGGCAAAGTTAATAGATAGAAGGTGGCATCAGCTAACCCAGATGGCGGCCATTATAGAAAATGCACAATTCTTCAATAACTTAATAGCCATGTTCTTCATTTTGGTTTCAAAGGGTATGTTTTCAGGGTCACAGAGTCGAAAGATGTAGCATCTATCCTGATGATGGATAGATAGTAATATTAGCTTGAAGTACACATAAGAGTGTTTTTAACTGGGAGAGCTGTTGGGCCTTTTAGGGGTGTTTTCAGAGATCCTATGACTTGGCAGGGCTCTGTGCTCTCAGAGTGCTTCTGGTTATTTATATAATTCCTGTTTTTACTTCCTTTGTTAAAATCTTGCATGTCCAACACTAATTTGAACCCTTCCAGGACTAACCTTGTGGATGGAATTGCAGTTTGAGATGTTGCTGAATATGGATCTGACGTGGTAGTTGGTGTACGTCATCAGGTTGCTCAGGTACTTGAGATTCGCCCTGTGTTTCTGTAGAAGGTGCAGATTCAAGGAGACTGGCTGTGCCCTCCGTGTCAGATAAGTCCTCAGCACCCTCTGCAGGTAACCCCTCAGGTGTGAAAGACTCTGCATGGTCAGATGGGAAGGCCAAGGTGGAACTGGGAGTGGGTGCTGGAGGAAATAGAGCAGCTAGATAGGAAAGGGGAAAAATTGTTTGTATGTCTAAACTTTTAATAAATGTTATCTTTACTTTCCACTCTTTTAATTAATATTTTTTAGTTTACCGTCTGGCTGTATTTGCCCATTTATGTAGCCCACATTTTCTGAAAATAAAAGATAAATACTTAATTGAATGCAGTCAAGCTTCAACATATAAACATGCAGAAATATGTATACTTACCATATCTATCAATGGGCATCCCTTCGCCTTGAGTTGCAAGTGCAGGAGTCGGCATCACTCCCTTTACTGGGAGACGAGAGGAGAAACCTTAGCAGGAGGATTCTTTCTATTTCTTGGATTTTCCAAAAAGAAAACAATTTTCCTGACTCACCGTAGGGTTTTCCAGCTGAATCTGACTCAAGAGGCTGAGACTCGTATGTTAACCCAGCTGTATCTGTACAAGGCACATAAAAAGACGTCCAATTTACCTGTACATTACTATCCAGACTGTTAAGTAGCATATTTTCCCACCAGCTTTACCTTCACTTTCAGACCCAAGAAGCTGTGACTGGTAAGGTCCCTGCTTATCTGTTACGGGATTAAAGAAACTTCTTAAAAATACAGAAGGATAAAGCCATGGAGCAGAATTAAAACACATGTGATATTCTGTACCATATTTTCCAGATTTTATTTCACCCCCAAATCCAACAGTCTGTGGTGCATATGGAGCTTCACCACCTCCTAATGTGGGAAACCACATGAAGATGTCGCATTCAGTTTGATACATGAAAAATTGACAGTAAAAAGATTGTGAAGTTTTGGTCAATCACCATAAATTCCTGTTGACTTTGCATTATGTCCAGGTTGAGGCTGATATGGCGACCCAGTTAGTTCTGGATAACAGTATATGCAGAAAGGAAATGAAGGAAAGACAGCAAGATGAAATCATAAATGCTCCAAACACTTCTACCAACCAAGTCATGTTTTATATAATTTCATAGTTTCACAATGTCTAATTATTACTCAATAAAGAGGCATATTTTGTTTTGTTTGTTTCGTTAGTCTTGTTCAGTTTCTCTCTCTCTCTCTTTACCATATTGACCAGCAGATTTTGTCTCTGGGCTAAGTCCAACTTGCTGAACTTCATAAGGGAGTCTTCCATAACCTAAGAAAAAGAACAATGACAGAGAAACAGGAGCGTTCCTGAGATTATAAGTGTATAGTAAAAAAATCACAACTGAACAAACTGCTTACCATATTTGCCAGGTGTGTTTCCGTTACTGCCAAGAGGTTGTCCACCATTGGGAAATCCACCATATCCTGAGCAGAGATTAAGGAAAATGATATAAAATTATATGAAACCTGTTTCAGAGCAAATATGTTTACAGACTTTTACCAGTTTATATTAATCACTACCTTCTTTTTTTTTTTTTTTATTATTATTACATCACACTGACCATATTTTCCAGTGACAGGATCTCCTCCCATGCCAGCACCAAAACCACCTGCAGATATGTTTGCTGACATTATCTAAAGCTATTGAAATTCATGCAAATTTTATAGGGATTATTTTCTTAAAATAAATATGTTCTTCCATATTTTCCAGGTGACTTGGCCTTACCTGCAGGCCCATACGGGTTGACTCCATAACCTTTACGGAAACAAGACACTGTTAGAATATGTTTGTGTTGACCATATTGGGTATTAATCCATAAATTTGGTTTAACTTCATCCTTTAAAAACAGACATAATATCCTCCACCGACAATACCTGCACTGATGGGCTGTCCACCAAACTGCAGCCCACCAATGCCTGAAGCAGAGTGAACAAAAACAGAGATGAGCCTCTTTTAGGGATTTTTGCGATTTAAGCAGCAGTGTCAAGCCAGATACAAATGACAGAATCCTGAAGTTATTAGTTTTTATTTTGACATTAATGGTCAGGGGAAGGGTTGGGTTGTGTGCGTGTGTGGGTAATGTGAGTGTGTGTTTACGTGTGAAACTGTCTTTATTTTCATGTTGTTAAGCACTTTGATATGCTTTTGTATGGAAAGTGTTCTACAAATAAAGTTTGATTTGATTTTAAGGGCTTGTGTTATTTTCTTATACAATCATGAACAGGATGCCCCCTTGTGTTCCCATGCAGCTTACCATACTTGGTGTTTGCCTTGTCTGCACCAGTTCCATGTGTCTGACCTCCAAAAGGCAACCCACCCATTCCTAAAATATTGTAAAAAGATGTAGTGTGCTTCATGTTTTATACATATTACTCCACAGGCTTTTTCTTGAGCTTAATTTAGTATTGTGAAGTCTTACATACCACCATACATACTTCCTAATTTTCCATTAGGACCAAGTCCACCAGACTGAGGGTCAAACTGACTCATTCCTACAAGTGTAGAAAGAAATATGACACCTGTAACATTTCCATCCTTTCCATCTTTACCACCGAATTCAGGGAATAATAATCATCTGCATGACAACAAATGATGTAATGCTCCTTGAACAAACAGTTCACCAGACACTCTTAATCAACACTATATACCATTTCTCTCTGATAGGAAGCTGTTTCTCTATTTACTTCTCTAAACTTTAAATTATGCAAGGCACACATTCTCACGTATGATTTTTATAGATGAGATTAACTTACCATCCAGCCCAACAGGAACCACTGGAGCTCCATTGAATGGAAGCTGTCTGTTGCCACCTGTAGAACCAACATTAATGAGTTATAACATAAAAACATCTTCCTTATGTTGCACTCAGCTCTAACTGTATTCACTAATGTCTCATGCCATACCTGATTTATCATCAGTAGGCACACCTTGACCAAGACCTGGGGAGGAAAAATAATGCTGACTTTTGCAATAACTGACACAAAATCAAATGAATTTTTCTGAATAAAGTTCCTATTATGTCCTTACTTGCATAGTCAGGCTGTGCACCTGCACCATAGCCATACCCATACCCTTTAAAAAAGCACAAGGTGCCTCAGTGAAAAAGTCTATTAGGCTGCAACAACAGCAGGAATAGCCTAGAAGAGCTCCAAAATCCAAGTGGGTTTATTCAAACACAAATATTCATAAATCAACTAAACACTTAGCATTACCTGTTTTTGATTTTGCTGCTTCACCCAGACCAACATTTCCTGAGGAAAAATGGCCGAATTTTAGTATAAATGTACAAAGGTTTTTTTAGGTGGTAAATTAATTTTAATATCATGAATCTAGTCCAGGTTTAACTAATAACCAGTTAACAGGCAGCATTAGGAGACTATGTGAACAGATTTTTTAAACCAAACCTCCATATGAATTTCCATATCCAGCTGCAGGGTGGGCTCCATAACCTGGACACATACAGAGCACTAATTAAATTGCTTTCTTCACTCTCTACTTTCCACATTTTTATTAAGCTGAGAAAGTAAAGTTACTTACCAGGCGGCACTGTTTTCCCACTGTGAGGATATCCAAGTCCTGTGTGCACAAATCCATCATAAATATCACACAGAACTTTAATTGTAATTTTAAAAAAAGGTAAATACTCCTAAACTGTGAAGTACATGTAGACTAAAAATAGTACCTGCTCCATATCCAACGGTTTGTCCAGGGAAACCTCCGGCTGCATAACCTTTGGAGAAACAAATCTTATTTTAGATATGGGCATAGATTCTTTATAAGAGCATGCAATCTAAAGTAAAAACAGCTTAGAGGTATATCTCATTTAAATCACAAATCAAATTTCAAGTTTGATGTTAAACACATACAAATTCTAGATAACATGTGGGGTGTTGAGATTAATTGTAAATAAATTGCCCAATAAGCAGACAAAAAAGTGTGTGTTTTTTTGTACAAAAGAATATCCTACCAGGTTTATTTGCTTTAGGTCCTCCATTTGTATACCCCCCTGCACTGCCACCGTATCCTAAACATTATATCAGTATCACTGGTAACATGTCTTCAATTCCTGCAGCTTGTGTGACGACTAAACTGGTTGTAAATTATACAAAGTTACACACTCCACTGTGATAATTTTATACATATGAATAATGAGAAGAAAAACATTTTAGATTTGTCTTATTTTTTGGAACTATGACTAGTTCGAGTCAGAACTCTTGTCCAATAATCACAAAACATATTCAAGGTCCATAAATGAATAAACACAGAATTACTACCTTTTGTATTTGTGCCATCAGAGGTGCCGGTGCCTGCATTGTAACCTTAGAGCAGAGAGCAAATAGCATACAGCTTTGCCTTGATGTAATGCGCAGACAGTTTTAAATCTTAGCATTTTGTTGGTACCATTGAGTATTCAGTATTGTAATAATTTAAAACATAATCTGTACAATGTAACATATTAGTTTTACCAGGTCCTGGGATTTTCATCCATTGTCCATTTTGTCCACAGTCTGCAACACCAGTGTATGAACATAGATAACAAAAATAATGTATTATTTCAGTGCAATAAACATAAAGACATATTTCAGAAATCAATCCATCATTGTAACCTATTTTAAATTTGATTCACAAGCAAAATGGGAACTGATGTTATGTGTGAATAACCTAAAGTATAAATGAAAACTGTGAGGTAAGTTTAAACTTATTAAAAGGATAACTGAAGTTGTTCAAGGTCAACATAACTGAGTTTTCAAGTATGAATAGTAAGATAAAGTTTCAGTTATCCAACAATGTATAAATAAAAGTAACTAAATGGTTACCAGGTTTGGCTGGTTTAGGTTGTTTAGAGACAGAAGCTCCTCCATTCACTGAAAGGCAAACACAGAAAGTTCAGGGCCTAATGGGAAATAATCCTCTTTCGTTGTTACATTAACTGAGAAGGATTATCTTAAGTGACTGGGTTAAACTTATAATTCCACTCATGTAATGAATAATAACATTTAAGGATTAATAATAGCAGCATGTACAAAACCACACGAAGAAGAGCACCTCTCACATTTTTTTGTGAAAGTGGTTGGTTTAAAAGTGGCATATTGAGTACTTCCATGTGGTAGAGTTGCAGGAGGAATCAACAAGGTACATTAAAAGAGAAACATTTTCTGATACAAAACTGAAAGAGCACGCAGCAAAGAAACAGAGCAGTGATTACATAAACAATCATCATGATGATAACCAAGAAGATCCCTGGATCAATACTTGGAAACTCTGTATTTCACCAGCAGGGAGGAATCTGACCTCGAGCCTGTCAGACCCGGTTTCAGACTGACTCTTGATGCTTGCTTCCTCTCCAGCAAATTCAGTCATAATCAGAGCCGGTTTCTTCAGGAGAGATGCCCCTTCTACTGTTAGCTGCCTGTCAGGGGCAGCATTCCCCTTAAAGCTGGGGTAGGTGACATTGGGGAGCTTGCAAGATTTGAAAGTGGCACCTTGTATTGGCTCCCCCTCTAATCAATAATCTGTTTTACTCCTAGTGCAATCCAAGGCTTTTTTATTCGCAGCTTTTTCCACAAACGATTTTCTCTTTCCCGGCTGTTAAGCGGGAGGAGGCAAATAAACCGAGCCAGGTCGAGAAAATCCTGCCTGCATTTTCTCTGCCATGTTTTTCTTCCTTCTTTCTTTTTCATTACTTTGTATTTTCATCCTAACATGCTATTTATATACAGGATGTGGCTATCAGGTAGGCACTGAGGGAGGGGGAGGAGGAGAGCCAGGAGAAGAAGCTTATGAAATTTAAGAAATGAAAAGCTTCAATTTGGCCCGAATGTTTTGATTGGTCAGCCAAAGATGACATAAACTGCTTCATGTTAATGGCACTTACCTTGAGAAAAAGAAGGAACTGGTTCTGGAACCACTGGTGCAGGTCCAGATGTGACTCCTTTCTGACTTTTATCCTTTAATCCCACAGATACAGGTCCAGATGCAGGTTCTGGGCCTCTTGCTTCAGAAAGTTCTGGTCCTGGTTCTGGTGTGGCTTCAGGGATAAATGGCATCTGTTTGTACTTTTTTCCTTGAAGCACAGATGAAGGTAGCTTTTGGTATTTTTCTTGTGTCACCATAACAAGAACACTATTTGTGGGCGAATCAGGTGCCTCACCTTGAGTTAATACGGGTTGAGTTGAAACATCTTCTACTGATGTTGGAGACTGCTGCTGAGGAGACAGAACTCCACCTTTAAGACTCTTTCCACTGGATGCATCCACACCTGTTACAGCTTGACCCTTTCCACTGGGCATCATGCCATAACCTGAGAACCAAACACAAGAGGTACATTTTAGGCATGTAGACAGCAGAAACATCTGGTCCTCCACAGACATCTGCATGAAGTTTCCAGAACCAAACATCTGCAGAAGGATTTACCAGTATTATGTCCATTAGGTCCACCAGCAATGCCACCATATCCTGTAAACACAACATTGTCAGCAAGTCAAGAAACTCCATGAGTAAGGTAAAAATAAATCATGTTTAGAATTCTCATCATTATTTTACTTCTTGTTATTGGACAAGACTGTCTGATGACATGCTGATGCTGGATGGTTCAGTTTAATATCATGTGTTGTAATATGTTATAACTCTATAGGTGCAGTGCTTTTCCCACCTTCACTCTGGGACCCAGCTCCAACTCCCTTTGTACTCATGTGAGGCTTTGAGCCACCATTCAGACCATATCCTGCAAACAGTGATTGTCCGAATAATGTCAACACAACGATTGTGTTTCAAGGTAGAGATAAATTCACCACCAGAACTGCCTTGAAGTCTGCTGCTTAGAGTTCATGTCCTTGAATTTCAAAGATAAATGTGTTGATGGAATGAGACATCTCACCTGCAGGTTTACCTCCATTTCCTCCCAGAGCCGCACCAGTCCCGACTCCATGACCTTGTGAGAGAATTCAATTATTGAAATGATAAATATTCTGAAGAGCAAGTGAGATTTAAATCTAAAAACATCACACTAAATGCAGAAAAAAAGCAATAAGGTATTCATAAATTATTCTTTAATAGGAAAACTTAAAATGTCCCTACTTTTGACTGATCCTTCTCAAAATAAGCTCAGCGTGCCTGCAAAATGTTACTGTTTCCCTTATTGTTTTGATTATTGTTTTTCTTTTTATTGATTGATTGATTTAATTTGTTTATGGATAATGCACAAAATCTATATTTTAGGCAATACATAAAATAATGTATGTTACAACATGATGTCTATAACTTAATGTCCTTTTCTGTATAAAGAAAAACATGCATATAACACTTTTTATCAGAGTATGTTTTTGTTCTTTCAAAAAAAAAAAAAAAAGGTTATCACCATTGTTTTGGGCACCGTATCCTTTGAATGCTTCAGCTGCAGCGCCATAACCTTGGGTCAAAGATAACAAATATTACATAAACATACAATGATACTACAGGAAAACAAGGACTATTAAAGAGACCATGTACAGTCACATGAATTTCAGTTCTACATAAAATAAGTAAAAGGTCTTTTTTTTTTTTTTTTCTCAAATAAAACTTCATGTGTTCAAGAACAAATGTATGTATTATATGTGAAATTACATTAATATATAATATATATTATATTATATTATATTATATTATATTATATTATATTATATTATATTATATTATATTATATTATATTATATTATATTATAATTTAATATAATATTATATAACTCAGCATGAAGCCCCATATGAAGGGCGTTCTTTTTGGTGTACTTTCTTTTTCCATATCATACTAATAATTTTTATTGGGCTTAGCACTATATCTTTTGGGAACAGTTCCTTTTCCAACTAACTTTGACATTAAAAAGATGATTATAAAGAGCTACAAAGTCATATTTCTAAAACATGTTTATTACCTGGTAGGGGTCTCATTCCACCTCCATATCCTTTAAAACATTAAAGACAGCAAATTGTATCAAAAATTTCCCAAAGAGAAGGAAAGAAACACTTCCAATTGTGAAATGATGTGAGGAAGGAAGAGCAGCACTTACCTTTAGCTTTGGCACCATATCCATTAGGAATATTACCAAGTCCTTTATAAAGGTAATAACAATACATATAAACAGTATGCAATATAAAATGGTAACAAAATATCTGACAATAATCAATAGCAGTACAACAAATACAAACAACACCCTACATATACTAGAAATGTCATATTGTAGCCCAGAAATGTATGTTATTTGTTACAGGGCTGGTTGCTCCTCCATTTGAGTTTCCATCACCTTTATGGTTGATCAAAAAACAAGAATCTGATTACTTTTAATCTACAAATTTCATAATATTTATTATGATATCAACCCACCATTTGTAATAGCTCCATTTCCATTGGGTGTTCTGGCACCAGCGTAACCTTTTATTTTACAATACAACACATCAGATTACTTCCAGTTTGTCACGCTGTTAAACTTCCTGTCATAGGTTGAATTGTATGTGATGTGTACCTTTGGATTTTGCTACTTGTCCATTGGTTGAACCGGCTGTGGCGCCATAGCCTGTAATTATTTATCAAGTTTAAGGAATGGAGTTGAGCAGCAACTTGGAGGCATAAAAGATCACACAAGAAAGAAACTTCATTTTACCCTACCTTTCATTCCACCATTTCCATAACGAGGTCCCAGAGCCGAACCAGCACTACCATAACCCCCATTATGGCCTATAAACACGTTTCATTCAGATTAATTTATCAATTAATCAATTAATCAATTAAATCTGGCTGTCTATGGGGAATGGCAAGTTTATCACTGGATGCTGTGTGACGTACCTCCCATGGGTTTGGGTCTGTAACCATTATTACCATTACTGCCATATGCTAGAAGAATAAATACAGATGTTGTTACTGGTTTATCAGGTGGTGCACTCAGCAATGTGCCACAGCCTTCACTCACCTTTCCCTTGGTTCCTGGCAAGCTGCGGTACGCCAAATCCTCTAAAGGGTCCGACACCTTAAGTCACAAATACAAATGTAAATACAGCGTCAAAATTAATGTCTGATTTCTTGGATATCTGAATTTACCTGGTACATATGGCGGTCGGCCATAAGGCTTCATCAGTTTACTTCCAGCTCCCCCCTGTCCTGTTAAATACACACTTGTTCTTTTATAATAGACAAATAATTGTTTGCAGAACTGAAAGTGTCCTTTTGCATTTTTATTTCTCACCGTTTGAACTTGCTCCATTTCCACCAGATGGACCAGCTGCCACTCCTTGACCTAAGAGTGATAATTACATTCAGCAACCATTTACATTCATTTTTTAATGTTCCGATTTAGTGATTACTGCATAACATTACCGTTGCCCTTCACCACATTTCTATTCGGTGCAGCAGATCTGGCACCATAGCCTGTCAAACGGATAAAAGTATTATAACATTCTGTACTGACATGTAATACTGAAAAAACCTCTTTAAATTCCTTATTTCCTGTTTTATGACTCAACCCAGTTAACAGATTATTTCATCAGCAAACTTTGGGGAAAATGGGTGGTAATACTCATACCCATACCTTTTATTGCTTGCCCATTATTCGGAGAAGCTGCACCACCATTACCTGAGAAAAGAACCAATACAACAGTTTCCAAATTAATAACAGCTTAATTTCTCATCTTACTTTTTACTTGAACAAATACACAGACTGTAGATTTTATGGTAGAGTATTTTTTTTTGCATTGGATTGTACTCGACGACACAGGAGTCCCTGATAAGATGCTCCAAGTCTGTGTACATAAGCTTCAATGCTTATTGATCAACTTTATCATCACATCTAAGTACCATTCCCTTTAGTTCCTTGTCCACCATATCCACCAGTTTGAGGGACATAACCTGCAACGAGAACAAAGCTTATCAATGAAGAAAAAGAAAACACAGCACTCGTAATGTGGTTTAGCAGACTTAAAAAAACACATTTTTAATAAGCTTTTTTTTTTTTTTATAATAAGACTGGTTGCTAACAAGGTTCTAAATTAGCATCCATCGACCCACCAAATAAGATTAAATTTAAAGTTAATTTTATTGGGTATAAATGAGAACTTACTGGCCAGATCGGTAAATGATGAATGAAGCAAATAATTTTGGTTATTTTGGAAGACACTCTGATAAAGGCTGCACTGAAACACTAATTTCTATCTGTGATATCAGCCAAAAAAAAAAAAAAAAAAAAACTCCATGTGCATACATTGTTTTACTTTTCATTATTGCAACAATTGGATTTTGGGTTTAGCACATCACAAAGGATTTACAAAAAGCAATGCAACTTCTGTTCCTTTTACTTTTGTCTGACATTATTTTGGTTATTTGTCCTGGTAATGCAATTATTACATTTCCCATGAACACTATTCCATGCTATATCATGCATGCAGTGGTTATGTGCTCACTTTAGCCTGCCTGGTGTCAGTTTCATGCTAATGTCTGCCTGAACTAAATGTTGCTGAATAAGGAGCAAAATTTTAAAAGACTGGAAAAGAAAAGAAAGAAAATAAGTCTGGTAGAATCTTGAAGAAATAGGAGGTGAGTAAATTTAAACATGTAAGCAGTGTGGGAAAAAATGCAAAGGATTACCTACGTTAAGGAGGCTATGTTTTTACGGCCTTTATCTGTTTGTTTTTGTTCAAGATAACTAAAAAAGTTACAGACAGATTTTCATGAGTTGTTGGAATTGTAAAAAAGGAAAAACTGATTTAATGTTGATGGTGACCCTGATCCCCGTTTGGATTCAGGAACTTTTAAAGGCCTTGGTGGAGGTTTTTGCTCTCTGAGTGTTTTTCTAGTTTAGAATATTTTCCTTTTTTTGGAAGACGTTGAGAGAATGATGTTTTTTCTTTTTCTTTTTTTAAATTTGAATAAAAAAAATACAACAAAATGAAACCTTTTGCTAAAGCAAAATTGAAAAGATTTTTTTTAAAATATATTTAAAAATCAAATTAAAAATGATCAGATGCATCAAAAGAGATTTTTGAAAAACTTCACCATTGCCTTTTGTTCCAAGTCCATTTTGTGCAGCAGCTGCAAGCCAATTTCCTAAAAACAAGGACACAACCAACCTTAACTCCATGTCTTCTGTTTGCAACACTGCATTTCCTCTTGGTCTCATAAAAGCTGACTAAGCCTGCACCTAGTGAGCAATCTACTAAAACAACTGGTGTTTTTCATTGCCTGGCTAAACAATATGCTAAAACACAATTAATCCCTCTTTTTAAGTTATTGCAGTCCAGTCACCAACAATGAAATCCCAATATAGACTATCAACACATCAAAATACCATTGCCTTTGGTTCCGTGTCCACCATTTCCACCAGTTTGAGGACCATAACCTGTAACAAGAACAAAGCTTCAATAAAGAAAAATTGTTGTCTGTGAGACTGATAAGAGGATTTTCAGACCATTTATACGTTGTCCGTTTGTTGGGCCAGCTTTTAGACCATATCCTGCAACAAAATCCCATAATCACCCAATTATCTGCACTTTGCATTGAATTGTATTATTTTCTTTGTGCATACAGACAGTAAAGAGGAAGGATTCAGTGTACAGTATCTACCATTAGCTCCGTTTGATAAAACTGATGGATTTCCTCCTATATAATAAACACAATGCAAACAGAGACCAAAGTTAGAAAAATGCAACAATTATCATATGTTAATCAGATATACACAAGCTGAATTAAAATCCAACAGTAAATTATTAAAAAATATTTATTTGTGTTCATCAGATCCTGTATTACCATTGCCTTTAGTTCCATGTCCACCATTTCCACCAGCCTGAGCATTAAAACCTGGAACAAGAATGAAGCTCAAGTTCAAACATGATGAGTTTAGTGTGTGTGAGTTTGATTAAATGTGATGTGATGTGCCACCTTTCATCTGCTGTCCATTTGTTAGGCCAGCTTTAAGACCATATCCTGTAACACGCAAACATAAAAAAATCCTCAACATTATTATATTCTGATAGCAGTCATTTGTTTGAACATCCTTCTGTTGATACAGACTGTAACATTAGCGAAAAATATTTTTGCACTGCTTTTATTAAGGAAAACTTTGTTACAATATTTTTAATTAAACACGAAGATCAATTGTTTTGTGAATTATTTTTGTAGATGTGTAAAAAACTAATTATATTCAACTATGTTTTAATCCTGATATTACCCTTATTTTCATTTACAATATTATGCCTTTTTTCTACTAGCATGAAAACTACAAATCTATTCCTAATATGTTACCATTGCTGTTTATTCTTTGTCCACCATTTCCACTCGAACGAGGAGCGTAACCTGCAAGTACAACAATGACTAAATGAAAACTCATGTTTATTTAGTGTGTTTGTGAAGGTTCTGCAAGACATGTATCGCACCGCCTCTTAGTTGTTGTCCGTTTGTCGGGCTGGATTTAACACCATATCCTGCAATAAAAATCCCAATGATCACATCCTAGAAGTGGGTTATAAAGTTGAATAATTTCTACCGTGGAAGAAAACTATGAAGTTGAAGAGCAAATTTCAGTGAAATTAATTTACCATTAGGCTTAGCTCCATTTCCACTGGGTAAAACTAATGGATTTCCTCCTGTATCAAAAACACCATGCAAACAAAATAATGAACAAAATTAAGTGCAAAGACCAAATATTGGATCCATCAGTCTATCTGTCTATCCTTGTAGTGATGTCATGTCTAAAGCAGGTCAAAGTCTCAAAATGCAAAAGAAAGAACCTGTAAAAGCTCCCTTAACACCTCTTTTTGTTGAAAAACATCCATCATGAAACAAAAGAAGATAATTCTGTCCTGTAACTATTTCTTGTGGCTTAAGTGTTCCAGTTCACAATCATCTCCATAAAATCACACTGACTGGCTTTCATATGAGTAAAGGAATAAGCCTCAACAGTTGTTTTGCAATTATGTAGCTTTTTCCCGTTTCTGTATTCTGTATAATTTTCTGTATTACCATTCACCATTTATGTGCTAATATTTAGAATTTTCTAATGTAGATATGAAACGACATGAAAATGATATATTGTGGTTGTTAAATAATGTTAAATAAATCAAATAAATTAAATTAAATAATGATTGTCAAAAGAAACTTTCACTCATCACATCTGTTGTCAGTAAAAACAATTTCTTATTAAATATTAAAGCATTACATAGTTTGAAACATTTTAAATGTTGTGCTGACAGCAAATTTAGATACAGAGTACATAGAATAATGTAGATTATTTTAATCTAGATTAGGGCAACAACATATGAAGGAAATGTTGAGTGTTTTTCATCTACTGTTGCCTTTTGTTCCATAATGTGCAGCAGCTGCAGCAACATTACCTGAAAACATGCAGAACATAAAGAATCGTGACCATCTTTTACTCCAATCTTCTCACAAACTGAATTTTAACTTTGCGTCCTAATAAAGTAATCAGTGAGTGAGTGTTTGTGTGTCAAACTCCACCATAATCCTGATCAGCTGCATCAGCACAACTACATACCATTGCCTGTGGTACCTTGTCCACCATATCCACCAGCTTGTGGGCTGTAACCTGCAACAAGGAGAAATCTTCAAATAAAATACATTGTTTATGATGTGTGAATGTGCAAATTTAAAAACATCTATCTTACTGCTTTTCATTTGTTGTCTATTTGCTGGGGAGCTTTAACACCAAATCCCACAATGTAAGTCACACAATTACTTATTATCTTGATTTGTCATTAAACTGAATTATTTCTAACAAGCTCGGGGGAGTACTGACTAAACAGTATCTACCATTAGCTCCATTTCTGTTTAGTGAAACTGCTGCATTTTCTCTAATACATGAAGCACAATGCAAGCACAAATCAAACTTATTAAGGAGTAATGACCCTACTGTGCAACATATATTTACAAACATTACCTAAAACCATTGTCAATTTATTTTAAAGTGTAAAAGAAACTGTATTTTCTTTTTACATTTAACAAATAGTTCAAATCAAATCAAACTTTATAAAGCACTTCTCCGACAATAAAATAAATTAAAATGATATATACCATTGCCTTTGGTTCCTTGTCCAACATTTGCACCAGACTGAGCACCGTAACCTGCAGCGAGAACGACGCTCAAGTTGAAACATGATGTGTTCAGTGTCTTTACATTTGGTGAAACATCGTATTACCTTTTATTTGTTGTCCGTTGGTCAGACCAGCTTTAACGCCATATCCTTCAGAACACATTTCTGGTTATTTTGTGAGAATCTCCTACTAATGTGAGTTATGTACACAGTGGAAAGAAACTGTAAACCTGGAGAGAAATGTTCAGTAAACAGTGCCTACCATTAGACCTGACACCCCCTCCGTTGGGCAAAACGGCTGGATTTCCCCCTGCGTTAGAAACACAATGCAAATGCTGATTAACGTTTTTGGAGAAGCAAGGTTTCATCTGGATTATTTTTACTGAGAAAATGTCAGTTTCAGTCAAACAAAAACTGTTGTGACAGCTTTATTGGTTTGTTAGCACAGCTTAATTCTGCAACTTTCCCTTGCAATGATCTCCACAACTGAATCGTGCCAATCAGACTGCAGACACAAAGAAGAGCATTCAATCACCAGGTTTCACTGCTTTCTTTGGATTATTTAAACATTTTAATAGCAAAAAAATAAATTAATTAAAAAAAATAATTAACTTCATTTGTGTCACATTTTTTTATGAAATGAAATTCAAGCTGGGGATATGTTTAGTAAAGTACAATCTACACATTTCCTTCTAATTAAAGACTTTCAATGGTTTTTTCTAATCAATGCTTAGTGTTTTTGTCCATATCTCCCACAGTGTTACAGCCCTTTTCTGGATACAGAGCTGTACACACACCAGTAGGTTTACATATCCAGTTCTTTCAAGTTCCACTCCTCTGTAAAATCCTGATTCTTTAATCATAACAACTTAATGTTTTGTTTTTACTAACAAACAACATAAAGACAGATTAGAAAAATGTCATGACCCATACCATTGCCTTTCGTTGCAAGTCCATTATGTGCAGCAGCGGCAGCAACATGACCTAAAGCAGAAATGTTCTGTCTGTAATATGACATTTTACCTTAGTGTTTTTAGGACTGACCACATAAGCTGAGCCTGTATTTGTATTAAAACAGTTGGTATAGCTTTTTGTCAAGCTTATTAATGAGCAAAAACTAATTAGTCTCTCTTTTCAATGTAATGCAGTATAGTACTCCACCATCCACTACAACCTTAACTATCCACTTATTTATGAAAATATCAACAAGATTTTAACATTTGTGAAAATGTTTTGTGGTTTTACTGAAGCAAAACTTTTTGTTTTTTGGTCTGCGTTCGACTCTTGTGAGGTTCCTCATAAAACAGTCCGGGTGCATGTGGGATAAACTAATTTGGAACAACTCTATCATCACATCTCAGTACCATTGCCTTTAGTTCCTTGTCCACCATATCCACCAGCTTGAGGACCGTAACCTGCAACAAGGTGATTTAAATATTCTGTGTTGTTCAGTGTGTATAACTAAGAGCTTGATTTAACATGTTTTACAGCTTATTATATGCTGTCCATTTCTTGCATCCAAAGAATATTATTCACCTCTCTAAGTGTAGTATAAGCCCCAACAATGAAAAAATAAACACTAATAATCAACCTATTGAAATACCATAACCCTTGGTTCCTTGCCCATTTCCTCCGCCTTGAGGAACATAACCTGCAACAAGAGCAACTTTAATTAAAACACTAGTTTTAAAGGTGGCTATGAGACTGATAAGATGATTTTCATAATATTTATTTGTTGTCCATTTGTTGGGCCAGCTTTAACACCATAGCCTGCAACATAGATGACATAACTTAATTCCCCGTATTTATTATTGAATAATAGTTGTTTCTTTATGGAGAAATGCAGTAGAAGTATTCAGTGTACAGTATCTACCATTAGCTCCATTCCTGTTAGGTAAAACTGCTGGATTTGCTCCTATATTATAAACACAATGCAGAGATCCAAGTTGTTAAATTCAATGATTATTATATGTGAATACATCCATGCAAGTCTGATCATTAAAAGAGTAAAAGTGACTGGCAAATGTACACAATCAATTAAAAAAAAAGCCTCAACAAGTTATCGGAATATTTGCTTGCATTACCATTGCTTTTAGTTCCCTGTCCACCGTTTCCACCAGCCCAAGCACCGTAACCTGCAACAAGAATAAAGCTTGAGTTAACATGACGTCTTCATTGTGTTTAAGTTTGATAAGCCATCCATCTCCACCTTTTGTTTGCTGTCCATGTGTTGGGCCAGCTTTAAGACCATAACCTGCAAGAAAAATTAGTCAATTAGATTTAATGAGTTCATAAGACAGAAAGCTGAATTATTTCTACAGTGTATGACTTTATAAGTATTCAGTATATATCATCTACCAATAGCTCCATTCAAATAAGGAAAAACTGCTGGATTTCCTCTTGCATTAGCAAAGTGTAAACATTAGTGAAAAAGGCAAAAACAAAAAATAAAAACACAAAAGTAAAAAGCAAAAATTTGCTTTAGTTTAATTTGCTTTGTTCCACTCTGAATAATTCAAAAAGAGGCAAAGCTGGCATTTCTATTAACTGTGCTGACTTGTGCTCCATTAAGATTAAAATAACTAAAAATAAGCTCTTAAAACCAGCTTATACCATTTTACTGCTGTTTGTTTTAGTCACTCAGTTCAAAAGACATAATATGACTAAATATCCTGCATTTGTAAAGGAAAATTGCTTTCTTGTAGCTTTAGCAGAGGAACTGTGCTAAACTATTTTCCAGCAGAGCTTTTGCATTTAAGGGCAAATGTTTGAGAAACCCGGCATATTTTTAAAACAGTTAACACTCAACATAAAGTTGCTGAAAATATGTTTTGCTGCCACTAGCACAAATTGTGAATTAACCACACAAGTTTAGAAAAAAGTCTGCACAGCTTTCCTGTGTGTTACTCAAACCACAGCTGCATCAACTCACACTGGTTATTGTCATACAGTACTTCAAAACACACATCAGCACAAACTGTCACTTTGACTCAGTCTGGTCCATCTTGGAAAACCCACCTTGTTGTTTTCCGCCTTGTCCATCTGTTGCTCCAGCTGCTGCTCCATAGCCTTCCAAACACAGATGTTGGGAAATAAACAAAAGTAACAGGAACACTTATGATTATTCTGAAAAAGGGTACCTTTGGTTCCTCCTCCCCTATCCATGCCGGCAGCTGCTCCGTAACCTTTAAACAAAAGTTGTTGCTTTTGTGAGATAACAGATATGTGATATTTTTGTAAAATATTTTTGTAGGAGACCCAGAATATTCGTTTAGTGTCTTACACGCACACACACACACACACACACACATATATTATGTGAATATACATATATATATATATATATACATACACATATATATATATATATATATATATATATATATATATATATATATATATATATATACATACATATATATATATATATATATATACATACACATATATATATATATATACATACACATATATATATATATATATACATACACATATATATATATATACATATATATATATATATATACATATATATACACATATATATATATATATATATATATATATATATATATATATATAGATAGATATATATATTTACACACACACACACACACTTATATATATGTATAAATATGAGAAATTAACTTTGACATTACCCTTTGATGGTATCAGCAATGTTCCAACACTGCCAGCATTTTGAGGTTTATTTCCTAGAAAGTAGATATGAAAACTGAAGATTATTAAAACGTATTTTAAGCAAATCAAATCAATAGATCTTATAATAGTTCATTTACAGACTGAACAGTATGTAATAAATGATGGATTTACCATTAATCTGTGGTCCTTGTCCATTGGGTACGCCAGGTCCAGCACTATAACCTGTAGCACAGCAAAGATAAACAAAGTTGCAAAGTATTTAACTCGTTCAGTTGACTGATGAATGCAACATCCAAAAAAGAAACAACACACACACACACACACACACATCAGAACACAGAACAGGATGTGTTTTTAACCCTATAAAGCCCAGTGGGACATATTTGAAGTTTCTGTGACATTTTGCATCACTTTCTGATGGAAACTTCAAAATCCTGTTGAACACAGTTTGATCGTCTTCTGACCCCTAACAGATACCAGTACGCAGAAGAGTAACCTATAATAATTTGACATATTACGTAGAAATAAATGATTTCATGAGTCAGGCCTTAAAGGATTAAGAAAAAACATGCAACCCCAGTATATTACCTGCATGATACAGCTGGGGTAGATAATGATGGGGAGCGAGCAAGATGTGAAAGTAGCACCCTGTCTTGGTTCCTCCCCCTCTGGTTTTGCTCCTTGCGTAATCCAAAGCTTTTTGTTTTACCTCTACCAAGGAGGTTTTTTTACTGGAGTTTATCCGTTTTTCTGTTTGTGTTCAAGATAATTCAAAAAGTTATGCCCGGATTTTAATTAAATTTTTCAGGAGTTTTTGGAAATTTGAAAAGGAGAAACTGATTTAATTTTGGCGATGATCCGGATCACTGTTTTGATCCAAGGGGAAGAAGCTTACAAAATAAACAAAATAAACAACTTCAATTCGGTCCGAATGTTTTGATTGGTCAGAGTTTTTACAGATTTACAGTAAACCGAGGGGTCTAACTATATTTCTTATTGTTCATGATTACAAAATGTACAGACTACTATCAAGACGAGGGACCACTTCACCCGCAGTAAAAAAAAGAAAAAATAAAAAAGTCTCAATCTCAGCAAGATTTCCTAACCCAGCTTTACGTAATTCAGTCTGCATCATAACTGCTGAAATGTAATGTATTAACAGTCTTGATTAAATGTCTCATATCAAGCTGAACAACGAGGAAATGCAAGTTCAGTTTGTTGAGATTAATCGTCTGTTTTTGGTCTGTTTACACAGAATTCATTTTCCATTCGTCAACATTGCTAGCTTCAAACTAAAACAATTTTAGTTATAAAGTATTAACTCACAGGTTGAAGCTATATACATACTCACACATACATACACAGAGGTTCCATACATGCTCATACATACATACTACATACATGCACAGAGGTTGAAGCTACAGAATGGATGGACTTGAAGCAAAAAGTGGAAATGAACATTTGTGTTGAGTTGATCAGTTTTTCCCTTTCATACTAATTGGTATTGTTTTATCCATAGTTGCACAGCCTGATTAGTAATGTTTACAATGAAATATAACTTACAAGGACCATGCTTATGTGGAATGACTAACACAACTAAACATGTTGTTACTGTCCCAAAGAAAATGCATACGCTCTTGTTGGTATTCACTTTTGTTTTGAATTTCTTGGTGAATTGGATGATATCCCACAGTAACAAGAAAATAGCAGTACAACAAATGTTGTTCATGATTACACTTTTTAATTTTAGACCATCAGGAACTTCAGTAGCTTGTAGAAGATCCATTGACAGCCACAACAACCTGGTAACAGGCAAAGGTGTTTCCTGGACCTGGGAACATTAGTGGCTGAGCCCACAGCGTCATAGAGGAATCTTGATGCACCAATGCAGTACAAAAGGCTCATTATTTAACTGTTCTAGTCTGTCCTGTCTTCTCTGTCCTGGTCCTCTTTAAGATTTCCCAGGTTTGTTTTTATCATAATAGGTGAAGCCATAAGCTCATCTTAAAAGGGAACTGACCTTTGCAACACGATTAGCCTTCAAGTGTCATTTATTGGGGGATATTGGTGCAATAACATAGTTTAATTTTGAAATATGTTACTTCACGGTTTACATGTATTAAATTTATCCTCTCTGGATAGTTGGATATTATGCTTGCATGCAAATATTTGTGTATATAAAAAATCTAGAATGGTCAACATAATTAAAACATTTTATTTTCCAGAGTAAATCATGGAAATGGAAAGCGACAGGACAAGTCACTCAGTTATAAGTTATTTAAGCATTCGAAGTAAATCAAATTACTAAATCGAATGTTGCAACATATTGGTCACCACCTGGTCACATTTCACTGTGAGATATAGGGTCACTACTTATTCTGAAACATTCATCAATCAGATGCCAGTCATACATATGTGCCTGCCTGACACATGCCTTGCAGCACCTGAAACTTTAAAACAAGAGTAAAGATCAACAGGTTGATGTCAACATTTCATCTCCATGCAGATAATAATGAGTACTGACTGGTCTCTTGAGTTGAAAGTTGGGTTAAACTGCCTCACTTGCTGCTGCTCTGCCCACTTTTAACATAATTAAAAATAACAAAAAATGTGGCAAAGCCTTTAAATGACATAGTTTATTAAGATAAGCTTCGTCAATGCATTGACAAACATTTTTGGGAAGCATCAGCCAAAGTCAATGGAGCGACTGTGTAAAAGCAGTAAAACCATTCTCTTCTTTTCTCACAGGGGGATGTTAAATTTAGATGCCTGCTGCCACTAAAGCTAAGCTGCCTTTGATTTCACAAACTGAGCCTGTGGGTGAAAGGTAAGCAGAAAATATATGGCAGCTTCGCATCATCACAAGAAAACTTAGCAGAGGGCCGACTACACTGAGCTTTACAGCTTGTGTTGCTGAGATTTCGGTTTAACATGATTGTTTGAAATTCGACAGGCAAACCCGACCATCTGAAAGACATTTGTTTCATTCCTTCCTCCAGCAGTAAGGACTCCCTTGTGTCATCGTATACTGAGCACTCTGTTAAAAGTGTCTTTCTTCTTGGGATTTCTGTTCAAATCATTCAATTGGATCTTATATCTGGCTTCTTTTTCTGATCCACATTTGAGGACAAATCAAGAAGCCGACTTTACTTCATTTTAATTGGTCTAAAGGAAAGCAAATGTAACATTTTTAGAATTAAAGAAGTAATATAACACAGTTATAATACAGATATTAATGGGACGTATAAGCTACAAGTTTTCTGCAGTCATATATTAGGATTTTTTTTCACATTTCCTACAAGCACAAGTCTGCATGTAGGAGACAGAGGATTCATCAAATGAGGTTGTGGAATAACTATTCTGATATGTATTCTGATTTGAGTAATTTTCTGACACAATTCACTTAATCTGGAACAGATTTATAGTCCAACACTGTAATGAAATAAAATTTATTGTGTTGGTTTTGAAGTCCAAATGAGAGACTTTAAATCAAATCATGTCTGAAGTACCAACCACATCATCACCTTGGCTGTAATTCAACTCGTAACTCAAGTTTCACCCTCCCACAGACAGAAACATATCGCAAAACACACTTTGCCCTCAGACTCTAATCTGTTCGGCTGGAAATGTTCCTCTGACGGACGGAATAAATGCTCTGGTGTATTTTGAACTGAAAATATAACGCTGGGCACATGTTAAAATGTTTGTTACTGTATCATTTTTGCATCTTATAGTTTGAGCAAAAAAAAAGAAATATTAACAAAGAGAGAGTTCAGGCATCTGCAGAGATTTGAGTTCTTTTACTTTTACTAAATACATTATCCACTTTGTCAGCCTCTGGTCTGCTGACAGTCTCGGTTAGGAAAAGAAACACAAAGCAAAAGAAAGCTTTCAAGACTAGTGAAGAACTTTCTGGTGGTTCAAGTTTGTCTTGTAATTCATAAACTGTTTTAAACAGGTACAGCAGAGTGCAAGCTAAAGACTTGAAATGCAAGAAAACATTCTTAAAGAACAAAATTAAAGTTTTAGTAAACTTTACACAGACTGTGCTGTATTCTGCTGCATAGCAGCATCTGGATAGATATGATAGTCATGGGAGCAGTATTGGGGGGGAAAAACAGGACAAAAAAAAGGTTCTTCATAAGAATTTTGTGAAAAGTTTGCAAAAAAAAGAGATAAATGCAAACAAGGCCAGGTTAGAGTAGAACTTTTTAAAAGTAATGATCTTAAGGTTGATAAGAGAACTCATAAAACCCAAAACCTGTTGAGCGGATCAATTGGCAAACATCACAGCATCTGAATTTTGCCACAGTTTTCAGTCCCTAAACATCATTACATATCAATGGCTACAACTCAAAAGAGCAGAGCATGCAAGACAGTCTTGATCTTAAAGAACTATGAACGTTGTACAGACAGATTGAAAAAAACAATCCTCCAAATTCCAAAGCTGGTTTTCTGCTAAAAAGATAATGCATGCACAATCTGGGCCTTGACAATAAAGCATTCATCTTTTTTTTTTTTTTTTTTTTTTTTTTAAGACTTTGAAAAATGTTATAAAAAACAAATAAAATATTAATAAAATATTAAAGAACTGTTTTGTTTATAACTTTGTTCCCTTTGGAAATATGGTCATTATTTTCCCACCCAGCTATTCACAGGAAAAGAACTTCAGACCAAATTTCTGCTAAAGGTCATTGCTGAGGTGATTTCTTTTCTAGTTTATTTACAACAAAATGAAACCATGCCTTTCACCCCAGATCATCTGCCACTCACCCCCTGTGTGTGCTGCCTGCACCAGCCAGAGAATCACTGCACCCTGAAGGAAGAGTCGTCCCACCATGGTGGACCTGGAAGACAAATGCTTTTAGACTCAGCAGCAGAACCAAAAAGATGGAGTAGATACTCAGTAGTGGGACACTTACCCTGATTAGGAGGGTTTAATATACACTCTGGTCTGAGGCGCCCCTCCTCTCACCCTCTGCTGCTTTTAGATGTTCTCTGCATCCAGATCCTCCCCAGCTTGTTGGCAGACGCACCACTGTGTACACACAGTAACTGAATAATGGGCTACTTTAAGAACATTAACACTTAAGGGAGAGATAGAGAAACAACAAGAGGGAGTTCACTTGTTTAGACATTGACTAATGAACTGTGGGCAGTGCATCATGGCCACTTGATTAGTTTCAAAAGAGTCCAAAGATTCATTTGTTTGAATTCATATATTTTGGTGTCATTTTGTACTGTTCACAGTCTAGAAAGGATTTTAATGAAAGCAGGATGATAAAGTTGAATTTTACAAATCCAGCATTTATGAAATGTACTGAATCAACAGGATATCAAAAAAGTTCATCTAGACTATTTTTTCAGTTTTGATGTATAATTTTCAACCATTTCCTTGTAAGACTGTTCAACATAAGGTGCTTGATTTCCTTGTGAAAACAGGCTGTTTTTAAAAAAAAAAAAATATTTAGATGGCCTGCAATTAAGTCCTAATTGCATGCAATAGATGACAGAAATCACTCTCGCATCCAAAAATACACACTGCAAATGCCCTGTTAAGGTTAAGCTAAATATCAGCATTATAAATAATTCAACCACAAACACCATAATAAATATCCAAACAATTTTTAGGATAAGCAGCAGCTAGTCTGATAAACTAATAGAAGCCCAAAAACAAAACATAAAAAAATCAGAGACTTTAACATGCAACCTGCCTTATTTATGAATGGATGTTGCTTTAATGACATCACTCTGAAAAACAGAGCGAGAAATATGAGAAAGGTGAATGGGCCGCGGTGAGCAAATGTTTCCATGGTCCCAATCTACACACACATACCATTAAGTGACCCCTTGTACATAAAAGAAAAGGAGGGGGAAAAAAAATAAATATCTCACCTGTCACACAGATTCCTCACTTAAAGCTGGAATCCTCCTCTTATGAGGTCAAGGAGAGGTTAATGTCTCACTTCCCAGCCGACCCAGACCTCTCACATACTTGGCTTCTGAACAAACTCACAAGTGGCTGTCCAGCTTTTCACTACTTGGTGACAAATGTGTTTCAGTGCATGGCTGATCAATCTGCTTTTCATCCCTTTATGCAAGTCCAGGTGATCATAGCTTGAATCATTATCATGCAGGAAGTTATACACGTTTTTGTTGGAAAAAAAAATGCAATGGGCACGTTCATATATTTTTTTTTCTCTATCAGCACATACTGAGGAAACTAGTTTATTAATGTGGGGAATAAGTTCCCTTTTAGCCCAATAAGCTAACATCCATCTTATTTTATCCATCAAAGGTTCATCATATTGGCTTATTTGGCATTACAATTAAATCTAATCCTAAAGTAAAGTTCATGATAATGACCTCTCTTTTCAGTTACTGACAACACTGAAGGAAATCTGGTCTAAAAAAAATTCTGCAGGTTTGGAGAGTGAAAGCAAACAAAATAAATGACAACTGCTTCTCTCCCAAATTGTACATTCATGTGGAAACCAGCTTAGCTGAACTTATGTTTTGAGTTTAGCTTTGAAGTGGGGGCCAGGATGCAAGCATGTGGCCCTTCAAAGATGTGTCACAGAATCAAACCACTGTTCAAGAGGGATTCTCTCCTGGCAAGCAGCGATGTCTGCAGTAAGTATCTCTGCCTTTATGTGTGCAGCTGTTGAAAGCAAGCTGCCCAACAAGGCTGAGTCCGTTTGGTTACCTGCCAGTTGAATCTTCCAGCTGTTCGGTGTTCAATATGACTGCTATTAAAAATAAAAACTCACCTGTCAACATTGCAGACAGCTGTGAGGGCACAATGAAAAGTCTGTTTATAAACTATAAGTCAAAGATAAAGTAGTGAATGCTGTTCTCTTTTATAAGCAACTATTTGCTGAAATAAAAGATTCACACCATCACAAATACTTTCTGAACTACATATTCTAGGGCAAAGTTTGGGAAAAGGACTGAAGAATACAGAAACAAAGACATACAGACATGCAAAACGGTGAAAATCGATACTTTAAATACTTCATGCTTGGTCAACTGTAGTGAGTCACAAACATTCTCATTACTTTACGTGATTTTACACCAGTCAAGTTCAAGAACACAATACTTCCTTCCTGTAAATTGGAAAACAAGGAGTTCCAACATATTGGTCAAAAATATCAGCGTGACAAAAAAAAAAAAAAAATAAATAAATCAATTAAAGTGTATTCTAACATGAATGTAGCAGCTAAACACACCCTAGCATGATTTTTTTTTTTTTTGTATTAACAATGGAAACAGTCTTGTGAGTTGCCCGTCACACAAGCTGTTGTGTCTCAGTAACTTGTCTTCAGATCTTGCTTTGGGTCTGCCAGATTTAACAAAAAATAAAGATTGTGACTTGTATACAAGGCAAGTACTGTCAATTCATACCCTTCTGAACACTTTCCAGGCAATATTTGTCAGATGTCAAGACTTTAAGGTGCAGTCAAACTAGACAAAATCATCTCACTTTAAATCCTTCATGGTCATCAGCATTTTACTTGGTCTTGTAGCAAATCTTAACTTGCATCTTTAGAGTTCAGTGATTTTACACACTGGATGTTTTCAGCTTCCTGTTGCAAAGACTATGTAGGTGTATGTCCCGTCACTTCAAGGCACTTTTTCAGAGGATTTGTGCCATTTGATTTTTTTTTTTTACCCTCTATTTGCAGATTTCTTTCAGTCTCGTACAATCAGCTAAACATTTTCCATTGCAATCTTTAATCTGGAAGCAGATGTTTGAGATTTTTAGAATTTTTTTTTTTTTTTTTTTTTTTTTAAAATCAAAATGTGTTCATAAAACCGTTACATTGCTGAGAAACCAATGTTGCTGTCTGTCGTCTCTGTACTGCGTAAATTTGGTCCATAAGTATGAAAGGTGCAGCGGAAAAAGAACAAGGAAGATGCATTTTCTACAGACAGAACAAACTTGACTTTTTTTTTTTTTTTTTTTTTATTTATGTTGCTAGTGCTCTACAAGAGTGCAGTTTAAATTATTCCTGTTTCCAAATGAATACAATAAATAAAAATCTTCACAACCCAAACTTTTAAGATGGACAAATTACATCAAACACATCTTATAACATCTACACATGTATACACAACACTTGGCTTTTTACAAAATAACCCAAAATTGCATGGCACGTGTTGAGCCATTGCAACTTCTTTAAATGGTTATTATAATTAACATGTGTTCAGCTGTACATTCAAATTACAACAATCCTCAACCTGGTCACCACACCTGATGAATTGCACTTAATTCAGAAAGCCTGGAATTTCAGTAGAAATTAAATATAAATTTGAGGACAACCCTTTTATTGAAGATTTAAAAAAACAGGATGGAAAAAAAAAAAAGTTCAGAATAATACTGATGTAGTTGAGCGGAGACCAAGTGGAGGAAAACATAAAAGAAATAAAAAGGGAAACAGTTTGAGGTGCAAAAAAAAAAAAAAAAATAAATGTGAGGGATTGGGGAAAGACAAGGACTCAGAATGGAAAAAGGTCAGGGCATGAGATGCAGCATCTGTTACAAATAGTTTTCATGCTCTTCTTTCAGTCTAGTGCTCACCACAGCCTGATGAAATGCACTTGTAATTAGCCATTGTCTTCCTTAAGATGGAAGAGCCAGGAATCCTGTTGCAGACCTAAAATAAAAAAGACATTTGATAGTTAATAAAATAAAAGTATTTAAGCTGTGAAAAGTCAACGTGACAGCCTACTCCATGTTGCTTTTCAGCTGGTGTACTGTACGCTTGTCCAGGTAGCGGCAGAATAGTGTGAGCAAGTTTGAAGGCATAACAAGCGGCTCCACAAGAGAACACTGGGACAGCTCTCCTGCCACCTGGAATATTATGTCGGTCCTAAACCCCACAACCCAAAAAAAAACCAAACATGAAACAGATGTCAAAATATCAAAGAATGTTTCAATTCTATCATTTCTGAATTATACAATCCAGATTCCTACCAAATCTCAAAGTCACCAAGGCTGGGCTCAAGAGGAACACTGGAGGATAGCAGCTTCTCTCCATGTGACAGGAGCGTGTACAGCAAGGACAGGCCAAACTGAAAGGAGGAACATACATGAGAGCAAAGCCTCTGAATAAAAGCTGCAAAGCAACACAAAAACTAACCTTGTTTTGGCATGCAAGTGAGAGACACTCGTGAGTGTCCAGAGACTCTGAAGATCTCAGACTTTTGAGAACAACGATGAGCTGACTGAACGTCAGGCTACCAATCACATTCCTAAGTGGAGGGTAGAGCACTGGAAGGGCCTACAATCACCCGAGGAAGTTTGTAATAAGAAAAAATAAATTTAAAGTCATTAAGTCAGTTTACAGCTGCAACTCAGCTACTTTATGTTATAGATTACAGATAACTAAAAAGAGAAAATTCATTATAATTTTTATTTACTCAAACTGTCCTTGAATGTTCAAATAAGGCTGCAGCATTACACCTGCTGACCTTAGATCTCACTTTACATAATCTTGTTACACAAGTTTGCTTTACCACAGTCAAATAACTGACATTTAAAACTGACCCACCTCCTCTGCATCTCGACTCATTAAAGTCGGAAGGTTGCAGGTCACGACGTGCAAGATTTTTAGTGCCGATTCATGTTTCAGGAACGGAAGCAGACGAGTGAGGAGCTTTTTACCTTTTGAGACTAGCAGGAAAGGAAGAAACGCCTCTCCTGAATCTCTGCATCAAAAAGTGAGAGCTCATTGGTCACATTTAAAAAGGAAAGAATAGGCATTATGATGTCAAGTTGGACATATTTCACACTACTAGTAAAGACTCACTTAGAGTCGTGGTGCTGCATCTGTGAATAGATGTGGTCTGCTTTCCTCTGAGTTTTCTCCATCAACCTCCTCTCCTCTGGCTCAGACAGTGAAGTTGTTTTCATCCTCTCAGTTTCCTCCACCTCCAGCAGAGCTATGAATAACTGCCGGATGGAAAAGGTGAACAGTGTTGTAGGTGGTTAAATAAAACCACTGCAATACAACAAAAAGTGTACCTTTTCTATTTTGCTGAGGACCTCTAGCCGCTCTTGTCTGGTGTCTTTTTGTTCCTGTAAAAAAGGTGGAAATATGTATTTGATAGGGAGCAGATTACAACATTACTACAGTACTGGGGAATATATATATATATATAGACAGACACCTCAAATGGACCATGAGCTTGGACTGCATGAACTGCACTGATGGCTCGGCGAGGAGAGTAACATGTAGACACAGCAACTTGACCCAAAGAACCTTCAATATGCACCACTGAAAGAGCAAAAAGCTTTAACATGAAAATTGTTAACCATGTTTCATGTAGTATTAGCATGGTTATAAAGAACCAGTTAGATTTATTCTAATTATTTCTGTGAGGGTGTAAGATGTGTTTCATTTAGGCTGAACAGGGTCAACACTAAGCCAGGTCAACACGTCTGCCACCCTTGAGGCAAAAAAGAGGGTAGAAAGTTAGCTAAGCACCTGCTGCATCTTGTTAAGTTTATTGTTCTAAGTAGAGAGATTATTCCTTTAAGACTGTTATCGTCTCAGTGACTGGACTAAGAAAAAAAAAAAAAAAAAAGCCTGACAAAGCTTTAGTGAAGCACGAAAAGTCAACTGGAGAAAAAACCTGGTGTGTAGGCGTCGGTCTTTGTGATGTAAGGTGTGGTGAGTTTAGGTGGCTCTCTCTTGCTCCTGATGCCCAGCTCTTCCTCAGCCATTTTCGCCTCTATTCGCCGATAATACTCCTGTTAAAACATTTAAGCGCATGAACTATAAAAAAAAAAAAATAAAAAAATAAAAAAAAAGGACATAAAAAGGTAGTTCCTTCAGATAAAACATATGTTCTTAAAACTTTGTTTCCTCACTTGGTAATAGTAATCCTCAAGGTATGGATTCTCACTTTGCAGCTGGATCATCTGCAGACGAGTGATCCACTCCTTCTCTTTGGCTGTCATAAGATCACAGTAAGGATCCCAGTCTTCTGACTTTCTATGAGCAGCACAAATTATTAGGTCATTGATCGAAAACAAATGAAGGGGGGTGCTTTCCTTGATGTATGGCTGACCTTTGCAATAAACGCCTTTTTTGACTGAGTAGTTGTTTATGTTGAGGATGAAGCTGTGTGACTGGACCCGGGTACCTATTGGTCAGAAGGAAATTATTTTCACCCAACTGCTTCCAGCTGTTGATTCATTACATCTACCAGCAGAAGACAGTTTCACCTTGATGTCACTCAGAAAAGCTTTGAGCTCGGTCATTTTGCCAAAACCCCTGATGGATTCAATTTAAATGACAAATTTCACACATTAAAAAAAAGGTAGAAGCTTCACTGATTCATGCCCAGGTTTTGTGGTCATTTTGATAAAAAAAACCAAAAAAAAAAACCCAGCATAATTATAAATTTCAGTAGTCAGAAATTTAATCTGCACAAACTTGATTAATCCATTAATAGTTCCCTTTAAATGCACATTACTGCTCCTGACTGTAAGGCATGACTGCTACATCCTCAAATGACAGTCAAGTGATAAATTCATTTCATACCAAATCTTCGCAGTCAAACTAAACATGTGAGACTCCTGTGAGATACACGAGATTATCACCTACCGGAAAGGCTGCACTGGATTAGATGACGGACTGTAAAATGGGGACGGCCTTGGTGAGTTGGCACCAAATCGAAGCTGCATCATCTTTGGAGTCAGTGGTTGAGGAGTGGAGGGGCAAGGGCGGTTTGGAGGAAACATCAAGCCCCCCATCTAATTCAGCACAACATAAGTCAGGCACACTTCTGCAGATACATTTGCATGAATCAAAGTGGCCAATTATTTAATAAACCTGATTAAAATGACGGGGGGTCAGTGGTTGCCGTGAAAAGATTGGGGATCCTGTTACCATGGGTGCATATATCTGCAAGATAAAACTGAAATTTAGGGGAAGCAGATCAAGCAACATTATCCTTTAAATATAAAGGACTTCTTTCACATCTCTTCTGGGGTCCTCTTCCAAGATTTACACCATTATTAATTAAGCTTTTTGCTTGAATCACAAATGTCTTATTCTAAGCTTTAGACATACTAATAGATTTCAACCCTCTATTTTGGCACCTTCAACCTACTCTGAATCTTCCCTCCTTTGCATGTTAAAAAAAAAAATCTGTCTAAGTCTACAATGTTGGGGAAAAAAAAGGCTGCCAGAAATGCTTCAGCTAAAATTCAGCCCTCTGTGGCCATAACCCAGCCACATGGTGGTTACTTATTTTAAACAACTTTTCTTAGCACCTCAGAGCATCATGTCTCAGGACAGTGAAACATCTCAGCAGTAAGGCAGGTGCATCAGCCTTCCTCTGGCTGCAACACTTCTGCAATAACATGTGCCTCAGCTAGTTTGAGGCATCACTAACATGCAAGAGGTTATGTTTTTACTTTTAGAACCAAAGGGGACGCTCTAAATCTCAGGAAATCTCTTCAAAATAGACAAATTGCAGTGTGTTCACTGTGAAAGACAAATGATCAGTCTCCTCCCCATATTGGTCATTTACTGCTAAAACTTCAAGCAAAAAGAGGACAAGCCTCGTCTTGCTGTCCATTCTTAGAAAATCAAACATGAACCTTTATCACTGTTGTGAACCATGAACACCACCTTAAAACAGATGCAAAACTTAAATAGCAAAATGTCTTTTTAAGTAGATTAGTTATGCAAATATTTAATGTTGGAAAAAATTAAAAGCCCAGTTTAACAAATTACTGCTAGATTGTGGCCATCTGCTAAGTTTACTAGCCGATTTAAAATGGCTGTGTCTGCTTACATGTCCTGAACATTTCAGATGTTTCAATCTGGCTAGTTTTGATCTTTTAAATGACAAACTGCTTTTTTAAAACTTTCCTTTAAGTATATGTTAAACTTAAATTTGATATTTTCATGAGACATTTGAGAAATTTGAAGAAAAGGACAAAGTGTAAATTCAATTAATTTTAAAAACAAGAACCTTTAAAACAAAGTGCTAATAGAAGTTGTTTCATACTCTTCTGCTTACCTACATGGTACCTGCTGGACTAAGTAGAACGCAGTAAGCTATTTAAACTACGTCAGTGGTGTCAGCAACCGTCTGTGCGATCATCCGAAGTACAGCTGACATGTTACAGAACATGAGGTTTTTATGTCAACCATTCAAGCACTGTCCACGATGTTAACCACCTCATGTGCTGACTAAAAGTAAAATGAAATGTATCCACTGAGCAACAGCTTTAATCATCCATCAGTAAGCGCGCCTTTTAAAACTGAATCAATTCTGGTTTCAGAAAAAACAACTCTACCTGAGAAGGCCCTCTTTGGCCAAAGTGTCTTCTGGTGTAGGATCCCCTGGGTTCCCCTCTCCCACCTCGGTAGGAGGAGATGGGATATGGCATACTCACAAAGTTGGAGTTTACCTGCTGACCTCTGCCTCTGTGACCAATCACACACACTATAGCACTGTCCTACAAGAAAACACGACTCGATATTAAAGGCGTCATTGTTTATACTATTCACTGGACTGGGTGAAACAACTCTTCACCTGAAGGATTGATCCTGAAACTCTCCTGGTTTTTCTGAAAGAGGGCATCATCCTCTGAGGGTAAGAAATAAAAGACCCTTATGTTTAAAAAAAAAAAAAAAAAAAAAAAAAGGGTTTTACAAAGTTGTTGCTTACGTCATCCTCAAAGGTGTTCCGGCATAAGGCATGCCCACAGTCCACTATGGCGCTGTCAATGTTCTAAAATAAAATTTAAAAAAAAAAAAACCCAACCTTGGTGCATCAAGCTGACCCCTCCAACTCAAAGTTTTTAAACAAATGAATCTTTCTTACCATGAGGCTCTGTCTTCCCTCCACTATCCTCATCACAGCTGGGTCTTCAAACATCTGCTGCCTGCCCGGTCCTCCCCTACGTCCCCTGCCTCTGCTGCGAAGCCACAGGGACGCTCGAGGTAGATATTGTGGCTTCTGTCTTGGAGGGGAAAAGTGGGCTCTGAGGGGTGATGAGGATTTAGGTTTGGGCTCGGGTGCCGGTGGCGCCGTTTGAGGCAGCGGTTCTCCAAATGGAATATTGCTGTTACCCAGGTTGTCTGTAGTCTCATGTGGATCAAGATCTATAATGCAGACAACCGCAAAAAGACTCAAAACGCCATGCTTTTCTTTATATAAAAGCACATGATTACGCTCTCCAAATAATTCCCAGTTTAGTTTACATTTTTTTTCTGTTACATAGTCCTTTTCCACTTCCCCATGTAGTTTAAAACCAGTTGTTAAAATGTCAAATGTTCCTGCAGCAGCTGTGGCCAATGACATCCAATCATATGGGGAAATATGTGCATAAATCTAACTTGTGAAAAGCCAATACACAAAACTTATGTTTAAAAGAAATTGAACACTAAAAAAGTTCAACTCTGAGATTGTGCCGATTCACAAAATAAAAAAACAAAAAAAAACTGGATAAACTTTATGCCAGGGGAAAATTAAATCAATAACTGCACGTGCGCACACACCCATCCCAAACGTCTCTTCGTTGTAGACGTTTATCTCTTCATCCTCCTCAGCCATGGCCTGCAGAAGCCCACAGTCCATACTCGTCTCATTCTCTGCATCACTCCACGCGTCTCCATTTTCAGGCCACTCAGGCTCGCAGACCTTTTCTGCTTCCTGAGCGAATAGAAACAAAAGTGTGGGGATGAAAATTCACTTTGCACGACTGCAAACAGTCGGAGTACATGCCGAAAGAAATAGCATAAGATTTTCTTGTCTCTTTTTTTTTTTTTTTTTTTTTTTAGCTTTCAGAATGCAGTGGATGTTCAACCATGTGCACGAGCCTGAATCAATATCGTATGCTCACTTCAGCAGAATTCATACATTAAAAAGCAGCAAAATAATGCTGACTTACTTTTTCCTGTTCTGAATCACTCATGGTGCTTTTGGAAATGTGTTACAACACGTGAAGCCGACGGCTAACGATGACTTTCCACGAAAGGTTTACCTGCTGTCACCTATTAGGAAGCGCGAGACGCTCATTAACTGCTAATTAACCTCACCTGTGAAGGTTAGAGGCGTGGACACGTCATCACGCAACTTCAAGCATCTGTCGTCTCATGTCTACTGTCTGCGGAATAATACCTTTAAAGTTAAAAAAAAAAAAAAAAAAAAAAAGAAAGAAAAAGCTTAGCTGTTCCATGAACCATGTCTAAAGGTTCATGATTTTATGATTTTAAGTTTGTCAGACTAAAGCTGTGTGTAAATAGTGCCTTCAAGTGGCCAAAGCCGGCATTACACCGTAAGAAATGACGTAAAGACTTGCTGGTGAAAGAGATACCTGAGGGTACATAGGGAGCGTTATTGGATCATTATTCAATGTATCAAAGAAAACGGCACATGCAGATACATCTGATAAGCTCTAAAGTCACAAATAGGATCTACTAGACTATACATAAAATGTCACAGCTGGAGTTACCTGCCGAAGATGTGCTGCACGTGCCCCCCCCTTTTTTTTTTTCATGAAATCCACGCTCCGTGGTGGATTTTGGAGTAAAATAATTTTTTTAGGCTCGTACAACAACAGTTTCTCTGTCTATTGGACATGCTTCTAGAGGGAAGTGAGCTAAATGTTCACCAGCTCCTATAGTTACTGGAAGAAGAATAGTGGGATTATATCGGAAAACTATAGGAGGAATAGCAATGAGGGTGGTTGGACAAAGTGAGATTTCCTCTGTTGTAGTATAGACTGATAAGAAGTGTGTACATAAAATGTATGTAAACCAAGCAAAGTGCATGTTCACTCAGTGAGCATATGGAGTGTGCATGCTTGCACTTTGTTTGGCTTTGTGATTGACATTTAAAAGAAAAAAACAAATCTAACACAACACAGCAAGATTCTTTGTGTTCATCTTTATGTATTTATTCTTTGGAGTCTTTTTTTTTTTTTTTTTTTGGCAATTTGCAGAGAGCAGTGGTGAATGACTAATGCAAAAATATCTGACTTTACATACACAGTTGTTTACATAAACACAGAAGGTAGTCAGCCAACAATATATAAATGCGATTGCAGTGATATATATACTTGTGGCAATATAAAGCAAATATATTAAAGGAATTTTTCTTTTTACTCCTTACTTGAAACAATAACATTTTTTTCCTCCTTTGGCACAAGTCAAAACTCAATGTTCAGCTTCAATCGTAACAGTATGTAAAAAAAATTACATGCATGATTGATATAGATAATTTGGCATTACTTGGGACTGCATAAAAAATGCTACACATGGGGACATCTGTCAATCTCTTTGTTGAATAAACAACAATTCTGTTGGAGGATTTTTTTTCACCTGCACATCTTCTCAAAACTAGCAAAGAGACCAGCTCCACCCTCACTCCTGCAGAAAGTACAAAATATAAAAGAAGAGTCAAATGACTTCTTCACTTGAGGATGGGTGGGTTGAGGTGGGGAGGTTAAACCCTTGATTGGAGACGGTGTCCTCAACCAAAGAGTTTGATGAAGCAGGGGTGACAGTAGGGTTTGTTTTCTTGCTCCTTGAAGCAGCCTTTGCTCAGAGGCTTCAGGCAGAAGTGACACACGAGATGGTGGGGGTGAAACTTGGCTCCCATGGCGGTGACACAGCGGCCTAGGATGGGCTGCTGGCATGCTTGGCACATGCTGCCTCGGGACTGGTGGTAGTGAGCCTCACACAGCGGCTTACCCTCATGTTCAAAGAAGCTGCCGTTCACAAAGGGACTGTAGCACTCCTGGGGCGAGAGGGAAAGAGAAAAGAAGAAGCAGTATGATTGTGCTTCAGAGGACAGCTCTGACTCATGCAGCTATATTCAGCTTTCCAGCAAACAGAAAAACTTCTCAAGACATAATCCTGATTCATTTTGAGTTCTTCTTTCACTCGCTTACACAAACTTCCTTGTGGATATTTCCTCATAAACAACAAACAATCTTGGGGTCACGTAGCAGCTAACCCACCCAGATCATTTTGTGCATTTTCAGGTGCAAATTTCTGTTAATTCATTAAAGAAAATCTTAAAAACAATAAAGCTCACTCAAAACACTTCTAATTTTTCAGTCCTTACAGTCTGGTCCAAGACTTTTGCAATTGGTTCTAAACCTGACAATTACTTATTCTTCACTGCACTGCAATTCACACCAGCATAAATCCTGAAGCATAATTTGTGACAAAATATAAATGACAATAAATCATTTTCCAGGAAGTTTCTTGTAAAGTCTAAAATTACTAATGAAATCACCTAAATTATTTCCAGCCATTTTGTAATTCTGTGTAATATTACTGAAATTTTATCTCATTTTAGAGTTTTTTTATTGTGTGCTGAAAAAAATATTGTCACAGATCTTGCTGAATGCCTCTAAAACTGAATATGCTATCTGTTTGTTTCACAACCGTATGGCACTTATTATACTCTCATCTAACTTGTATAGAATAGCAGGAGATTTGGGGGAAAGTGGAGTGAGAATTTTAACCAAATCCAATGAAAAGTAAGAGAATGATGGCAAAAAGTAAACGATTAGTTGAGCTTTCATACTTAGTGCTGTGAATGCAACCATTGTTTTTGGATGACTGTTCATGGATTTCTATGAAATCTCATCTTTCTTCTAATTTTGATTAGGAAAATGTTTTCTGAAAAAACAGCAGTTCTTCAAACTCTTACAGCGTGTTGGAAAGCAAAAGCACCTACTAAATCACCCCTAATGCTGTCTACCTATGCACCAGTTAGGCACAACCTTGACTTTCAGCTACAACTAAAAATGTTTTCACCTTCTGTTATGTCAACATAAAGGAATCTCTCATGTCCATCAACTGTTTGAAAATAAGCAGATTAAATCATGCAAAACACAAATCTAGAAGTTAAGAGTTGACAGATGACGGTCCTTACTGTATCAATCAGTAAAATTCAGAATTAAAGAAAGGCACAAACATCCACTATGCCCTTCAATGATTACTGAAAATGCATAAAATTTCAGGAAAAAAGTGTTCAAATACAATAAAATGTTATTAAACACAGACAGCACAATAGTATTATCATAACCAAATGAAAAACTGAACTTCTTCTGCATTAATAATTGTAAAAAAAATATTTTCTCTTTGATGAGTTGATGGAAGTTTCCAACTTCCATCAAAAATGTTCACAAGACTCACATTAGACAAAGAAAAGAGTTAAAAGTGGGTTTTCCAGACACAGAAACTTGTACCCAAACCACCTTGGCTAGCACTGAGAATTACCTTCATGCTACCTTGACTTGCCAAATAGAGAAAATCTTTTATTATTTGGACCTGCAGCAGTTTTCTTTTTGTACTTGGTCATGTCACAGAAGTTAAAACTGCCCACTGACAAGTCCTCCGAAAGAATATACAGTGATAAAGAATTTAAATCCCATCTTCAGACATACTGTCTATGACTGTGTGTGGGATCGGGATTAAATGGAACTGAAATCTACCTGCTCTTTTCTCAGAATAAACCTATAAGAAGAGCACACAAACACATCAAAGATCAAACCTTTTCTTTCATTAACCAAACGGCAAACTCACCCTGCATACGAAGCATTGTGGGTGCCAGAGAGAGTTTAGAGCTGAGATGTAGTTTTCCAGAATAGGTTGGCTGCAGCCTTGACAGCGGGAGGCAAACAGAGTCAAGAAGCACTGCTGGCAGTACTGCTGGCCCTCACGGTCGTGGAAACCTGCAGGAGGCAATGCCACAGCATCACAACATTTCAAGAGTTCATTTGACAAATGGAAAATTAACTCGTTAATGGCCGTGTTTCCATGTAACACTGGTTTGCAGAAGATTAAACTTCATCTGCTCTGGTTAGGGTTACATATTTGGGGGTTTTTTTGTCACAAGACAAGTGTTTTTCTGTAAATTCTTGGGACAGATCTCTTTTTACCGCCAATGTTTAATTCTTTGATGAAAACCGTAAGAAATGAATGTGTTATGAGGTCATGTGGCGCCCTGCGATGGACTGGGGAACTGTCCAGGGTGTACCCTGCCTTTCGCCCAAAGGCTGCTGGAATAGGCTCCAGCTCCCTTAATCGGACTAAGCGGTTAGGATAATGAATGAATAAATGAAGGTCAAGTGGCTTAAAATAAATAAATAAATAAAAATGCTGCAAACATGCTAAATCTGTGTGAACAAATGTTTAGTTGAAACTCAGTAAGGTCAAACTACCTTCATCTCCGAAGCTGCGGCTGCATTTGACACAGCAGAAGCACTCTGGGTGCCAGTTCTTATCCAGAGCGGTGACCATTTTCTGTGCAGGAAGAGCAGCAAGGAAAGGTTGGAACATTGACTTTAGATATTCGTGTCAAAGTAACACAAGAGAAACGGCCACATCTTACATTTAGAATGGGTTTACTGCAGTGTGCGCAGTGCGGGGAGAAGAGGGTGAAGTAATCCGACTCACAGTACGGCCGCCCATCTTTCTCAAAGAAATTGCGACTGCCCAACTCTGTCTCACACTCGGTGCACACAAAGTGCTCTGGGTGCCAGACCTTCCCAAGAGCTGTCACCACCTGCACAAGCAAGCCGATCAGCGACATAGCCTCACTAAGAATGAGCCTCCACTGCGATATGAAGATGACAGAAATATGGATGAACTCCAACAGGGCATTCTCACCTGTCCTACAACTGGTTTTTGGCAAGCCGAGCAGTTTCCCTTGGAGGACGTCTGAACCCCTTGACGGCTCAGGTCTGATTGGAGCAGCCCCAACATGCTGTCCAATGAGCCTCCAGATGAGGGCTGCAGTGGGGCAGTGGGCTGTGGTGTGGCTGCAGGCTGCTGTGGTGTGGCTGCAGGCTGCTGTGGTGTGGCTGTAGGCTGCTGTGGTGTGGCTGCAGGCTGCTGCGGCGCTGTAACCACTGGAGTGACAGGTGCTACCGGCTGGAAGAATACAAATAACAGTGAAGAAACTAATGTTTTATTTCTATATTCCACCTTCATAATCCAGAGAACATGGATGTCTTGATAAAACATGCCAACGTCTCTTGAAGTAGTAGCTGAACTACAACGCCTTGAACAAAAAGCCCTTTTGAATGTCATGAATATTACATGTTGCTGACACTAAAATCACTCCACACGTTGCGTAAAGTAACAAAAAGAGTTGTTTTATCCTCTTTAAAACCCTTGCAGTCTTGTTTATAACCCACAGTTGGAGTTCTCACTGGGACAAAACAACCTTATAATGACAGAAGGGCTTCCTCTGCTCACACACAAGCCACTGCCTCCAGAACAACTCGAACACATACCGTGCCAAATAAAGATTTACAGTGTGACTCTGTCCTCTAACTATCCGAAGCTAATTATGAAGCTGGAAAATACTCCACCAAGACTAATTCTCATCCGTAGGTCATATCTGGTGACTGATTTGTACTAAGAGGCATGATCTGTAACAGTGCAGCCATTATGAACTTTATGAGACATCATGAGTTGGTGTCGTCATGAGTCCACCAGGCGTCAGTGAGCGATGCGTTCAAACGCTGCTTGTGGGTTTATAGTAAACGCTGACATGTTGGGGCTTCATGCTGTTGTGAGGACTGTAATCATAATCATGTTTTCTTGGTTCTAATCAATGACAAAAGCTCCATCCACCTCATCACTGACAAAACATTAAGTAGATAAGCCTCCATCATGAAATAAACAGGATGAGGAGTTGAAGAGACAAAAGTGTTCAAAGTCAAGCATCATTATGAGGATGGCTTTAACATTACGGCACAATGACAAAAAGAAAAACTGGGACCTTTTTGATGTGTTGTATAGGTATATTTGTGCATGGCGTGTGTAAGTAATCAAACTGAGATAAGTCAAGGTCTGCATGCAGCAACCTACAGCAACAAGTGTCTTGTAGACTAAGATATTTAGCCAGAGTAAGACTGAAAAAGAGACAATGTTTTCCCAAACTTAAAGATCTTAAAAATAACCAAGACTTCCATCAGTTTTTTTTATCCTCTAGCACTTCCATTACTTACTGTGCTTTGGACTCTGAAGTCAGACAGCGAAGCCATCAGTTTGTCCAGCTCCAGTGTGGCTGATGTTGCCGAGGGCTTTGCAGAGCTGCAACACATAACAGAAATCCACATCATAAAAAAAGTCAACACAGTTTTGTTCTGTTGCTGTAGAGCAGGGGTGTCCAAAGTCAGTCCTCAAGGGTCACTGTCCTGCAGGTATTCCTGTTCCAACATACTTAACTTCCTTTAAATGTATCCAACAGCATATTAAGATCTGCACAATGACTGATTTGTTTGAGTCAGGTGTTTTGGAACAGGGATACATGGAAAACCTGCAGGATTGTGACATTCGAAGACCGGAGCTGGACACCCTTGATGTAGAGCATTTTTGTTTTATTGTAAAAGATTTCAACAATATGTTCAGCGCTGGTAACACAGATGCACCATGTGTCTAACGTAGATATCAGATCTTTCTTTTTAAATAACACACTTCCCAAGTGGTTTATTTCAACGAGCACAGCATTTCTAGTCAGATTTCCAGTTTAGAAAAGCGTAAGTAAACAACTGCGCCACTGTTTTTATGTTGATTGATGCTTGCAGAAGAATTATTCAAAACGTGCATCTTTACAACAAACAAATTATGTTTTCCAAACTTTAATACTGTTATCTGTGGTATTCTTGTGGAGCAGTATTACCCCTAGAACTAGAAATTTTACTTTCCAAAGCAATTTATTTAATTTAATTAAAGCCATAGCTCCACCTTTCTGATGAATACATTTGTCAAACTTTCTTCTTTTTCATGTAAACATTGATTTGATTAAACTTTTGAACTTTTGAACCACTACACAGACAGCTCATGTGGCCTCTGAGTATTTTGCAGTCTGATAAAGTCAGTAGAAATTCAGTGCCTTAATAGTAAACTGTTTGACTACAGTACCCGAGGGAGGAGGACGTGGCCTTATCCTTGAGCTTGTCTCTCTCATCTTTCTTAGAGGAAGGAAACTGAGCCAGGATCTCATCTGATAAAAAAAATAATAAAAAAAATTGTGCCAAGTTGAAGAAAAAACACACTTCAGTGTTAAACACACACACACACACTCACTCACAGACCTGTGATGTTAAACTGGGTGGCATTGAGCTCCTGTAACAGATGGTCCAGTTCACTCAAACCTCCACCGAGCAGCGAGGAGGAAGAGAAGGCGGGAGGAGGATCTGCTGCGCGGGGAGAACGCGGTTTACACACTGTGCTGTGGAAGAGACGAGACAAACTGAGTCTGACAGTAACTTAATTTCAAAACATCCTCCCACTGATGTGCTTGCACTCATCATAGTCTCTGGTGAACTTTGTTCATTCAGAAATGAGTCACGACGCTGCACAGCTGTGGTTTCATAGTCATTGATTCACAAAATGTGACTAGAAGAAAAACTAAAAAAAAAGACTGTCATAATTTTCTAAGTAAAATCACTTATTCTGTCATAACTTCATACATTGGTCAAACACCACCATCCCAGCAGTGCCACAAATGTGGAATCCTGAACTGCATTCTCAGTTTTTGGGCCAATGAATTAGGAAGGAGCAATGGTACTGTTCGCACCACAGCAAGGTATTGAGGGTCACTACAGAAACCCTGAGTGCCCCAGTTGAGCAACGCCAGCAGTCACGACCCTCAAAGATGGAGCCATTGTTATCCTCTGAGATGGAATGCAGCCAGGACCTTCAGCTACTGAATCTGCAGGAACCTGGCATTGTGATAGGGGCTCGCAGCTATTGCAGTTCCCTCAGCACATCGTAGTCAACATGCTGAGACTGGATATGAATGTCAATTATTAATATACTCCGGTCTGCTCTTGAACCAGGACCAAAAATCTTCCATTGAAGTTTTCTTGGGTGAAGAAACATACCAGGGAAAAAAGGAGAAGACACAGTTAAAGAAGTTCCTACATTTGGCTGACACCAGGAGCTTTGCTCACATTCACCAGCCAGAGCCAAACACACACAAGGATGAAGAGTGTGGAACCATGACGCAATGTTCATAAAATATGAAATAGGAAGAATAAATTTAGGTTAGTTTTAAGGGTTAGTTTCATCTTTTCATCTGGATTCAAACATTAAAAAGTACAGATAACATGAAATTTTGGCCTTGGTCATAACAGACCACAAGGGAACCCATCAGACTGCCTGGACTCAAGTGTGGTCTGATGGATTTAAAGGCCAGCTTATTGTTACATGTTCATATAGATTTCTGCCATTCTTGCACTTTGTAAAAGGAAGAATTACAGAAATTTAACCAATGCCAAGGTTGTAGAGACATTAGATGCAATCCTCCACCAAGTCGACCGAGGGTCATTAGGCAGCAATAGTATGTGCACTGGATGAAAGGTCATCTTAAACAGGAAGGGAACAGCCAGAGAATGGCTCACTACAGAGTTTATAAGCACTGCTTGAGATGCTGTGGGGTTGCCAGTGAAATTATTATCATGGTAATCAACTATTTTACTGCAAACGTATTTATTGTCTGCTATGAGTTGTGTCCTTCCTGCAGCATGGAGTAACATGCTGGTATTTTCATGTCTTTTGCACGTTTGTTAAACAGCCTAAAGTGGCAGAAAATAGCTGCAATAGGAAGATGTGAGCTGTCTGGAATACAAAGCCAGCAGATTTTAAAGTGGGACACAGAGAAAAAGGTGTATAATGTTGAAGGACCTGAGTCTGACATTAGGATTTACCTGTATAGTTTGTCTGGAGTGGAGTTCTGTGAGGATTTCATAGCAGCAGAAACAGTCTAAAAAAACAAAACAGACAAGTAAAATGTTTACCTAAATATAAGTTTATCAACAGCAGAGCACCATAAGAGCCAGCATAATAACAAATGTTATGAATACATGAATTTCTGCACTTGTACCTGCTGTGGTGTGTACGCTGGTGGAGGCGGCCGGGCCTGGGTCGTTTCTTGAGTGGCGGGGTCGGCATTTTGCGGCGGGTCAGAGGTGAGCAATACAGGGCACCGAGGAAGGGGAGAACTTGTGTTCTCCAAATCAGCAAGTAGGGCGTCTGGAAAGAAAAAGCACAATAATGTGATGGAAGTTTGACCCAATAAACTGTGATGAGATGAGATGGGATGAGAATTAATGGCAGTTCACCACCCTATAATGTAACTTTTCCCTGTGCTTAGAAATAAAAGGTTCAGAAAATGATTTAAAAGAAACATGCAATGTTGGATGAGTAATACATGGCATGACTGACAGAAAAAGCTGTAACACATGCATGCACGGACAGCTACGTACCAAACACAACAATACGAGGACTGAGAGGGTAGCTAGGTGACTCAGGCACTCCTAAAGAGAGACAGACAGCCTGTGTGATCAATTCAGCAGCAGCAATCTGCCCACACACTGCACACAACATCGAGCAAACCGACCATCATCAGACATAAATCAGCCACAGGACTGGACAGTCAGAACTGCTCCAAGTAAAAGTTAAGTAAATAGAAAAAGAAAAAAGAAGAAAAAAAACGCATACTTTTCTATATCAAAGACATGCCAGCATGTAGAGGAAGTAGAGAAGGAAGAGTATTTGGCAGCTGATATCTCAAGCTTCTCCATCCAGCAAGCCCCCCCCCCCCCCCCCCCCCAGCAACGCATACTTTTCTATATCAAAGACATGCCAGCATGTAGAGGAAGTAGAGGAGGAAGAGTATTTGGCAGCTGATATCTCAAGCTTCTCCATCCAGCAAGCGCGCCCCCCCCCATTCCCACTCACACGCTGAAGCTGTCCAGAAACTCAGACGTTAGTCTCTGCTGCTACTCTAATGACATCATTTAGAGTAGTGCGTACAAGTCCTTGTACGTGCAACTAAAGACAAACTGTGTGCTAAAAGAAAGCTTAATATAAGTAATTACAAACTCCATGTTGGAACAGAGCGGCTGCCGTTTTGGATCACTTCCATAGTTTGACCATTGGGAATAGTGACTTTCGCTTTCACATTGATTTATTACATGTGATACTGTACTTCAATGCGACAATTTAAGGAGGTTGTAGATGAGCTGGACCTAACGATCAACATTTCATCTATGCAAACATTGTTTTCCTTTTTTCCTTGATCTGGATATTCAGTTTCTTAGGCTCTGGAAAAATCTAAACCCAGAAGTGTCAGACAACCAGAGGCCTCCCACATTAGCTAATTTACATCTAATATCCATCATTTCATCTCCATCTGGAGAACAATTAACAACAACAGTATGAATGGCTGGAAAGAAACCAACTGCTCTCCGAAAGCGATATTTCTGCCTGTCTGGTGTTTACTACTCATATGAATAACCGAGATGGAAAAGACAATACGACTCTTATTGTTTGAAACAATAAGTGTTACTTTTGGAAAGAGGAGCACTGTCCTCTATCACAAAATAATCGTGGTAGCATTATCATGTTTATTTATTCACCCTCATCTGGTCATTTCTGAAGGCTATGAATTAGATGGGTTCACATCTGATTTTTTTATCTGCATTTACAATTCTATTCTAGTCATTTAGCAGACGCTTTTATCCAAAGCGACTTATATGAGTGAGAACAACACAAGCACGAAATCAAAGGAAGGTACTAGTGGACTGTCCAGTTGGACGCAGGTCCTTCCATGCAGTGCTACAGGCTTTTTTTTTTTTGTTGTTGTTTTCTCCCTTCCCACCCCCTAATATCACTTATGTTAAAACACAAAGAATTAATACCGTCATGTTTGTTGCAAAGAACTGGGCTAAGTTCTCCAACTTCTCTGACAAATATAGCTATACTAAGTGTGGAAGTGCTCCTTGAAGAGCTGAGTCTTCAGCTTGCTCTTAAAAGTAGACAAGGACTCTGCAGAGCGGACAGTGACAAGATGAAATTTTAAGATATGGTAAACATGGTAAAGCACTAAATGGCCAAATGTCAAATTGTGCAAAATAATTTTAAAAAAAACTTTGTAAACACGTTTTAGCTAAGTTACTTATTTTGAAATAGTTGGAATGAATTGAAACATCATTAGAAAGGTCTCGCCTGGCAATTATTTAACACAATGAGATTGACCATCTGTTTCTGGTCTGACAGTTAACAATAACCTCATGAACATTTTTACCAGATACAATATCCCAGATATCCAAATAAATTCAAGTAATTCTTAAGTAAGAACTCTCTATGTCCCTTCTTGTGGATGTCCACCACAGTTGTTTCCCAGTTAGGACATTAAATCTACTGAAAAACAACCACAATCAACACAGCCCATACTGTCAACCTGTGGTGGCACCATACAGTCGTGTGTATGTTCACAAAAATATTTGAAAATGTTTAATATATGTATACTTAGATGAGATTTTAAAATTTATTTCAGATTTGCTTCAAATGCAGAGAGAAGGTCCCGCAGTAGTACAGCAACAATCAGCAGGACCGAATCATGTTTCCAGCAAAGAACAAGTAAACAAGAACAATGTAAATGTTTTTTTAATAGTCAAATCAAAGTGCTAAATCCAATATAAATGTTGTGGAATGACCTCAAGTACGCACTTAATGTGAGGAAGTTGTCCAACAACCCAGAGCTAAAGTTTCCTGTACAAAGGAATGGGCTAAATTCTCCAAGCTGATGTAGGACTGATGTACGCTCCCAGAAAGTTACTGTTACTGCTCCACAAGAAGTTTCCACCAGACACTGAAAGGAAATGTTTAACTGCAAACTTTTCACACACAGAGATATGCAATGATGGATGATTTTCCTGTATGGATGATTAATTGAATATTCTTTGGTCTAATTTATTTAATTGTGGCCTTTTTTCTTCCTTTTATGATACATGCAAAGATCTGATTACATTTTAATATTTTCTTATTCTGTTTTACCGTCCAACTGGCAGGTTAACTGGCTACTCTAAATTGTCCCTCGGAGTGAGTGTGAAAGTGTGTGGTTGTATGTCTCTGTGTGGCCCTGTGATGGACTGGCAACCTATCTTGGGAGTGCCCTACTTGCCTCCCAGTGATTGCTGAGATAGGCTCTCTGTCTTCCAGCAACCCTGAGTTGGACTGAGTGGTTCAGAACATGGATGGATGGATAGATGGATGGATGTTTTACAGAAATTATTAATACTTTACATATTTTCAGGTTTTTAGCCATTCCATTTGTATCTGAATTTAGATTTTTTTTATGTCTATATATTAGTGCTGTAGTGACATGCTTTCATCCCGATTCATTTCCGATTTTTTTGGTGCCAATCAAATTGTGATTCTCGCAATTCTTTGATTTTGCTGATTTTTGTAGAGACCAAAAACAAAAAAAATGTACAAAACTTTTTTGATTGTCATTTTTCCTAATTTCAATTAGGAAAAAACAGTACAGTAGCCAGACCATCATTCTGCTGCTAAAATGTAAAGTAAAATACAAGTACAAGTAAAAAGATAAAAAAAAATAAAATAAAATAAAATAAAATAAATGACAAAAATTTCATAATAGATTATTTCTATTTATTTGAAAAAAAATTTTTTAACAAAAATATCTATTTTAAATTTGTAATTTAAAAAAAATCACTTTCATCACTGATCTTTTTTTTTTTTTTTTTTCTGTTCGATTCCCCAGCCCTACTAGGTATTATATTTATATTTAAAGGCTCCGGTTTCCCTGCAAACCTGAAGTGGGATGAGTTGTGTAGAAAATGGATGAATAGATTGATTCAATTTTATTTAAATCACTAAAACAACATAATGTTTTTTTCCAAAGAACTATTTATAAAGAACTCTTATACACTACAAGTAGCAAAAAGCATATTAAAACAAGAATGGCCAATATTATAAACCAGCAGGTTAGCTTGACTTTTGAGCCTTTGAAATACTAGATGCCACAATTTCCAATAATAAAAACAGGGAGAAAAAAAGGCATTAAGATTCACATTTCTATCGTAGCCTCCATTAAAGAGGCTATGGTTGAGGCAGGTTTGTGTGGGTAAAATATTGTAGTATAAAATATCTAATCAATTACATTTGGGTTTAATAACACAAAACACAATCTGCAACTAATTTGGTGCATCTAAGTTTGTTTACTTTCAAGCACTGCAATATTAATTGCAGTCATATAAGTCCCATTTTTTAGTGTGATCTGGAAACGTGAGAGTGCTTCCTACAGACCAGTAGGTACTTATTTATAACCATGATGAAGATGAGCTTCAACTGGATTCATAGGCCCATTTGAGCTCATCACAATTACTAAAACAATTATTGAACCAAAAGTAAATATTTAGTTGGTGTTATTACGCTAAGTGCTAATCTTAAACAGAATAATTGAACAACCTGGAAATCAAAAGAAATAGTCTGATCAGGGATCAATGGACTCATCTGGATTCATTATTTAATCTTTCCTTAAACAGCTGATTTTGCTTTTGCTTTTTAACTCTGCTAAAAAGAAGTATAGGGAGAAACTCTGTTTAGTGGCTTTTGATTAAATCACATGATATGTATTGGATAAAATAACAAATTAACTTTTAAAATTTCTTTTTTATCTTATGCAGGCAATTCTTTTTCAGTTCATCTTTGACTTTGAAAGCGGCACCACCATGTCCTAAACTGGTATCATAAATGTTTGCACCACATTTTACCTCTTAGGAAACTCCTTTTCCTGCATTAATCAGTTGTGATACGTGACGGATCTTAACACAAGCAGCCTCAGTTCAGCATTGTGGTCATCTCTGCCTCAGATGATTCACACGTCTGGTACGACCATGTGTTGAGAAACGTTTGCATAAACTACTTGTTCTCCTCCTGCCTGCCGTGTCTCTCCGTCTCTTAGACGCAGAGAGACTGCACATATAAGGAGCTGAACTTCTCTCAATGGGAATTATGACCATATTTAGCACTGCCCGCCAACTTGTTTGTCTTGGCCAAAGGCCTCTCTAACAAGTGGTCTAAACCCCCTGAAAGCCTCCCCAGATCCAACACATAAACTTACAACATTACAGAAGAACAGCATAAACTGAGACTCAAACAGCGCCACCGCCTGACTAACACTCACCCAGTCCCCCCCAGCAACTCTGTCTCATTACATGCAATCCAATCCAGATGTGCCCAGATGTGCTTGGCTACATTTTGCCATTCCTCCTCATATTGCTCGAGAGGCATAAATGCTTGATATCTGAGGTGGACTTCTTGAGGAGGGGAAAACAAAAAAAAAAGTTTCAGAGGGAGCAAATGGGCAGCTGAAGCAAAAGCCTTTTTTCTATTTTCCTTGAACTCTGTGGCTTTTTCAAATAGCAGCGTTGCTCTGGGCTATTTCAGGGCCTTTCTGACAGAAGCACTCTTAGACACAAAGAGGCAGCTTCTCATAATGTTGTTCTAAGAGTGGAAAAAAAAGCATCAGTCTGTAGAAAAGAAATACTCCCTGATGCTGGTCAGAGTCTTCCTTGATGCTTCCAAAGGGGGACTCTGCTGAACACAATGTGGCTTTTATCTTGATGCTCAACTTGTTAATGTATACGGATGGAGAAGCCAGCTGTGGGTCCTTTTAAATCTAATTTGCAAAGAATTTATTGAATTTGCAGGACATGCATGAAAAACTCAGACTGTCAGGCAGATGTTGAGTAGTGCAGTGGTCCATGTGTTGTGTGTTTGTGCATGTGTGGCCTTGGTGAGAGGGTAAAAAAAAAAAAAAGCATTTATAAATTTCCAGAATTCAAGCAAGCAATAACAACATGATGGATCAGTGCAACAGATTGTAAAGGATCTCTTTTAAAGTCTTATTTCTTACAATGAAATTGTTACATTTGGTTTATTTCATTGTGTATCTTTGTGTTGAAATGGTTTCAAACTCTGGTCATTTCATGTGAGAAAGGAACTGAACTCTTTGAGTGCCAGAATGAACAGCGACCTTATTTCCTCTGTTAGGGCACACCACCCCTTCCCACAGATCTCCAAGATATCCTAACATGTAGTTAGAAAGCATAAAACAGAGAACAGCCCTGTTACTTACCCAAATCCTCCATGATATGGTCTCAGGCGTTTGTTTTCCTCTTTGTAACTCAACACGGGCAGCATTAAGAAGCGGTGATGGACGTGGATCAAAGCTGGATACACGTCTTTTGTCTGCGTCGGTCCTGAATAACTTCTTGGACACCGTTATCCGCCGAGAGAACAGGAGGGGAAAGAGGAGGAGGAGGAGGAGGAGGAGGAGGAGGAAGAGGAGAGGGAGGGCGTCCCGTTTCTTTCTACTCTCTTCCTGTTTAATGCCTACCAGGACTGTAGACCGGAGAAGGCGTAGTTCAGTGAATGTGGTTACAAGCCCGCAGAATTCCCCCGACGCAACACGTCATCCCGAACATTCCTGCTCCATATTTGGGGCAGAAAATTAAGGAATTTAAAGTGTTATGAACCGTGAAAACCACGAGCAAACGTGCCGCTAATGGGAGGAGGTATTTTTGAAGTTGTTTTTTGTTGGTGGGTTTTTTTTGTTTTTTTTTTACTGGAGTGTCCTTCACGGGCCGACAGCTCGTTTAAATAGTGGGGCGCGTGAGGAAGAGCAGCAGTTTCCACTCTTCATCAAGCTGCTCCCCTCAAATAGTAATGGGCTGTAATTCATAAAAAAAATAGCATAGAGCAGCCTACAAAATATAACAAAATTATCCATTGTAAATTTAAATATTATATTTATATATTTCTCTATATTTGATTAATCCAGATGTTTTTATTTGACTAAATAAATAACCCAAAGACACAAACAAATAAACGTTAAAGGTTAAATAAATAAAAATGTCGGTTTAACATATCACCCAATATTCACATAATACAATGCAGTTTTTTTAATTTTAGCTTCAGTGATATTCATTCATCCCTGTGACTTCCAGTGATTTCTGACCACGAATAACAGCTGAAAAATATCAGATTATTATAAGATCATTTATACAGGCTAGCCATTTGGATTAGTCCACCTTGAGACATACAAAACCATAAATTTGCTGTAGTTTATACGTTTCTCACAATGACGTGTGGTCCCCCAAGAAGGGATAGGCTCCCAACTTTTTGACCCCTTTATTTTTTAAAGTAGCCCAGAAAATCACTGTTTCAGAAAAAGTGACGATTTAGTTTAACAAAAACATCCATCAGTAGCCTATTTGCTTATTGTCATATAATATCAGCTGGTTCAGATATAAAATAACTAAACCAATAGTGACCCACAGACTAGTGAGAGACAGCTATGCATTTTATGTGAACTATTCCTTATTCCATCAGCAAGTGGAATCATTTCACGTTTATGTGGACCCCAGCAGTAAAAAAAAAAAGAAGAAAAAAAAAAAAAAAAAAAAAAAAAAGAAACAGGGGACGCACTTGTTTTCAACATCTTCATCAAACGTTGTACTAGTGTTGTTTTAAGGGCTAATTTCCCCGGAAAGTTTTCTATTTGACTGTCATTTTTTACAAAGAATTGATTGCTGATAAATTATGTCATCTTAAAATGAAACATAACAATAATACTTAGACTTTTTTAATTTGCCTACTTGTAAAAATCTAATCATTTTCACCCTTCTGAATCATAACTAGTCAGAAGACACCCTGGTGGATGGAAACAGTGCACCCATGTTCAGAAGGAACACATGTTCATACAGATCTGCACATCACACTACTAACTCGCCACCTTTTAATAAATTAATTCTGAAATTTTCCTGGGTCACATCTATAACATGTCCTAACAGACAGTTTTGAGGGTTGAGAGGGAAACAGATCTTGAAAACAGTGGCATGGTGGTGGTAGAGGGGGGTGCTGGGTATCAGACTGATATAAAGGCTATATATATATATATATATATATATATATATATATACACACACACACACACATCTTTATGTCTACGGTCAGGCTAAAGCTTACAGAGCTGCACCAGTGTAGCATCGGTAACACTAGTCGAGTTGCTGGTCAACGTACATTTGTGGGGATGTTTTGAAGTGTAAAAGCAGGCATTACAGGGGTATCCTCCATGCTGACTGAAAAATAGTGGGTTTACTCCGTGTACCCTGGACTACACCTCTGGTTTCTCAAGTTGGCATCCGAGAGCCTACATCAGTGGTGCCCAACCCATTTTCTTTAAGGACCCCCTTCATGCACATACTGAAAAGCCATGAACCCCGTGCCCCACCCCTTGCTGAAACCATGCATGCTTTCATGCTTTCAAAAGTGAGATTTCCAGCATCAACAATATATCCTGGCTGAGCCCTGTTTTTCAATCCAGCTAAAGTTAAATTAAAAGCATGCAGCCTCACTTTTACATCTTAAAACAGGGGCAATGTGTGGACATTAATCACAATGGCTCTGAATGTTCAAAACCTTATTGACCCCCCGTGCTCTTTGGAAATGCCCTTGAGGAGTCCCAGACCCCAGGTTGGGAACCACTGGCCTACATCATGATAAGTCTCTTGTTGCACCACTATGAAAACATATTATTCAGAAATCCAGACCAACACAAATGTACACATTGTTGATTTCTGAACATCTGATTAAACACATTTATGAAAAAGCACAGTTCGAGCAAAAGAATTAAACTACTTTGACATTTATGTGGAGACATTTTTCCCAACATTCAGCAGCTCCGATGATTCAAATTTTAACACGACTGCAGGAGAGGTAACCACTGTGCATGCTAGGCTACATTGCAGCCTACTGGGATAGTAAATTAAATTTAGTAACAGTATTTAATTCCACTTGTGTTTTTTCTTGCTATATAAAGCTAGTTTTTGATAGAACGACTAATGTTGAATTTGTAGGCGCCACTATTTTGTAACATTTAGATTAGATAAATAATCCAGTGTGCCTGTTTGATGTAACCTATGCAAACATGTGTTTTTCTTTTCAGAAATGCTGACAAGGCGACTTTCATCTCCCCTGCGTATACTGACACAAACCTGTTCCAAACAAAAATTAGCCAACGAAATAAAAAACAAAACAGGAAAAACCTTTTAATTAGGTAAGCTCACAGTTACAAGCTATGTTTGTGGGACTGGGGGAGTGGGGGTGGGGATGGCATAATGTTGGTGACTTGATGTAACATTTACAAAATTAACACAACAAAAATGCTCCTCATGTGTTCACTCTATGTCATAGAGAAAATGTCCTCTGACCAAAAACATCCCTCTGCTCTCCAAGAGGTGCCTGTGTTTGGTTTCAGTGCATGATACACAACAGGCTGACAAATAAAACATACTAAAGAAACACAACGACGACAAAAAATAAAAACAAACAAAAAAATGAACTAAGCAAGATATGCTTTCCAAGTATGAAACTGAATCAGAAACGTACAACAAAAACTGTGCAGATCAGACGGAGTAAACAAATCCATGGGCGATCTGTTTCTGTGAAAATAAAGCCTTTTGTTTTTTAAGTTGTTCATGCAATTTGCTAATTCAAATACTGATCTCTTTACCCATGCATGTTATTTCTAGAGAACTGCGACACACATCTATGCCTCCGTTTCCAAAACGTTAAAGGTAATAATTATAATAACTCAAATACACACTTTGACACACACTCATACTTTCCAGACCAACTTTTCACTCAGAAGTCTGAGCCAGTTGGTGCTTCAGAGCAATTTCAAAAAGCAGGACAGCATGTGGTGTGGAAACCAGTTTAACGAAAAATCATTTGTGAAGTAAACTGGGGAGGGGAGTGAGGATATGATAGCATGAAGGTAACATCAACAGGCTTAGTCGCATGTAATGTTACCATCTATTAAATTCAATTATATTACATATCCACCATCCCATGACTTCTTCACTGCAGTTAATCCACGCACACCCACTCCCATCCTTCAATGCCATCACTGCACTGCCTGCTCATTGGCAGTGCTACCGGAGTCCTGAGGCTTCATCACATCAGGGAGTTCTGGGGGGCTGGAGAAGGCCTCGACGTGCAGCTGCTCAAACATCTCATCTGGAGGACAGAAGACACAGGGAAACATGAGCCCCATCGTGGCTGCATAAGTCATGTCAAGGAAGTAGATAGAGACTGAAAACTGATAATTTACCTGGAGGAAAATAGTTATTCAAGACAATTTAAAAAAAGTATGTCTGAGAGTAACCTGAAGGGAACAAATTAAAGCTGAACAACAATGGGACTTGGAATGTATGTCAGCATGTTTCAGTACTAGTCAGCAATCTAAAACAGATCTAACCTTTAAAAGTCATACTAAACTGGTTTAGTGAAAGAAGGAACAAAAAAAGCTAAAATTGCACCAAACAATCCTCCAGTTAAATCCATCATTCAGTGATGCCGAAATCAGGGAATTGTCCATCTCTCAGATGCATGAAAAAAAAAAAAACAAATCTGTGTTACCGCAACATTTTAAACTACATCCAACTATGAAAAAAGTACGCCAACTGAGGTTTTATGAGGCAAATACAATCAACTAGAGTGCAAAAGCAATGTGTGAAGTGAAGTGTGTTTAAGAAACCAAATATTCTGTACCAACCAGCAAACGGGCAAAACCTCACGTACACTTACTGATGGTTAATTAATCACCTGCATCTGATTAGTGGATCCTGTCTGCTACCTACACTTTAATTACCACTTTAGAGAGGGTGTATTTAGTTTTCAGCTAATTGTTTCCACATTTTCAACTTTTATCCTTGTTCAACAAACCAGACAGTGTGATGTTGTGTAGTGGGAACATTTCACATTGTTTTAACAACCTGAGAAGAAAATAAGGATTTTTTTATCCTTATGCACAAAACAAAAAAAACAAAAAAAAAGCTGTAGGAGGGTGTATTTTCATTCTACATAAACTAACTTGTATCAGTAATATTTGTAGACTATATATGGTCCTTTTATTTATCAGAAGCCACCAAATATGATTTAAAACACTGTTTTTAGGGTTTTCTGTTATTTTGTAGCATCTGGTACCATTTACTTCTTTTTTTAGCAGCTACTCAGCAGGGATTCCATGTGAGCTGAGTCAAGTTGAAAATGTGACACCCCAGTCATGACAACAACTCCCAGAACCAAGCCAAACTCTGTTGTACTTTTCCAGAGTTTTTCATCTAGCCTCCTTCAGCCTTCTCTGGCTTCCTGCTTTTACCTCAATGCCCTTTAATGTTATGTCATGATTATGTCGCATCATGGGACATTTGGGCATCCTTGCTATGACAGCACAACCCAAACTGGCACTCAATTACAATGGAACCGTAATGATATCCAGACAACCTGAATGCACCCATTCTACCTCATTCTAGTGCTGCTGCTAGTCCTGGACTTATACTGCAGTTTTGTCTGTATATGTGTCTGTATAGTAGGTCACTTGAGTTTTGCACTAATTGTTGTACATTTAATGTGTGGGACTATAAGTCTTATGGAACAGCATTTTGTCCCTCTTCATACTCTGTCAGTCACAGGATGACAATAAATCTTCTTGATTCTGCAGTCAAGACTATTAGAGCCAAGTCCAGTCGAGAAAAGCCAAGTGACAAGAGACTATAGAGCAGGAATGTCCCACTCAGGTCCTCGAGGGCTTACGATCCTGCAGGTTTTCTAGCTCTCCCTGTTCCAATAGACCAGACTCAAATGAATCATTGTGCAAAACTTGGTAGGCTGATGGATCCATTTTTTTGAGTGAGGTGTATTGGAGCAGGGATTTGTTGAAAACTTGCAGGATTGTGAAGCTAGAAGACAGACTTTAGACACTCCGCTATGCAGAAAAAAAAATTAAACTGCAAAAAAAAAAAAAAAACCCATAAAATTAATTTGTCTAGCTGTCATTATTAATTTGAATTTTAAGCACAAATTTCCTAAGCTAAAGTAAATGCAGAGAAATTGGGACAACTAACAAACATTTTCCATCTCTTGCAGCATTCCTTTCCTCACAAAACCCCTAACACAACATATCGACTGCATCACCAGTCAGAAAAATTAGAAAACAATTATTGCTGAAACATTGCTGTTCTTTCCTCGCACACAAACAGCAGTGGAAAAAACGCACCATTTATACGGAAAGCCAGACCAACTGTAGCTGGTGCTTGAGGTCTGGCGGTCTGGTTGGTAAATCCACAGTCCCCCAGTGTTTTGCTGTCCTCTAGCAACTGATCATCCTGTAGAAAAAAAAGTTGTAGATGTCAGAAAAACTCCCAAAAAAGACCTGTAAGTGAAGGAATCTGCATCAATTAATTTAATTATGTTTCTCTGATATTTATTAAAAGAATACATTTAATCAAATCACTCTCAAGCAAGACGTTTTAGAGAGGTATGATCCACAACATAAAATTTAACTAAACAATAACAACATGCTCCCTGATCCTTTAATACCTCTCCTTAAACTCACTTTGTAGAGCCGCTGGTCTTCAGGTGGTCTTTTAAGTATTCCTTCAACAATTCGCTTCAGCTCATAGACAGTGGTGGATTCCTTGGCATCTGTGAAGATGGTGGTCTTGTGACGCCGGATCATTAAGAACACATCCTAGAAAACAAAAGTTGCATAACTATTTGTCAACAGTGAATTGGATTCCTGTTTCAGATTAAAACTAAAGCAAATAAAGAATGTGATCCCACAAGCTATGATGTTCTGTGGGGATGCCACTTATCAAAAACTTGGCAGTAAAACTACTTTGGTGTAATTTTAATAAGGTGTGTAAACCATCAAAACCAAATATCCACCTAAGAACTCTTTAATGTGCCTAATCTGAATGAAGATAACGACTTTTATAGCAGTATTTCAGTGAGAATGTCCTTTAGATCTACTTACAAATAAAAACTTTATTTGAAAAAAAAAAAAGCAGTCACTTTTTCTTCAGAGCTGGGCTGCATTTGAAAACTCAGCATTCTTTGTAAAAGCCAGTAATTAATGAATAAATTATCTATTGATATGAAGGGTTGGATATTAACTTATTGAAACAAAGCTGAGTTTGCGGAACAATGTTCACCGTTATGTTTGACTATTCTGGATATGTAAACATATAATATTGTTGTTTGGGATTTTTCTTCTTATTTTAAGAGTTTTGTTTGCTTGTATGTCAGTAATGTAAGTTCTAACCTTATAAGGGACAAAAGATAGAAATGATCTTGTAGTCTTATGTTACATGATAAAGTTTATTTATAAACTGAGTACTTTCCATGGAGTTCTGTGTAATGGTAGTTTTCCTGCAAAGTTTATCCTGTTTTCTTTTCAGCCAATCTTTAACCAGGAATCCAAAATCCAAACCTAAAAACAAGAAATCATATTCTCCTGCATCATTGTTTTGGTTTTTTCTCACTCTCTCACAAGTAAGACTACCGGTAATTCAGTGGCATGCATGGTCAGCACCGTCAAAATGACCAGACTTCATTACATTTTTCAGGCCGCAAAACCATCAGAAACTGAGTGACCCAGTGGACCCTTGTACCGATGTGAAAATTTACATCATACAATCCTTGTCCACTAGGGAAAATATAAAACATGAAATTGCTTTACACTGCATATCACTATGTAGGAATTAAAACTTCTGTGCCCAGTTGCTCATGAAATTGCACTGCAGTAACAAATTATTAGAAAAGACTGCAGTCAAAGAAACAAAACAGTCAGTAAATATTCATAAAAACATCTCCGAACGCATAAAATTAAATAAAATTTAAAAAAAAAAAAAAAAAAAAACACCTTTAAAAACAGACCGATCAAAAATTGTTTGGGTTTACAGAGAGAAAAAACCAGCAAAATGCTACTGAATGAACAATATGATGGAGTGTTGAATAAATGATTTATTATATTTATTCCTCCTATAGAAAGCTCTCCTGAATGGTCTACACAGGAGTGTCAAACTCCAGTCCTTGAGAGCCAGTATTCCGTCAGGTTTTTGCTGTTTCCCTGCTCCAGGACACCTGGTTAAAATTAAATCGATCCAATAGCTTCTTGTCAACTTATTATTTTATTTCAATCAGGTGTGTTGGAGCGTGAAACAAAAGAAAACCCTGCAGGATGCCAGCATTCCAGGACTGGAGTTTGACACCTGGGAGCTACTGTGGTCTGTGGGAGATGCCGATATTCATCATGGAGGGTATGGGAGGGATCTGCGGCTGTCTTATTTGCCTGTTCAAGGGTGTGTAGAGACCAGCCATTGAAGAATCTGCTTAAATTTTAAATAGATCAACTTTATCTAATTATATGTATGCACAAGAATAATAAAATCTTCTAAAAGTGCATTAAGTTGAGGGCATAAGTTGAATGCCCAAGGAAAACAAGACAAGTGCTAATGGTTTTATTACTTTGGGGTTCCTCAACTCCAGTCCGTAAGGGGCCACTTTCCTGTAGGTTTTTGTTGTTATCCTGCTTCGATATCCACTATTCTAATTCAGCACATTTCCTAAATCCTACATTTTCAGATTCTGCGAGACAAACCACTCATTTGGGCCAGGTGCATGCAAGCATGGAAACCTGCTAAAACCTGCTAGATAGTGGTCATTGAGGAGTGAAGCTCAAGAACCCTGGGTTACTCTCTCATATGAAATTAAATTAACTCCATATGACAGATTATAACTGAACGAATGAGTCAAATTAGTTGATGATCATTACTATCTGCTGCTACAACAGTGTTGGGTTACTCTTGGTCACCTAAAGGGAAAATAAAAAGAGATTGAAATAGCACAGAAGTGTTAACCATATCAGGCAAATATGTTGATCCAGTAAGGAAAATTTACTGAAAGATCTTAATTAAATGACATTAGGAATGGTCACTTAGAACCTGACTTTTGTATTTATCCCTGATATTTAAGACAATTCCACCATAATGTTATGAAATGCTGAAATGCAATCATTTGTAGATGGAAATTTGTCAAAAATGGAAATAAAACCACAAAAAAATAACAACAACAAAAAAAACTAAGTTTTGTAGCAAATGTCATCAGGACGATTTCCCGGATTACTGCTCGGTGAGTCAAAATAAACAACTCAAATACGGGTAATTCATTGATGAGGTAGTAAATATATCTAGCAGATTCGAAGAAGAAGTAGCTATGTGCTAGCGAGACATAAGCATTGGATACCCAGTTGAAATAAGACCAAACAGCTAGGATAACAAAGGTTATAAGTTAAGGAAATATAGTAGAATGTTTTAAACTGAACAGATAAGCTTGTTGAATAAGTTTAGTGGCAAATGTTATATCGTCTGAAAGATTAGCCAAGCTAAGCTACCTTGTTAGCAATTCCTCCAGTTACAGATTAGAGAGCGAAGCTAATACAGCAAGCTTAGCTTTAGCAAGCTAACAAAACAAAGTGAAATGAACATTTTGGTAGCCTTTACGCATTGAAAGACATCGCTAAACACAAATTCAGGGTTTGTATATAGACATTAATGTCACAAAATAATGGATTTATAAATGAGTAAATTACCATTTCAAGTGATCAGCTAGCTAGCCAGTTGCGCCAGCCCTTTGAGTTGTGCCGTATATCCACAGACTGCACTGCTTGCGTATTTTACGTAATTCACGTATCACTCTGAATTCATGAAAGCCAACGACGCAGCGCCGAGTATGTTTTTATGAATTTGGCGCGAGGTGACTCCAAGCCTGGAATATACGCGCAGCTTGGGATACAGCGACTTTCTGAACCACTTGTTTTTTGAACTGCCGTTAAAACTGGATTATGATCGGTGAGATGGCGTTATTAATTATACTCAATGTTTAAGTATCAGTTACGTGTAGCTATTTGCAGGGTTATTAGCCAGCGACGTTCTGTGATGTTGGTCCGCCCTTGGAAATGTTAGCCTAAATGTATTTTTCTGAGGTGCCGTTTGTCAGTGCTAGCAAAAAGTTAGGTAATATTATTCTTTGACATACTGTTCATATTGCTCATAGGAAAGGGGGAAAAATAAAAACCAAATTTTAAAAAAAGAAGCTTTAGAGTAATATTGACATTGTTTACTTTTTACAGTTGATTCTGATAGGTGTTCGTAGTTGTGGATGATCATAAAACAGTGGACCAACAGTCATTGGTATATAAAGATGTTTTGCACGCTGGAACAAAACAGCTAGGTGTATTAATGTGATTGGCAGTTGTTATGCAACCATATGTCTTCAGATATTTTTTTCTTTCTGCATAACTGCATTATTTCTGCATTATATATATATTATTTTTTAAAAATGTACTTTTTGTATATAATTGCATAATAATGAATTATTTGGAGTCATTTTAAATTTTCTCAATGTTAGGTGTTTATTTGATGACTTATTGTTTATTTTGTGACTACTTATGGTTGTTTTGGGGTCCTTTTTTTTTTTTTATCACTTTATGGCGCGTTATAGTGATTTTCTGTCACATTGAGTTTTTGTGCATGTTCCTCATGATTCTGCATCCCTTTTTGGTTGTTTTATGTCTGCCTTTTGGTGTGCTTGCATCTTGTTTTCTGTCACATTTTATTTTGAGTATCTATGGGATACTCATTCAATTTCTGGAGAAAGACCAGAGAGGCCCTGGACCTGTTTTCAACAGGTCTGTTCACTAATCTGTCAATGCTAGTTAGACCTGTATGTTTGCATAAGGGTTTTCCTGAAAACATTAAGGAGATTGTAAAGGTACAATTTAGACAAAACCTCTAAAACCAGTTAAACAAGATGTTCAGAGTGACTGATCCCTTAACAATTGAATGTCATCATGTTTCTGTCTTATTTGACATTCGTAATAAATAAATTATTGCCATCACAAGTTTTATTTTAAAAACAGGAATGTTAACTTTGTCTATAGTTGACACCTACATTTAAAATGAAAAATTATAACTAATTGAGCATTTACTCACAGAAGGATTCTTTTAGATTAGCATGTTTTTTTTCCTTCAGCAGAAAAGAGACACTGACTGAGCATCATTTGTGTCAGTGATATATTGACTAGTATCCAATATTCCCATGCTTAAAGGTTTTCTTTTGCATGTTGCAGCTTGCTGTCTTCATAAAACACAATTGAAGAGATCCCTTCACAATGTCGGTTGCAGTGGAAACAACAGTGTCCAGATTGCCTCTCCCTCTCCCAGTCCACTTCTCCCATGCTGAGCAGTCATTCTCCCTCAAAAAGCGTCGACTCCCCTTTTCTTCATCATCTGGGTCCAACTCCCCTTGCTCTTCCCCTGCTCGACTCTCACACAGTCTCCCCCCACTGCCACCATCAAAAGGATGTCCACCACTGAGCAGGATGTTCCACCACCATCCATCCCCATGGACACCCTTGTCTCATTCTCTTAGTAAATCCCCTCCTCCAAATTCTGTATATGATCCTCATAAACACAAGTCTTATTTCAGTCAGTGCTTTACTAATTTGGGCCTTCTGGGAAGAGGATCCTTTGGAGAGGTCTATAAGGTTAGTACGATGAAGATTTGTGTGTTTCTGCATGTAAAAGCGGCTTATAAGTAGGTTATCTTACGGCTTTCTTTCAGTAAGAAAATTGGAAATTCAGCATTTAAAGCACAAGAATTTTGTGGGAAAGTTGGATAAGATATAAAAGTTTAAGGCAAGATATATTTATAACTGAAAGCTTAAAATTAAGAGATTGATCTTAATTGTTCTTCTGTTTCTGTTAAAAAAATAAAATAAAATTGGACATTGGCTCCAGTTTCGAGGGAGTTAAGTTGCACAACAAGATTTTCCCAAAATATCCTCTATGTTTGAGCAACAGTGTTGTGGTTTTCCAGCGGGTAAAAGCTTACATTCTGATTTATACATATCTGAAATCCTTCTTTCCTTACTGGGATAATAAATCTCAGGTTTCAACATCTGAAGAGAAGACAAGACTTGGATGTTTTCTGTCTTCTAGGTACAAAGCAACGAGGATGGCTGCCTATATGCAATCAAGCGCTCCGCTCAGCGTTTCAGGGGTAACAGTGAGAGGAACCGAAGTGTTAGGGAAGCCCGGAACCATGAACGCATTTGTCCTCATCCTCACATCCTGAATTTCGTGGCAGCCTGGGAGGAAGCTGGCAGACTGTACATTCAGACAGAACTGTGTAGCACCAGTTTGCTGCTTCATGCTGAGAACAAGCCCCCTGGTCCAGGTTTGTAGAACAGTCATAATAATAATAATAAAAAAAGACTGAAATCGATTATGTTTCCACACATGTAATTTACATACTTGTACTTTTGTTTGAAACACACCTATCCAGATGAGCCTGCTGCGTGGTCCTACTTGTGCGACCTCCTCTCTGCACTACAGCACTTGCATTCTCATGGTTTTGTGCATTTGGACCTCAAACCCGCCAATGTTCTCATAACCAACTCTGGTCGTCTCAAGCTGGGGGACTTCGGACTGCTGCTGGAACTGAACCCGACAAATGCAGAACCCCCTTTGGGAAAAGTTAAAGATGATGTCCAGGAGGGAGATCCTAGATACATGGCTCCTGAGCTTCTCCGTGGAGAATATGGACCTGCTGCAGATGTTTTCAGGTACCCACAGAAAAAAATTACAAGAAGAAACGATATTCTGAAAAAGTCTTTTGAAGTGTGGTCTAAAAATAATGATATATTTTTCTTATTAAGTTTGGGTGTTTCCATTCTGGAGCTTGCCTGTAATATAGAGGTTCCAAATGGTGGCGAGGGGTGGCAGCAGCTCAGACAGGGACATCTTCCCTCAGAGGTGACAAATGGTGAGATCCTTGTTTTCCCCAAATATATTAATATTTGTAAAAAGATTTGTATTTTAATACTTTGATCTGTGCTCGAAGGCCTGTCTGTTGAGCTACAGTCAATCCTACAGATGATGCTGGCACCAGAACCATCTGCGAGACCAACTGTGTCTGAGCTTCTTGCCCTTCCTTCTGTTAGAAAACACAAGTGGAAAAGGCATATTTATCTTCTAGCTGCTGAAACCATGTTGACACTGGCCTCATTGTGCCAGGTAATGGTTACTGTAAGCCTTTTTACTCATATTTACAATGGAAATTAATGCATGAAAAGCAGAGAGTCGTTAAGAGTAACTTTGCATTGCCAACCAGCCTTAATATATTTTTCCGTTTCATTTTCCCTTACAGTTGGTGATGTGTTTTGGCTGCAGACTCTTGTCCTCCATTCACTTGCCCTTCTTCCCCAATTGGAACAAGCCAGTGCCCTGCACACCTCCTAAGGACAGCTGGGATGGTGATCTGACACTGCCTCTCAGTAATATGCATACGGACCAAGGAAGTCCAGAGGATGATGCTGTTTTTCTGCATCACACAGACCCAGAACTTTCACCCTCTTTCTTGCAAAGGTTGACTTTTTGCTCTAAAAGTATGATGATTCTGTTATAGTCTGAAGGCATAAAATATATACTATATATACACATTTTGACCATTGCCTTTGCTTCAACTTGTAGTTAAAATGGTTCATTCTTGTTTATTCCTCCCTTATTTGTTGTCTCTCTACTTTTCCACAGAGTCAAATCTCGACTATCTGTGGAAAGCACATCCACTCCTCTTCCAGGTTCACCAGTAGGTACCCGTCAAAGTCCTGCCCATACTTCCACTTGTTCAATTCTAGGTGACTGGTCCTCCTGTAACTTGGCTCTGACCCCCTCCAGCATTCATTCAAATGCTTCTTGTCACACCCTCACACCCAGCGCAAGCTCAATACTTACCGAGCGGTATACAGGCTCTTCATCCACAAAGTCCTCAGAGCGATGTCGTCGAAACTGGGTTCAGACAGATGAGGCTTTAGTCCGAGCCAACTTCGAACCTAAAAACCTGCTTAGTCTGTTTGAAGAAACAACTCTTAAAGAGTAGAGGGACAACCATGAGTATAAAACTTCCATTTTACATTCATGGGCAAAGTTTTTCTTCACTTTGAAATGTGAAAAAAGATGACCTAATGCATGATGTTTAATATTTACTTTGTATGAAGCGTTGTCTGTAATATTTGTTCTCCATCAGATTCTTTTAATAGTATTTGAGAAGGGGCTTGAGGGAAAATGTTTGATTATATAACCAGACCTTACCGCACTTTTATGTTTGTGTAAATGCAATCTGTTGCTGAAATGGCTTGATTTATATTTGAATAAGTTATAAGAAACCTGTCAAACTGTAATTTCACTTGTCAGTTACAAAATAAAGACTGCGGGAAACAGTCAAAAATTGTGATACTTGTTATGATTACTAAGCAGCACAAACACAAAGTGTGATGGGTCTATTTTGTTATCTTGAGTCATCTAGTAATACCCCAAGGGATTTAAACCTAAGGGACATGAACAAATCCCTGGAATAAAATTAGTTTGCTCTGTGTTTTTACCACTAGGTGTCAGTCACGCATTACATGCTGAAAACCAGAAACAATGTCTCTTGTCTTATTGTGGACATGATGTTCTTTTCCTGAAACATATTTAAATCTGGCCATTTACTACAAAGACAGCCGAAGCATAAAGGTGCCAAATAAACACATAATTTAAAATAATATGTAAATGTGCTGCAAGTGGCCAAGAGATGACACTTTATAAATCATAAAAAAACACTTATAAACCATTCAAATTCCATTATTGCACTGAAAATTATCAGAAAGTGGAATTAGAGTCTGTATTTTATATAAGTGGTTTGCACATCGTTGATTATTTTTATAAGTTAAACACATTAAACCTAGAACTTCCTCATGCTGTTTTATGAGTCCATAATGAGCCCTGTTCTGTTAGATTTATTCCATTTTAAGAATATATTTAACATGACAAAGTTTAAAACAACTGGAAGTCAAATATATAAAATAACATGAGAACTATATACATTATGAAACAATTAAAAAGAACAAGAAAACTGATTTAGGAACAACAATTTAGGTTATACATGGAGAACTGAAAAAAATCTGAATGATGAATTCTAACTTTATTCACGGAATATACCCTGTTCAAGTGCACAACGTGGTTAAAAATGACTCAATATGTGTTTGCAGTGCAGGCAGGAACAGAGTACATTTAGACACACTGTAAATTTAAAACTTTCTGAGAAAAATTTTATACAATCTTTGGGTAAAACTCTTGGCAGGTCAATTAAAAGATTAATTATGTCTTTTAGACAATTTTAGAAACATTTTGCATGGAAAGTTGCCTCCCATAGCTGAATGTTAGGAGAAGGAGGAAATCAGTATAATGTTTATCTATCTATAATTATTGATAAAGTTCCCTTCTTCCAGAATTAAAAAAACAAACAATATTTTGCTTTTGGTTTTGATCATGCAAATCAGGGTCTGTAGAATGTATTTAGTTACCTGTCGAGTCCGTCTTCGCACTCAAATGAGATGCATAAACTACACAACCTTTTAAATTAAATGCCCTCCGTACTCACTGATTTGTTTTGTTCACTTAAAAAAAACCTCACTTGATTTTGATGTCTATAGATTTGTAAAATGCAATTTCTTTACAATGTGTGTTATCGACTATAGACTGGAAAACGTTCTGGAAACCCTTTTTTCTAATATTTTTATTTAATTGTAAAACAATAAATTTCAAAATAAAAAACAGAATATCATAAATGTTACGGTTGCATTCAGATTAACAGTTGTACATGTTCAATACAACAGAAAAGTAGACCAAAAGGCGTAAATAAATGTAATAAAACGTGTAAAGCCTTATCTTCTTATTTTAAAAAAATAAATAAATAAAACAAAATAAATAAAAAAATTACACCGGATATGAATCTTTGTACTTCCGGAAGTTACATTTTGTTTTGTTGAATCAGACAGTCTGTTGAACGTAGAGATGACAGTAAAGTGGGCTATCGTAAATTTCGATTCATTTTTAATACACACAATTGCCAGTTATATTATTTAATAATTATTTTAAGCACAGACTTTGCCGACTCTCAAACTAATTGGCCGGTTTCTTTCACGTCTCTTATGCTAAAACGGCATAGAGTAACGTATGGAGTTAGCTTACATAGCTAACATTAAATGTCCGCATTAACAACACTAAAGACACGGAAATCAGGAACTGATTCAACCACAATGTTAAACATGTTGAACTAGGGGACTAGTACAAGTTTGACTGTGGTTGTAACAGGCGTGTGTGATTTCGTATTTCTTTGAAACTGGCATCGACTTCTGAAACGATTCCAGGTAAGATTTAACTGAATGAACCCATTCATCCATTCACCCATTCATTCATCATGCCATCCAAAATAAATATGAGTCAAGCTAACTGGCTGTGTCTTTTATCATTTGGCATTAAAGTAAAGAGCTGAGTCCTTGTTTGAATTGGCTCCCTGTGTTCAGCTATCCCTCTGTTGAGTGGTTGTTTGTTTTCTTCAATCTAGAGTTCATTGCAGCCCTCACTGCCCTGAACTGCACACAAAATGTTGTTGTTTTTTGTTGTTTGTTTTGTTTTGTTTTGTTTTTTGAGGTTGTGAAGTCTGGTCCTTAAGATGAGCCAGTCTGATATGGTGAAGGTATTTGATTTTCGTTAAAAGAAAAAAGGCACACACTTTTGAGGACCATAATGTAAAAAAAAGAAAAAGTCTTAGAGAATTTAAGGGGTTTGAGCATGGTGGTGTGAATCTGGTCATTTATGTCCAAGCAGAGAAACCTCAACATAGAAAGACTGAGGCAGCACTGTTTCAGCTATACCACTGAGTTAAACATTTCTTAATCTCAACAAAAACTATTGGTAATGATTACTCTAGTAGAAATCAAGTGATCCCTGACTGTCAACAATGGTTGAAGACTTAAACGTCAGTGGCTGCACGGGTTTCATTAGCGTATTCTCCCACTATCTCCATCAGAACTGAGGAAATTTCTCTAGTTGAGAGTGAAATGTGTTAAAAAAAAAAAAAAAAACTAAACCCAGACCAGTGCTTGACTGTTGACTGTTGGTTTGACTCAACCCACACTGGATAGGAGAAGCTGCCTTTTAGTACATATATACATGAGGAGATAAAGTTTAATGCTAATTTTTTTGTTTTGTATGTATCTGATATTTTCAATCATTTTTATAGGACATGGTTATCAATCCACAGTTTCTTACCCCTGATTTTAATTTCAGAATGTCAAAACTGGAGCGTTTAAATGCCCGTGTGGCCAAACTGATGTCTGAAGCTGTGCAGGAGGTCCTGGAGGTGGTGAAGGAAACCGTGTCAGAGTACCAGCAAAAAACTGTCAGAACACAAAGAGAGAACGAGAGTCTCAAGAAAAGACTGCAGGAACTTCAGGATAAGATACCCAAAGAGAGCACAGGTAGGCTTAAGAGTTATCATCTAAAAGTAATTCCTTTCAAGTTTATTTGTCAAATTTACGATGAGCACTCAAATAGTTGTAAACACTCTTTTTAATTTTTAAAAAAAAAAAAATGTTTACAGTTCTGCCTCCAAGTGAGCCTTTGGCTGAAGAAGGAGATGATGCACCGCATCATAAGAAAGATTTGAACCATAATTCTGCTGTCACTCTCACTGAAGAAGAACTGACAAATAACCACAAAGATCACCATGGCATAAAACAGGAATCCAAAGAACAGGACAGCCACAGTGATATTCAGTCACAACCTGAACACTGCAGAGCCCAGCATGATGTGCAATCCAACAGAAATAAGGATGCTGTGACTGCCCACACCTCGCCCAAAGCAAACATAGATACCACTAAAGTCTCATTGAACAGTGTGTGCGATTCTTACTCAGGCTCCACGCTTGACTTACAATTGGCTTCCATTAAAAGAGAAATGGAAACAACTGAGTGCACATCCTCAGAGCAACCATCTACTCAAGAACAAAGTACTGGATGTGTTGATTTGAGCTCCAACTCTTCACATCACACCTCTGCTGAGACTCGCAGGTTGCAAGTCACAGAACCTTATGGGCTTGTCTTTGTCCATTCAAATCACACCACCCATAGAAGACAGGGTTGTGCGAAAGCCAACAGGGTTGCATTTGATGGAAGGCAAATCAGGATGGAGCACCTCAGGGGAAAAGACTTACACTTGTGCGTTGTGTGTGGAAAAACGTTCAGCAGGGTCGGGAACTTAAGAATCCACCAGCGTTGTCACACAGGAGAAAAGCCGTACGGCTGCATACAGTGTGGGAGGCGCTTCAGTCAGGCAGGGGACCTAAAGAAACACAAGAGGGTCCACACAGGGGAGAAACCATACTTCTGCAGTCAGTGTGGAAAGAGCTTCAGCAGAGGTGAAAATCTCAAAAGACATCAGAGGATCCACGTTGGAGAGACTCTGCAGTCACAGCAAGCATGGGGGGAGCGGCAGTAGTGATTCCTGGGTCTAATGATTACAAAACAATCATATCAACACAGCTGCTTAATCACTGATGATGTTTTTATGCAATGCATAATAAACTTAAAATCTGATCTCCATGATTGGTTGCAGGCTGATTAACTACTTGCTTATCGTATGACATATGTATTACACATTTAAAAGGAGTTTGCCCAGCAGAAGCAATAAATGTACTTTTTACAACCTTAAATGGCTCCATCTATGACCTTTCAGGCATATTCTTCAAAAGTTTGTTCAAGTACAATCATGTTTTGGTCTATGGTTTAATGTGGATGATCACCTTACATGTCACCTGTAAAAGCCTTTAATATTTACTCCATGATTTATTTTGGGTAAGTAATATTATATGGGTTGCATGTGTGAGGACTTGGCACACACACCCTCTTGACTTTACACACTAGGTGTTATGGTTATAAACAAATAACCCTAAAACAAAACTACTGGCAGCAATGGATGTGGGCTCACATGGTTGCATGGATCCTTGCAGATCCTGCCCATCCTCTGCACAGGCAGTTTCAGCCATTGCGCTCAGGCAGAAGATATTGCGTGCCTAAGTTTAAAACCAATAGAGTCAGAAACTCCTTCATCCCAAGAGCCATTGGATTTTTAAATGAATCATAGTTGTTAATTTGCTTCTTTTGGCGTCGCTTCATGTGCTGTGATGTTCTCATCTTACCGTGTTTCCACTGTTATTTAACTTGCCTTTTATTATTTTATTATTTTTATTGTTTGTTGTTGTTGACTGATTGCACTTTTATGCTACTGGCTGCACACAAATTGCCCTACGGGGACCTAATAAAGTATTGAATTGAATTAAAAAACAAAAGGTCATGTAAAAGTTATATATTTAGTGCTGTTTGTTCTTTATACAGCAACAGCAATGGACAGACACACATATGCTGTAACGGTTTCCTCAAACACCAGAAATCCACTGATTAAGTTAACTTAATGTTACATCAGATTCTCAATACTCAAGAAAATCCCATATATGAACTACTTTGTCAAAGCTTCACAAATCTCTTACAAATGGAAACATTGCGCTCCCAACCATGTTCTCTTATCTCAAAACTGATTCCTTCCACCCAAACAGTACACACAGTTGTTTTTGTTCATATTGAGTGCATCAAATGAATGATGTAATAAATTATAAATTGAACTATCATGAGTATTTATGTAAATTGTGGATTCATGAAGTAAACGTTAAGCTCAAAATAATTAAAGATGTGTGGATTTTCTTTTAAAGCAGGATAGGATTTTTTCTTTTAATTTTCTCAAAATGGATTTTATTACATGTATTTGCAACTTAAAATATGTGATATGTATGAAAACTAGCAACTGATTTGGAAATTTGTCACATGGAGCGACTACATCAACCTACACTTCAACACCACCAAGACAAACGAGATGTTTGAGATTTTAGGAGATTGAGGCCTAACTCAGAGCTAGTAACCATCAACAGTGACTGTGGAGTGTGTACAGATCTACAAATACTTGGGAATTCACCTAAATGACCGAGTGGAACGAATTCCCAACAGAGTAACTCTGTGTAGAAGACCAGGTAAGCTGTGCTTTCTCAGAGGGATGGCATCCTTTAACATCTGAAGATTGTTTATCACAGGGGTGAGCAACTCTGGTCCTTGAGGGCTGCAGTCCTACAAGTATTAGTTTCCTTACTGCAACACACCGGACTCAGATCAGTGGGTATTTGCCACAGATTGATGTCAAGCTCTGCACAAATCTGCTAATTAAGTCTGGTGTGTGTCAGGTGTGTTGCAGCAGGGAAACTCCAAACACTTCAAGAAACGGAGCTACTCACCCCAGATCTATCAGATTTTTGTAACAAATACCTCCTTCCGTGCAGTGGTGCATTGGGGGTGTAGCGTCAGGAAGAGGGGGATCCCATATCTGAACAAATGGTTGCAGAAGATGAATTCTGTGGTGAAGGGAGGCAATGACAAGAACATTCCTAATTATCCTGTACCCTATTGCAGTGTTTCACAATCCTGGTCCTCAGGACCCATTGCCCTGCATATTTCAGAGGTAACCATACTGTAACACAACTTCATGAAATAAATGCCTTGTAAACAAGCTGGCAAAGAACTTGATGAGGAAGTTGATTATTTTGCAGCAGGTTTGTTGGGAGTTGAAAGACATCTAAGTCATTGAGGGCGGTGGGTCCCGAGGACCTGGACTGGAAAAACACTCCTCTACTGCACACTACACCATGCACTGTTTTATATTCATTTAGCTTTGCACTATTAAGCTTTTAAAATAACTTTTCCCAGTTTACTATGTTTCGAAATATTGCATGCCATTCTAGTTTAGATTTAGCTGATACGGCTGTAACTTCCTTGTTAATAACCACAAGAGCTTACTAGACATAATTAGTAATCTGGGTGACTGAACAAAGAGCAAAATAATGGAGTTTGTGTTGACAGTTTTCTTAAACTATGGTTTTACAATGATATTTGAGTGATAATAATGGGATTGTGCCAAAGAGTTTGAAATAATTTTGTTGATAAATGAGCTTCACCTTATCAGCACCATGTGTGAAGTTTAGTTTGTGTGTGTGTGTGTGTGTGTGTGTGAAAATACAATTGGGTAAATTGCAGTATTTATTCTTATTAATGTACATGCTGGATTGAGTGGTCAATCTGTACCCTGTTTGTTGTCAGCATGTGAAAGATTCTGAACCTGCACGCGCCTCTGCCAGAATCACTAAATTACATATGAATTTTTAAAAAAAATGGGAGCCAAACCACAATGAGAAATATATTTAAACTGAAAGAAAAGGCGCAGCTGCAGACAAAAACAAGCTTACAGCGATATAGACACACCGATAGTTAGACCATTAGTGAAACATGTTGAGTGTTTGCGCCGTTGACGTGGAGCTGCCCTTTCCAACCGTACCAGGAAGCAACCGACACACGGCAACACACTCCGGAAAGGTGAGTAAACAAGAAACATGTGGATATGTGAAACTTGAAAAATTCTCCACTTTTCAAGGTGTCGCTTATTTTACAACCAGAAACGGATATTGACTCAGCTTTGTTGTCGAAACTTTCACCGTTTTAAAATAACAAGCGAACTATTAATGGCGGTCTGTTTGGCAAGTTTCCAGCATGATGTATTAAAGTGTGATTCTGAGAGGAACTTAATGGTTTTAATGGTTATTAATCGGAGATGTGGATGATCATTTTTGTATAAAACGGGGAAACACCCTTTTACTCACTCATCTGGAGCCACACACCCTGTTAGAAACAGAGGAGTTAATATTAATGCACCGCAAAAATACATATTTAAGAGGAGGATTGAATGCGGAAGTAGTTTTTGCTTTTGTTCAGTCGTCCTTCTCTCTTTGTGGCAGATTCTGGTTTGGACTCCCTGCAATGTTGAAATGAAGATTGATGAAAAAGTTGTCTCCTATTTTGAAACTTGCAACTCACCTGTGGATAAAGAGGGTTACCTCGCCAAAAAGGTAAACAGTGACTGTCACATCTACTTGTTTTTGGCTCCTAAAAATTAAATACAGAAAAAAGTAATTTACAGAAACAAATGTGCACCACAGAGTAAATATTGCAATGCATACACGACTCATAATAAGGGAATCAAAATCTAGGTAATGTAACATGTTTAGAAATTTTAAGCACACTAACTGCAAAAAAAAGGGGGAAAAAAAGGATGTTTGTGACATTTAGCAGCTCAATAATGTGCCTTTTGCCTCAAAGCAGTTATGTAAGAAACTTTACACATGAAGAAATGATGACAAACTCAGTTTAACCACAGATTGTTTTATAGGGTGAGATAAAGACTTCCTATCAGAAGCGCTGGTTCGTGTTGAAGGGGAACCTCCTCTTCTACAAGGATAGGCCCGCAGATCGCGACCTGGTTGGGGTCATTGTTCTAGAGGGCTGCACCGTCCAGCTGTGTGAGTCTGAAGAGAAATTTGCTTTCTCTCTGGTGTGGAGTGAGCCTGGGTTGCGGACATACAAGTTTGCTGCAGAGGACCAGGACAGTCAGGAGAGCTGGATCAAAGCCCTGTTGTCAGCCAGCCACAGCTACCTGGCCCTGCTGGTGATGGACATGGAGAAGAAGTATAGAGGTGAGATAAAGAGGATGAGTGCTTTTATCTCTGTAGGGAGAAAGAGAGTGACCTTTGTTTTGCCAGAGACATTGCATCATTGTTTACAGCCTCTACATCACATACCCTGTACAGTGTGGTACAGAGCACAGATAGCATTTGTCAATTTCATTTTGAACCATAAGGGGGTAAGCAGTTCACATGTATAGCAGAAAGTAGTTTGAAAGTAAGGCTGCAACCTTTTTTTTAATTTAAATAAATAAAGTACGATGTATTCAAATTTCTTGAAAGAAATTATGAATAACAGAAAATCTGTCAAGCATTTGTTTAATCTGATTATCAATTAAGTTCAAAACCCAAATGTACAATTTTTCATGTCAGAGGAAAACAGGAAAAATTAGGAAGTAACATTTAGTTATTGTCATCAAACAATAACTGTAAAGAGGTAATAGGTTACAGATTTTGCTGGTATATAATTTAACTTCAGCAAGTTGCAAGAATTACACCAGCAGTAACCACAGCTTAAAAAGTTACATCAGATCTTTGAGTTGCTGAAACAGGAAATTGTTGTTATGCACACAAATGTTTGTGTTGCATGAGGGTTGTGTGTTTTTATTCAGGCTTTGTTAGGGATACATTTGTGGTTTATTTAATTGCTATATATCCTCAAGTCACTCAACATATTAAGAGCCATAACAGACTCATTGACCTCAGCTAAATATGTGGAGAAAAATAGTTGTAAGTGGAGATTTTTTAAGTAATATTGTAATAGATATCAAATGCAGGCTTTTCATTGGTTCTCTCCTAAATAGCTGCTTTTGAATTAACATGTTTAAGATATTTTAATGCTCTCCAATCACTGTATTTTTTTTGTTTGTTGGAGTATGATAGTATATGTTTTAGTTCTTGTGTCTTCCAGTCAACAATCATCTGCCAGATGCATGCAGTTTATGCAGCTGCAGCATTTGTATTGCTCTGTTCATCCATCTTTTTGTATTCTCTTCTCAGATGCATTAGTGGCCTTTCCCGATAAACCCCGCAAAGGTTTTACAATGCCAAATTATTATATTGCAGCATCAAACCATTCAGCAGCATATCTGAACGTACAAGCTTCAACATTATCTCCGTATCTTGGACAAGCTGCAGGAGCAAGATCCAGTCTGAACCCCAATCAGCTGCTTCAAGCTCAGACCGCTTCATGGTCCGGATCAGCTAGTAAGAGATCACCCAAACTGTGGCCCAGGAAGAACATAAATGTGGTGCCTGGTAGCACTTCTGATCTGCCTATGTTGGAGTGGTCAGGGTTCTGTTTAGGCACACAAGAAGATTTTAGTAAATTGCATGAGGATTTTGGAAAGGAAGTAAAAGAACTGATTGCTGATTGGTCGAAAAGACGACGTGTTGGTCAAGTTGTTCAGGATGAAAACTTGATAGATTTTGGATAATAAATGCAAAGTTAGCCATTTCTTACCTGTAGTTTCAGAAACAAGTTACGTTATTACATAGCTACAATGTAAATATAAGCTGGAACTGTTTTATTTAGATATATTTAATATTTTTATTGCTCAGCAACATACCTTTTAAACTTCCTTAATAAATGGTTCATAATTTCCACTGCCTCTGACCTTGTTTATCATTCATATTTACACATGACTGGGTTTAGGTTAATGTTCAGGTAGTGGGATATGAAAATGCAATAATGTTTTTTTTTTTTTTTTTCCTGAACTCTAATCATGTTTTTTGTTTCTGTCATAACATTTTTTTCTTTGTCTTACCCAACAACAATTGACACCTACACCCAAAAGGGCTACGTTGAAAGCTGGGTCGGATAGGGCTCAAACATCTTTCTTTAAGCTTGAAAATTTATTCTCACAAGTTTTTGATAGTATATAACCATTTCACATTATGCAACACATTTGCATACAACCATTTTGCAAATTAAATTATTTTCCACTTTTGTGACTCAGCTGTGAAACTGCAACAGTTTGCACTGTGAACCAACATGTCTATTACACACTTTACTGTGAGACATGGCATGAACTTCCCCAGCTATGCCAATGACACAGCTTTATGTTACCCTGCCTCCTTATGACACCAAACTAACAGGCCCTCTTTAACTGCATCCTAGATATGAACTCATGGATGGCAGCAAACATCAACTCAATCAAGACAAATCTGTGGTTTTATTTATTGGTACTGGAGCGAGAATCTAAAACAAAGTTTAGAGTCACATTTGATATGTAACTGACGATTGATCTCTTAATTGTGTGCTTGCTGCTTATCCTAAACAAAACTTATTAAGCTTTTTAAATTCTTGTTTTATGGCTTTGTTTTACAAAATCTTTTACACACACAGAAACATATACACACTGACACACACACACACACACACACACACACACATATATATATATATATATATATATATATATGTATATATATGTATATATATATAATATATATATATAATATATATATATATGTGTGTGTGTGTACATATATATATGTGTGTGTACATGTATACCTTTAATAGCTGTCCCTCTTATTTATCTATTTGATAAATATTTCTATGTTTTATTTATTTTTCTTATATTTATTTATATTGTATCTTTTATTCTTTCACTTTTTATACCAATCCCAGAATCAGGTGTTTGTCTCATTGGGATCGTCTATGCGGGAGTCTATGCCTGCTTGTCCGGTGGGCTTGCCACTGCAGAGACCACCCTTGCCTGCACTACAGCTAATGGTTGCAATGTGGGACCTGGCCGGCTGTGACTCGGGGGGGGGGGGGGGGGGGGGGGTTCTTGTGGTGGCGGCCTTAGTGGTGTTGGATAAGGTGGCTCTGCGTGGACAAGCCCCCAAAATATGGCTTTCTCACTGTAGCATCAAGCCTGATATTAAGAAATAGAATTTGTTTATGCAAAATAGGATTGATGGTCCTTTTGTGTGATTTATCTGTCTGAATTTTTGTAAGATCATAAACTATTAAGTTTGTGTTTTTATTTTGTTTAGGTGACATGTCTGGGTATGTGAAGGCTTATTTTTAATTTGATGTTGAAATTATTTTAGTTGAATAGTTAATCCCTTTTGTTTTATTTAAAGCACTTTGCACTGCTTTTTGCTGCAAAAATACACGTTGATCGGGTTTATTGTCTAGATTTTTGTTAGGTCTTTCAACATGGACACCAAATGTTCCTGTTTAGTATAGTGATTCATACTGAAAGTTTATTAAAATGAATCAACACTTGCCTGCAAGCTAATTAAAACTATTTCAAAGTGAAGCTAAACAGCAGCACAAACGTCTGCTTTGGAAAAAAAAGTTAAAAAATTGCTCCACTTTCATTTTTAGTCGACATGTCAATCACAATAAGAAGTATGTCAAGAAAATGTATTGATGCCCAATAACTTAACAGCCCAATAACTTATTGATCAAATATTATTGGTGACTTAAAGGGTTCAGTTTAGCTATACATCATCCAATTTAGATCAATTATTGGGTTTTATAAAAAAAAAAAGGACTGGTGGCAGTGGTTTGGGGTGCCGAGCAGACCAATAAGGTGGAAGTCTGTTAAATTTCAGTCGAGAGTCAGAATGACTGAGAAAGAGAATGGTGGGGGTTAGCAGAGCTATTTCAGTCTGTACAGCTGTCTTGTTTTTATGGTGTTTGACTTTGCTCGGTATTTCTCTCTGTGTCTCTTCACCTTCAAACACATATCTGTAACCTGTTTGTGTCTGAAATTAAAACAGTAAATTATTTAATTATACAAAACTCCCATAGTAAAAGAATTGGGTCATATTTTGATACCTGAAATATTTGTCCTACAAGAAAACACAGTATCAGTTCAAGCTATTGCTGAATCCCAGTACATGCCTTAGCTGTACAGTGGCCTGATTGATGGCAGCCTATGGAGCTCATATATGGAGTTACATGGGTGGGTCAATGTCCTGTTCTAAAGCTGGGAACCTCCAGGAGTAACCAAAATTAGTGCATCCATGGTAAGAAAGCAGCTCCTTTAGACTAATCAGACTTTTTAGTTTCTCATCACATATGTCACTTATTACAATAGGAGCAGGTGTTAAAAGGTCTAGCAGTAAATACTTTGGTGAAGCATCTATTTTATGACAAAATAATAAATAATCAGCAAAAAAAAAGCTATTGCCTGCCTTTTAAACTAATTACATTATGCAAATGCACAGGATTTATTTATGTATTCAGTAAAATATGATCTGCGTTTATTGATTTATTTTTCTCATTTCAATCACATTTGAACCTCCATTATGTCTGATTTCCTTGCACCATGTGCCAGTATTATGAAGTTGTTTGCATTTCTTATTAGTGCATGGTCAGTAGCAGCTTAGTTGTCAAGTGTCATCACAGGAGCTGAACCGGTGTCCATTCGCCAACGGATTTCAAGTTTCATGACTGTTTATACTCTGATGTGGTTGTGGGCATACACCAGATCAGACCTATCACTTATACAGCTGATGATTTTAGGATATGTTAACAGGAAGCACATGTTGGGCACTGCTCAACTCGGGAGTGTTAATTATTAGAAAGCAGTGGTCAAGTTGGCTGCAGGGTAAGTGTCCCATCTGCATTTGTATTAAAGGAGTAAAGCTGCCATATCCATTCATCACACCACTGGACTTTCTTCTCTCACAGTGGATGTAATGGTAACAGGAATAGCAACAATACAAGGGGTTGAGACAAAGAAAAAAATTGGGTATGAGGGCAATTTAGTTGTCCCTAAGTGTGCTCTTTGCATCTGTTTGGCCTTATTAGTCCACAGTTGACACCAAAGTCCGGCCTGTCTGTTGGCATTGAATTCACTTCATTCCAAGACTCCTGCAGCCTATTTTGGAGTGTCAGTAAGCTGATCTGCAATGCCGCCTCCTCACTCCTCCCTGTTTCTCTTACTCTCCCTCAGCTCTGCTTTCCTGCCAAACCTGATGGTGTGACTAAAGTTAGCCCGTGTGGGCTAGTATATAAGGCCCCAAGGGGCCAATACATACATGTCAGTCACATCGGCTTGGCGTAGGCTTCTCTTCTTGACCACCAACAACTCCACAAACTTGAGAGATGGTGAGTGCGGCCACATTCCTTGGAAGAACAGTCTCTAGGATCTCTTCTCAACCTGAAAAGCTGATGAGATGCGCATCACTGATACAATTGCTATGTGGATTACCAACATCACATGAAGTGAAGTTGCCTCTTAAATCAAGCCTCCCATTTCTGGATTTGGACCCAGCGCTAATGTTTATCTGCTGGCTTGGGCTAATATTTGGCTAAAAACCTGAACTATGAGAAAACATTGAAACAAGGTCTATTTGGGGATCATTGCCTTATTATTTGTATCCTGTAAATAAATTACATGGTAATTGATTCCATAAAACTTTAGTCAATCCATTTTAATTAATTTCTTATTCAAAAGATATTTTAAATAAACAAATAATAATAATAACAACCCTAAAGTGGAATTTAATTAGCAACCTATGGTTACAGCTATATTTATGTTTATTTAATAGCATATTCCAAGGTTAGGACTCCTTAGGGGTCTGTTTGTTTGGGGATTTCAACCAGATTTAGCCAGGTATTGTGTAGTTTATTTTTGTATGCTTGAAATATGTTTCACCTTTTAACTTCTCCCAGGCACCCAAGAAGGCCAAGAGGAGGCAGCAGCAGGGTGAGGGTGGATCCTCCAATGTGTTCTCCATGTTTGAGCAGAGCCAGATCCAGGAGTACAAGGAGGTAACATTTTCTCCATCACATCTCACATACTTGCAGGGATTAAGATTTCTGGTCGCAAAAATTGATGTTCTTTGTTATTCACATGTCCCCGTGCATTATTAGACCTCACTGGTATTGAAGAGGGCTTCTGAATGATGTGTGACAGAATGTTGGTTAAAAAATACCCTCATCATCATGGCAGAACAGTAAATATGAGTTATTCCAATGACAGCCGCACCGTCTCCTCTGTGCTGGCTCAGTAATTCTTCTTGGAGACACTAGCTCTGTGACTCCACTGGAATGCCGCCCAACAAGCTGGTGGAAAGTCAGATTAATCAAAGCAGGAAAGAGAGGCTTACAGCAAAAATAGTAAGAAAACATTCAACATCTCTTGATCTAAAGATGAGTCCACACCTAGGGGTTACGAAATACAAGTGATTGTTGATTTGCTCCATCAATCATCCCCATGGTTTTCCTGCAATATGCTAGTAAAGATGAAAGTGTATACCAGGGGCAACAGTAGCTGAGCCTTCTCTTTTGGAAGTCTCAAAAGGTGAAAGAACATTGGTAACATGGTCAGAAGACTCAGTCACAAGGCAAAAGGGTGACAGCTGTAATCAATACCTTCTCCTTAAATGTCGCAAGGGGCTTGTCTCACATTCCCAAACCATTTTAACACCTTAGAGAGACAAGTGGCCAACCAGCTGCCAAGTCCTAAAAGGATTGCAATGCCCTCTCTGGTTTCACTGGGTAGTACGCGTGGCTATGTGGCAAGAGAAGTGGATAACAGCTACACATTTACGCGTTTATGTTGGCAGACTGTCTCCCACTTACGATCTCGATTAACAAGTCTTCTTACAAGGGGTTGTTGAGACAAATTTGAGAATCTCTGATTTGACTATTTTAACAAACTGAATGTTTGAGGACACAACACACATGAAACACACAGCTTTTATTGTCTTGTAATGCTTGACTAATCACTCTTTTCCTCCCACCCTTTCTTCCAAAGGCCTTCACAATCATCGACCAGAACAGAGATGGCATCATCAGCAAGGACGATCTCAGAGACGTGCTGGCTACCATGGGCCAACTGAATGTGAAGAATGAGGAGCTGGAAGCCATGGTGAAGGAGGCCAGCGGCCCCATCAACTTCACTGTCTTCCTGACCATGTTCGGCGAGAAGCTGAAGGGTGTGTATTCATTCCTCTTTTGCTTGTTTATTTTTCTGATACTAGAAAATACTAATTGCTGTGAGGTGTAATTTCTTCTATTTTACTCAAAAATATTTCTGTGCTATTTCATTTATGCATGTTTGAGACTAACTGACTTTTGTTTACTCTTAGGTGCTGATCCCGAGGACGTCATTGTCAGCGCTTTCAAGGTCCTGGACCCTGAGGGTACCGGTGCCATCAAGAAGGAATTGTAAGAGCATTCACCTTTACCTTGGATCACATATCGAGTTCTTTTTTGGCACGTCTCACATTCATTTCCCGCTTTTTTTCCTCTCCAGCCTTGAGGAGCTCCTGACCACCCAGTGTGACAGGTTCAGCGCTGAGGAGGTGAGCTGATCAATCCTTGTCATATTCTGTGATAAACTTCACTTGTTCAGACTTTGTAAGATGTCTTTGTAATTGTTGCTTTACAGATGACCAACCTGTGGGCTGCATTCCCCCCTGATGTGGCTGGCAATGTGGACTACAAGAACATCTGCTACGTCATCACACACGGAGAGGAGAAGGAGGAGTAAATTGCCCTCTCTCAAGATCCTTTTCTCCGTTCAAAGCTGTACTCCACCATCCACTCACTCCCCCTTCTGCAACGCCATGACTTCCTTGCACACACTCATGCCCAGCCCTACTCTTTCCACTCGCCAGCTCAACATAAAAAGACTGCTCTCCATTGCCGAGATACTCAGCAAGAGGACGAAGGGGGGGGGTTTGGGGAGGGGTTTGTGTGTAAGTACCAACAGGGGTACATGGGATTATTTTCAATAAAATAATCTTGTGACACTGAAACACTCTCTCTATCTCTGTCCCTGCCTCTTGTTCCTCCTTCTTTTCCCCCTATTATTCATTCTGTCCTTCTGTGTTGAGGCCAACAGTGCATGCATCATGCCTATGCATAGCGTGTATTCATATGCAGTCCAGTGTATACAGTGATTGGTCAAAACGTCTCTTGGGTGCTGTGGTGAATGCACAGTAACTTGCTTGAAACAAGTGAGCTGTCTGACCCAAAAGGTATGTTAGTCTCAACTGTGCAAAGTGTTTAATGGCTTTCTCCCTTTGTATTGGAGAGGAGAGAACAATAAAAGAGTAGGAGTACTGCACTACAATAGCTTGCCTACCCCTCTCTCTTAATCAGTCTCTGACTCTCTTATACTCTGGAATGAGAGGAAAAGTTGAAGCGAAAAGAGGAAAGATTTTTTTTTTTTTAATCTTGTAAATAGAGAAAGAGATGGTGAAAGATTGTGAGTGGGAGCAAGAAAAGGGACAGACAAAAGTAAAAAAAGAATCTTTGTTTTTGACTCTTCTTTCTCCCTCTCACTGCTGTTTCTCTCCTGTTGTTGTGACTGTGTCTGTCTCAACTGTAACAAATAAAGAAGTACAAATAAACACCACTATATTTCGTATGACAGTGTGTCTGCTGATTTAAGTGGGGACATGAGTGAAAGCGCTTCTGGGTGACTGTGGACAGCCCTGTAGAACACGGACTGTTTTATGCATGACATGTGGTCTCGCATTATAAAGACTGACTTTGGATATTTTTATGCTGTGATTAAACTTTTGATAAGTACAGGTCAAAACTATCAGCCTTTCAGTCCATAATCTCAGAGTGAAGGCAGCTCTCACATCATTTCTCCAAACAACCCATGACTAAAAGTTCATGACAGAGTGCCAAAAAAGAAAAAAAAAAAAAAAGATGGGAACACTTTACATTGTAAGACATACCTAATGAGGAACAGCATGATTCTACCTTCCAATTTAATTTAGTCCTTGTGTCATTGCCTTATAAGACGTTTAAGTCTCTACAAGTGAACCATAAATAAATGTGACAACATGTAAATCAGTCAAATCAAATGTTTAGTAATGTCCTTGCTTGGAGGATTAAGATTCATTACATAGAGGACATGATACAGGAGCACTCAAGGTTTGACGCTCTTCACTCAAGGCTGTTTTGCATGGTATATGTTTGCACGTTCTCTTTCATAACCTTCAAATATACAGTACCATTCAAGGATTTGAGCCCTTCAAAATTGTGTTACCTAATACAGTAAGTAAGAAAAAGGGGTGAAACATTGTTTCCAACATTTCAAGCAAGAGTATTGAATGGGGAAAAGATGTGAATAGCATATAAAAGCTTGGGCCCTTCAAGCTGTTTGAGCCTGTGGATTTTCACAAAGATCTCAGACCTTCCAGCTTGTTCATACAAAGAAAGGCAGAAAGAAAACTTCTTCTGAGATTCAGCTAAATATTCTCAGCTTATAAAAGATCTGATCTCCACGTAGGCAAGACCTTTATGGGGTATGTGGTTTTCACTTCTTTTCTGAAAGAGTCAAAGCCTTCCCTGTAGGAGATGTCAACTTTGATGCACTCAAACCTGCATATACATTTCTGCACTGATGCTGCTTTTCGATGCAGTTGCCCGTTCTAATCCATCATACCGTCAAAGATGTGCGCTATTTAAAATATTGTGTTGAGTGCTATTAATATTGAAATTGAGTGCTGGGTAGTCCTTTTTTTCCTTTTGTCCAGAGAAGTGGCATCCATGACCTCCAAACAAATTTCAAATTGTGATTTGCCTGATGACATAGCAAATTTCCACTTTGTCTCAGTTCTTTTAAATGAGCTTTGGCCCAGAGAAGATAATGATATTCTGGACCACGTCCATGTCTCAGATTCTTTTAATGCAGCTCTGAATACATTAAAAGTGCTTGCTGAGGAACATCATTTTAAAATGACTCCACATTTTGTGGAAGCAGTTCAGTGGTTGCTGAACCTCTGCCATCCTTACTTTTGAGAGATCTGCTTCTCTATAGTTCTCTTTCATGGCTAAATATGCACCTCGCCTGTTGCCATAGTTAATTAATTTAAACTTTATCCTCAACTTGTTTCACTATAGTTCCGCTTACATTTCAAGCCTTTTATTGTCCCTGCCCCATCTTCTTAAAACCTGTATATTACTATAGTTAATAGGCAGTCCTTTACTCTTGAGATGCAGACAGATCAAAGACAGACCTGTAGAGCTGGCCTTCATGTGTCGTGCCAGGCATTTATTAAGTAGTTCTTTTGTCTTTCCTATGTTAAGTTCTGATCACTCTCTGTTGTGCTGTATGAACTCATGCATGTTACAAGCAGAGTGGTGTCATATACAGTTGTCTTATTTAAGCTCTTAGGATGACTATGATCTGGATGACTAATAATCTAAAGCAATACTTTTGATGTTGATGTACCAGTGCAACCAAATCAAAGATAAGATGATTTTTTAAAAAGTTTTATTTTAAGCATTTATATGTTTCCTGTATTACATTTTGTAACAAATCCATGACATGAACTGCAAGGACTCTGTGTGTCAGTGTGTAAAAAAACTCCTTGCAAGGAGTCAGTTCTTCCAGTTTACATCTTCAGTTGTACAGTATATTCTTAAATTATTCCTTTGGAATGACAAGAAATGTGCTTGCAGTTCATAATGGTTCATCACTGAGCATACAGGGATGCCCAAGTCCAGTCTTCAAGCTCCACTATCCAGCAGCTTTTGGATGAATCCGTTCTCAAACTCACCAATCAAATGAATGGTGTGTTACCAGACCTTTGTAGAGCTGAATGATGTACAGATGAGGAAATTCATTCTTTGGATTTGGGTGTGTAGGAGAATATATCCTTTTGAAAGTTGCAGGATAATATTTTTTGAGAACTGTGCTGAGACGCCCCTGGTATATGCAGTCACAAGTTTAAATTGTAAATTGTGTCTGATGGAGCATTAATCTTATTTCATCAGGTGATAAAGTAAAGCTGCAAACACAGAGTGGAGGCTATGTCACATTACATTGAAATTAAACATTCCTACTTGTTTTGTTTGTCACAGTGAGGTTATAATAATCTAACATGCAACTAAGTAAAATTGCCTTCAGACAATAAATTTGTAAAACAAACATGCGAGCAGTTCTTACATCTTATCACACACAGAAATAATGAAACAAAACAATTCTTGTTTAGTATAGACAAAAATCTTGATGTCAGTTCCTGAATAGAATATTTTTGAAATATAAAATTTTGCTTGTTTAGATTTTCTATCACTTACATGAAATAACTTACATTAAATTAATAAACATTTATCATAAATCCAAACAATCAATGTCTTACAAGGGCCTTTGGGGGCAACTTTTGTAGCCCTGCCAATCATCAAACCTTCATCCATGCAAAGAGGTATTTATTACGTTTTAGCAACACTACCACAAATACAAATGTATTTCAAAACATTATTGACGATTGCAATGACCAGTTCAATTCAGTTCAATTCAATTCAGTTATTATTATTATAATTATGACAATTATAATTATATTATACAATTATAACAACAACAACAAAAACAACAACAACAACAACAACAACAACAATAATAATAATAATAATAATAATAATAATAATTATTATTATTATTATTATTATTATTATTATTATTATTATTATTGTAGTGGTATTTTATTTCCACGCATCTTGTGACGTAATCAGATCACTACTCGGATGTACGATAAAAAGCAACAAAATATATTCCTTCAAAATAAAAGCAAACAGTAGCCTGATACACTGAATCTAACAAAATAACTGGAAACTGAATCGTTGTTATCACCAGTATAACCCCAAATCATTATAAAACAAAACAATTTGCATTCGTGGTGCTACGTTTTTATCACGATATCTTGTAACCTGAATTAATTTCTTAAACCAACAACGTTTTATTTTGGAAAGTGACAGGAAACGCTGAATATACAGTCTATGGTTGGCTTGACTCTGGTCAGAGAACTGGGAACCAGTGGGCACTTTCTACTGTAACCGTACGCGTACCAAGTCCGGTTTGTCACCAGAAACCCAGAATGACCCCGTGGTGATCTGGACCACTGGCTCAGAGCCGCTTTCGTCCCGCAGTGCCTTTGCGAGTCCGGACCGGCCGAGACCCACCGCCATGGCGCCAGTGTTTCCCCGCTGCACATCTGTCGGACTCCCCGCTTTGGTCACTGTCATATTGCTCCTGATGTTTCCGACCACGGTTCAGTCCTCACAGGGCGACAAGGAACCAGTTTACCGAGACTGTGTGAAGCTATGTGTCCGGACGAACTGCACAGGCGCGAGGCTGCGGGGCTTTCAGTCCAGCCAGCCGCAGTACATGGCGCTAACAGGTGAGTCTGTTGGCAGGTGAGGTAAGCTAATTTAGCTTGCTAGCTGTGGACTTCAGGCATATTCTCTGAATTTATCTGTATTTTAATTGTGTTTTTACATCAGCTGCCACACTGTCACTAAAACTCACTGAATTGTTTTCTTTTACGAGGGTATTAGGATTATTTCTCTTTGTGTGTCATGACTATCGTGAGAACTTTTAATCCGGTTTACATCTTTTTCTTTAACGTTTCTGAAAATATGCAAATATTTCAACATTTAAAACCTGTTTTTCTCGCCGGCTAAGTAGGCTAAACATCCTACAATATCTCCACTCTTGCTCCCCATTAAAGTGTGTGTCTGTGAGATTCAAACATTCATACTTCTTCACAAAAGCCAGAGACCCATTTTGCTCCAGCTGTAAAGTGAGTGTAGGGAAATGATCCAATGCTGCCTGCAACCAACCACTACTTTCATTCATTTCCCCCTACTTTCATTCATGATTCATTCATGATCTTACATCCCAATTGTGGTCTAGCTTGTATGACTTCAAAGAATTGAGTTAGCATTCATAATCCCTTAATCTTGCCAAGAACCTGAGCCTGTTTGACATTTCCTGGTTAATCAGGTTATTAAACAGTTATGTGGTTTATTGATGGAAGTTTTACAAGCCGAGTTTGACCCTCTGACTGGAATGTGTGCTATCCTTCATCTCCTTTCTGTTTGTCTTGATGTCCCAGGTTGGACATGCCGTGATGACTGTCGCTATCAGTGCATGTGGACCACTGTGGGCCTTTACCAGGCTGAAGGGTTCAGCGTACCCCAGTTCCATGGCAAGGTTTGACATTGTTTTTGTCACTAAATTGACCATGCATCTTTTTTTAAATCATTGAAAACCATTTATCAAATCAAATCAAACTTTATTTGTATAGCACTTTTCATACAAAAGCATATCAAAGTTCTTAACAACATTAAAAAAGAAAAATAAACAGCTTCATACTTAAAAACACATGTTACCCACACACGCACACAACCCAACCCTTCCCCTGACCACTAATGCCAAAACAAAAACTACTAACTTCAGGATTCTATCTCTGTATCTGGCTTGACACTGCTGCCAGGAAATGACATCTGGAGAGTCCGTCCATGTCAGGAGCCGTCCCAGGAATGACCAACAGAGACACAGCCACAAAGAACGCCCAGGCCGGGGTCCACACCACAGCCATATGGCTGCAGTGTAGAACCCCTACCAACACCCTCACCAGGACGTCACACGCCACAATGACCCCGTCGGTCAAACAGGCGCAGCCCCTGACGCAGACATGCATAACTTGAAACAAGTTCAGATAAATAAGAAGGCCCAAGACCATTAAGACATTTATAAACAACTAAAAAGAACCTTAAAATCAGATTTGGAATAATAAGCGCTGTCTTTTATCTCTCTCAGTGGCCGTTTGCACGCTTCCTGTGTTTTGAGGAGCCGGCATCTGCACTGGCGTCTCTGCTCAACGGCTTGGCTTGCCTTCTGATGCTGCTGCGCTATCGAAGCACTGTGCCACGCCAGAGCCCCATGTATCACACCATCAACGCCTTCTCTCTGGTAAATTGTTCTACCTTGTCTGTTAGGTTTTCGCATACCAGAACTTAATGCACACTGAACTAGTTACACCAGTCTGTGTGTGTTTGTTTAGGTGTCTCTGAATGCGTGGTTCTGGTCTACAGTGTTTCACACCAGGGACACCTATCTTACTGAGGTAATGGTTATTTAAAAAGACATTTTTGTTCACAGTTAGATTATAATTGCAAAAAGAACTAGTAGCTTGGAAAGTTTTCATGACTACCTCTATCTTAAATTTGTAATAACTGCTAATCTTTTAGCCTCACTTAACCTGTTGTTGTAAAAATATACATATTCACTCATCTTACTGTACCTGAATACTACTGGAATGTGGACTTAGTAAGATTTGTTGTAATGCACAGACTAGAAGTGGTCAACTCCAGTGCTCAAGCGCTGCAGTCCTCCATATGTTGGGAGTTTCCCTGCTGCAACACACCTGACACCCATCTGACTTAGTTAGCAGGCTTATGCAACACTCTGTACAAGTCCGCTAATTTCGCATTGATTGAACCCAGGTGTGTTGCAGCAGGGAAAGTCTTACACTTGCAGGACTTGAGGAGCAGAGTTGCCACCTCTGCAATAAACAACCAGTTGTCTAAAACAATAAATTAAATATAGATAAAAGCAACTTTTTTTAAACTAAAACCTTTCAGGTTATTCATTGTTTATGGGAAAATATTTGCATAAAAATGTCATGTTTTTGTAATCTGAGTGGAAAAACTGCTACAACGACCTGGACCATCTGTTGAAAAGACTGTGTTGCTCTTTTGTCATCTTATGAGCTTAGCAAAGTGGTAGCATCCTAATGCTATTACTGACAAAGCTTCCAGCTTTGTGGTGTCTGTTGTCTTTAACCTACATCAGGGATGAATGTTTTTGTTATCTTGATGTTGGTTTGTTTGGACAATAAAGGAGTTTCTCTGGTTTTCTTTTCTAGAAAATGGACTATTTCTGTGCCACAGCAGTCATCCTTTATTCCATCTACCTGTGTTGTGTCAGGTAAGCTTGATAGCAAGGGTTCCATGTTTCCTGCGGTTGTTTTCATCTGTCACCAGAGTTAAGTTGGAGGCATTGCTGCAGGGCTTCTAAATTCACCCAAACAGTGATAGCAATCATTGATTCAGACTCAAAACTCTGCTTAAAGTTTCCTCAGTTGTAGAAAATCTGTTTATCAAGCTGAAAATCCAGTGAAAAAAATCCACTTGGTTTGAGACTTTTGTCAGTTTAAAAGTCTTTGTGTTAAAACACAGTACAGTATGTCAGTGCCCCCCTCATCTTTTTTTTTTTTCCAGAACTTTAGGTCTGAGGAGACCTGGGGTGTCCAGCATGGTGGGTGTCCTGCTGATCTTGGCTTTTACGTCCCATGTGTCCTACCTGACCTTTGTCAGCTTTGACTATGGCTACAACATGGCTGCTAATGCCACCATCGGTAATGTATTTCGTGGAAGTCCCACAGAGATTTGTTTTGATTTGTAGTAGTTGTGTCTGATATTCAAAGAGACGTACAGTTTTTTATTGCGCGCAGTCATACACATTGAGGGTGTTTGTGTTTACACTAGAATATCAGTAATGGCTTTAATTTTGGTTTTGATCAAGAAAGTGGTATTTACATAAAAGGCTAGTTGTTTTTATCTCCTTACACATTAGATAGTCAGGCTCTTTGAATTTGTGAGAACAGTCGAGTGTCTAAATGGGTTTAATTATCAGTTTATTTCAGCTAATGCGTTTTTCACTGACAAAATATTTAGAAACTTGGATAATGTTTCCCCTGCCTGTTTCTATCCATGTTTCTGAAAGAAAAATACAGTAGTTACAATCAAGACCAGGATACTTCTGCACATGTTTACACAGTCTATATTTGTTAAAAAAATTTTAATGATTGACATGCAATTGCTTCTTTTCCCAGCTTGCAGATATTATGTCCATTTCTTTTGTTTAATTTTGAATAATTTACATGATACTATTCCTTTGTTTAGTAAGTTCACCACCAAAACTCTAATATCTAATAACAGCGCTGAGATTATGCTGATGTTGCATCTTGATACCACTCTGATTCTGCCAAATATCTTTTCTACATCATGCCTTTGTTTCATAACAGGCATGGTGAACCTCCTGTGGTGGCTTTGTTGGTGCTGGCAGAACCGTCGAACCCTTCCATACTGGTGGAAGTGCGGCCTGGTGGTGCTGCTGCTTCATGGTCTGGCCTTGCTGGAGCTGCTGGACTTCCCCCCACTGCTCTGGGTCTTAGACGCTCATGCTGTTTGGCACCTCAGCACCATCCCAGTGCATTTCCTTTTCTACAGGTTTGTCCCACTTTTGTTTAATAACTTTAATGAAAAGATGTGTCTTGAAAAGCAAAACAAAACTGATCAAATGTTGTTACTGTTAGTTATACCATGTAAATAAGTGGATTTAAAATGCAAAAGCAACACAGACAAGTACTTGGGTTTGTCTTTTTTTCTTTCAGTTTCCTGATAGATGACAGCCTCTACTTACTTAACACAGAGAAGATGGGTGTAAAAGTCGAGTAGGAGGAGTTCATTGCCTCTTCATCACATCTCCACCTGCGCAACTCTCCGGTCATGGCAGCCAGACACCTGAGCACTGAAGTAGCTCAACCTCCCAGATGACTTGCATGTCATTATTGACTTTCATCAAAGTACACTTTGTTTACACTTTTTTACTTTTCTTTTTAAACTTTATTGCATATCTTTGGTCCTCTCTTTCAAACAAGTGTTATAATTGAAGCTTGCTCTACTTTGCCTTGCACTGCCATGTGTGCTGCATTTCTTTTGCTAAATATCACAACTGTAACACAGGTTGAAGGAAAAGTTACTCAACTTCTTGCTGAGTTTGAATTCAGTTTCCAAAAGGCTCACGTGGACTTGTAAAACCAATCCTCTAAGCTCAGAAACGGAGTCCAGCTACCACTGGCTCCACTATGTACACTTAGCAGTTTGCTGCATCTGACAATAGATGGCACCAGCTGAGTGGTCCAGCCTGTCCCTGCTCCGCAACACCTGTCATTTGTGCCAAAGTGGGACAGGCGGACACAGAGAGGTGCCCCATGTGATGAGGGCGCTGCCAGCTGATTGTTCTAGACAGGGTGAAGAGGCTTTATGTTGGAGGACGTTCTAGCTGACTGTGTTTTTTTTTTTTTTTCTTTGTCACTATCACACCTTTATTTTTGTGCCTCTCTTGTTTCCATTGCTGCTGCTGTTTGTGGTTCTTTGTTTTCTTCCATTTCAGTTTTTTTTTGTACTTTAACCATCTGCCTTAGTTGATTCTTAAATCTGGCATCGATCACTTTTTGCTTTATTTTACTTTACTTTTGTAACTTGAGTTTGTATGGTTATAAGATGAAGATATTTTCATTCACCTGTATTGCCTTTTCGCGTGAGGAATGATCGGGGGGCGGGGGAGCAATTCAACAGGAAGCTGCAATTAACTTATTTCCACCCCCACCCCCCCCCACAAAGAGTTTTTAATGAATTTTGGCTTTTGTGTGTGCGAGTGAGTGTGTGTTGGACTGAGTTCTCAGGCATTTGTTATAGATACATTATCATTTTGATTTTGTTGCTTTTTTTTTTTCTTTTTGCTGCAGCGTTCCCAAAATAGCACACTGACTAGACCAGCTGTTGTACAGATATCTACTGTATGATTTAAAAAAAAAAAATCCACCTCCATCCATGTCTGGCTTACACTGTAAACTATAACCTGCCTGTCCACGAGCATGCTTCTTCTCCTTTTAAATCGTTTTTCTTGGAAATGACACCAAGTTTTGAATGCATTCCACGTATATCTTCATCCCCCTTTTAGCCTCCCCTCCACATTTGCACTTTATCAGTGCGTGTGTATATTTACATGCGTTTTTGTTTGAAATTCTGCCCATGCCTTTGAGAATCTGAACAATTACTGGTATATGTGTACATGTTGCCTTCAGTGTACAATGTTTTGTGTTGTTTTGTTTTTGTTTTGCCAAGTGAACCACTGTGTGTGAGAGAGATATCCAGACTGTGCAAGATCGTTTTGTAAAAGTACTGTTGTGTGAGGTATGGTGTGTGTGTGTGGGTAAATTTAGCTTTGCTGATAGCTTAGGGTGTGCGTGCGGGAGGAGACACAATGAAAGACATGGAGAGTTTTAGGCTGTGGGTGGCAGAAAAGACCAATCATTACCACAGACTATTGTAATGTTGTGACTTAAAACAATTTAATAGCATATATATATATGTGTGTGTGTGTGTGTGTGTGTGTGTGTGTGTGTGTGTGTGTGTGTGTGTGTGTGTGTGTGTGTGTGTGTGTGTGTGTGTGTGTGTGTGTGTATATATATATGTATATATATATATATATATATATATATATATATACACACACACAGATCTGATATGTCATCAAATAGAATTGCTTGGAGATTTAGGGATGTTGTAAAAGCACTCTAAATCCTGGAAATGGTGTACCAGGTCCAATTATGACAATTTAAATGCATTTTAATGTATTTGAATGTTAACAAAAACAGAGGGAAAACAATCACCACAACAACAAAAATCAGCCCTTTTTCATCAGATTAGCCACTGGAATCTGTACATGCTGTACTTATTTAAAGATTTCCTCAAGAGTTAAACTGAGTTGAATTAATTTCATTCTGCTACAACAGCAAACACATCCCTCCTCTGCTGCCTGCTGCCCCATGCACTAACCCCCCCATGCACCTCTCACACTAACCATTCCCTCCACCTCATATCTAATAGGTGATCAAGAAAAAACAAACCTAAAAACTACTGAAATTGAATAAAGGAAATTGTCTTTGATGATAAGGCATTAAGCTTGGATTTTTTTTTTGTGAGCGTGGTTCTCTTTTGTCTCTAAGACGTGATAAGTCCTGGCTAAATTGTAGAGGCCAAACACACCTCATGGCTATAGCTGACCTCTATTCAGGAACAGGGAAGAAAATAAGATGGCACCTTTTATTGTTTCCAAGAAAATTTCTGCTAACAAATGTGTCAGATAATACAGGAAATGGCAATCATTAGCTGTCCTACAACATGCACCTAACTTCACAATCAAGGTGCTTACAGTAGAAAAAAATCAACCTCATGATTTGATTGTACAATGTTGCAGTGATTACCACCGAGGCCGACTCTGCTGCACCGATTTGATTAATTCAATTCTACTTGCTCTTGCCTCACTTGTACTTATATGTGTGATTATAGTTGGTTGTGTCACCTTCCTGATTGAGTCACATCTCACACTAAAATCATCTTAGAAAATCACATGAACAATGTTTCTAAAAACAGGTAACAGACTGAAAACATCAAAGGAGACCCCATGCAGAATAATGGGCACCACTGTCAAACGTATACAGAGACATAAAAAAAACAGATGGTGGCTTACTAACTTCTCTGAAATAGTTTGAAGCACAAAGCTGTTTAAAAATGAATGGCCACAAGACAACAGCTGGGAAAACGACAGCTTCTTTCACTCCAGTTTTTGTAAGAAATAAATTTACATGAAGCATGGAGGAGAAAAAACCATGGCAACTTTAAGGAAGAGTTTCAATAGACAACATACATCTTCTAGAGGAAGTATAAAGCATGAAATGTCCTCATTTGTTTCATATGAAGGAATGTTTGAGCTGAAAGTTGTTTTATTTTAGACAACAGTTTCCTCAGCATGTGAAGTTAGACAACAAATGCTCAAAAACCTTTTTTCTCAACTACCAAGAATTTGGGTTCAGTATTTTGTATTAACTGAGGCAGTGGCTTAGGTTGTAGAGCACCTCTTGTGACCTGATGGTCTTCTGTTTAAATCCTGTTCCCCTTTGCTGCTGCAACCCTGAAGGGGACACGATTGTTCTCTGAGGGGCGGCCCTGAGCCTGGATAAATGTAGAAAGTTGTGTCAGGAAGGGCATCTGGTGTAAAACATGCCAGTTCCACTGAATGATGATTTGCTGTTGCGACCCCCTTAGAGGGACAAGCTGAAAGGGAGACAACATTTTTTTCTGAACCAGGAGTTAACGCAACATCTCATTCAAAGACAGAAAACCTGACAAAAAGCAAGAAACTCCTTTCTTCCTGTGCAGTTTGGGGGTCCTGCTGACCTTGCACCGTTTATATACCACAATAAGTACAAATTCTTGCAGGTTGTTGTTGTGTCTCTGGTATAATCAAAACAGATTCTTGTAGGGATGTGTTTGGATGTAGGACACGGGGAGCGTTGCTGCTTTGTCCTTGTGACACTCTGGAGAAGCCGTATTTTAGCCCCTGCCATTCAGAGCAGTGAACCGGTACACAGGGAACCGAGTGAGACTTCTCATGTCTAATTTCTAGAGTAAGCAAGTCTTCTGATAAAGGATGTGAATGTTCTGTTAAACTATTATTTTTCTGTTGACAGGAAAGAGAAGCTTATGTGTTTTTGCAGCACAACTGTATTTAAGCGCTCTGACTTGCACATAGTAAGCTATATGTCCTTGGCTTGCTGGCTACACCATCTTTCAACTTGTGCTTGTTTTATGGGCATTGCTTGTCCTGGGGATTTACAGCATTGCTTTTTAATGGTTTGTCAAGAATCAAGAATTAGAGATGTCATATCTGCTTTCATTATTTTATACTTTAATGAAGAATCTGATGACCCAGCTGGCTTCTGAATTCATAGCTTTACTGTTAATATGACAATTGACTGCAGAGCTAACCAACTTTTACCAAAACTTGATGCTTGAGAGCTTTGAATAAAGCTTTATTTCTAAGTTTCATTATAGTTAATATTACTTGTATTAACAGAAAAACTGAACTTACTAAAGGTTTTTGTGGGAATCAAACATTTTATTTGGAGCATCCCCACTTAACCCTGTTTTAAGTCTATGACTTGCGGTCTCTGTGCTTGAGTGAGAGGCTTTTTTGTTGTTTTGTGGAAGCTCTGTGCAGGAGGTTGGACTCTGACCCTATCTGATGTGGGTGGGGAAAGTGGATAGACTGGGATGAATAGAGTTTATTCTTCCTCCTTCAACTCCTGATCGCTGACTGACTGAAGAACATGAGAAAAGTGAAAGAAATAGAAAGATGTGCCATGCTGGTATATTGCTAACAACTCCTCCATTATAATCTAAATGGCATAGAAAACCAAGCAAGGCTCTAAGCATTAATTTGTGTATTTTGCTCAATTAGAGACGAATAAACATAAATGTCAGTAACCAGAATTTGGATCAATATGTTTTATTTAATCTCTTCACCTGAAAATAAGGCTTCTAGAAAGATGATTGGGTGACAGTTTAGAGGATGTGTAAAGCAGACTGTGTAGATGCTGTGAATTAAACACCTGAAATCCGGCATCGGTCAAATAAAATATATGTAAAAGTGAACAAACTTAACTGAAGAATATTTCGAAAACTTGACTTGACAAACTAGAGGGACACTCAGACACACCAAAACCAGTGGAGGCAGTTTTAAGATGAGGTCATCTTTGTCTGCACCAAAACTACTGATGTTCTTCATGTGTCATGCTCCATCCCACCATCGCATTTCACAGAAGGGTATGGGTCTAGACAATGTTTTATTGGGGGGTAAAGCAGGGGCACAGAATGGAAAAACTGTGGAATGTGTATTTGGGAGTTTAGAGAAAGCTTTAGATTTTGGGAGATATTTAAATGATTGTAGCTACAATACTGATCCTCTTATGTGAAAAATCAAACAAACTTGTCATTGTGTTTATACACTATTGCACAAAGACTAACTCTTCATTTATGATGTGAAAAAACAAAGAGCAAAATCACAAGTTTAGTCATTATTGTATTGGTCATTCTTGGTCACTGTCACTTTATGCTGTCATCACATCTGGGGATTTTATGACTTTTCCATCTTCATTAAAAAATGTAAACAGTTTGAACAGACAAATATCATTCAGCTTCCTCATTATTAAATATGCCTGTTAGGATGCTTCTAGGCCATGCATACATGTCGGCATGGTCAAGACTACCTTCTGAAGTCCAAACTGAGCATCAGAATGGGAATAAAAGGTGATTCAAGTGACTTTGTACGAGGCATAGTTGATGAGCAGAAACTGATGATCTACTGGGATTTACATGCATAACATAGTTAAGTGTTTACAGACAATGGTAAATTAATAAATAAATTAACACAAAACAAAGAATATAGTAAGTTGTATGGATAAAAATAGCTTGTTGTTGTCAGAGGAGAATTGGCAGACTGGTTTTAATTTAATAGGAAGAATTTTATTGCTGTCTTATTAGTAGGTTTTATCGTTTTATTATCCTAAATTTTATTTTTCTATTTTTTTAAAATCATACTTGTAATAATTCTAGCTGTATTTTCTGTTTTGTGAAGCACTTTGTTTAAAATGTGCGATATAAATAAATTTGAGTTTGAGTTGAGAGAATAAACTAACAACAAAAACCCTTGGTTACAACCAAGACATGCAGAATAAAATCTCTGAACAAATATGTTGATGGGTTATGGTAGCCGAAGGCCATACAAGTTGCCGCTTCCGTCAGATAGGAACAGGGAACTGAGACTAAAATTAGCACATGGTTCAGCAAAACTGGAATATAAATTATTAGAAAAATGTTTCCTGGTCTGATGAGTTTCAGTTCAGATGGTATGGTCAAAATTTGACATAAAAAACCACGAGACCATGGATCCTGCATTGCAATGTTTTAGGCTGTTGGTGGTGTAACATTTTCTGTAGATGTGCAGACATCCATTCATCAGCAATGTGCTATCATGTCAGTATGAAATAAAACCTCAGACTTTCCAACATTTCATTTAATTCAAGGAGGTAAAACGTAAAATTGGTTTCAGCTCTGTACTGTCAAGGCATACCCTAAATCGACCTTAATAGGACCACCATCCATGTCGCAGTATATGCTACATACAAAAATCTGGAATTATGGATCATGATTGAAGCTCCATTTCTGTCATTTCCATACAAACATACTCATTGTTCCTTTTAATTGCTGTCTGAGCTTCAGTGTGTAGGATGAGTCATATGCAGGAATTCTCTGCGTGCTTTACATTTCCACGTCAGGCTTGTACAGATATTTGATGTAAAAATAAGAATCCTTGGATGCATTTACACTGGGAATGGAATTTTAATTAGGTAGGCTATTCAGCAAGAACTCTAATAAAGGACGTCTTTTTAAAAAAAAAAAAAAAAAACTAACACGTTCCAAGAATTAAGTTGACATACTCCCTTGTTCTAAAAAATAATAGACTATAAAGGGTTTCATCACTGTTGAATATTATCAGTATTTGGAAATTTGAGGCTCAGCATTGTAAATGTCCATCCACCCATCCATCATCCTAACCGTTTAATGCAATGGAAGGGTCGCGGGGAAGTTGGAGCCCATCCCAGCAATCTTTGGGCGAAAGGCAGGAAACACCCTGGACAGCTCACCAGTCCATCGCAGGGCCATTGTAAATGTCAAACTGTTAAATTACCAGATGGTGACTCAAGTATTTGACATTATAAGTAGGGCTATTGTTGGGGTATTTAAAGGAAGCATTACTTATAAATCACCTAAACCAGGGATCCCCAACCCTGGTCCTCAAGGACCAGTGTCCTGCAGGTTTTCCAAGTGTTCCTGCTGGAACACACATCATTCATGCTCATATAAGCTCTGCAAACGTCTGCTAAATACACATTGATTTGAATCAGGTGTTGTGCAGCAGGAACACTTGGAAAACCTGCAGGACACCGGTCCTCGAGGACCAGGATTGGGGATCCCTTGCGGAAAACCAGTGGTGGGTAATTGCAGTCCTGCAGAAGTTACGGGTTTCCCTGTTGCAACCATAGACTGTATATAAAGAGAGGTTGCAACACATCCTGATCCCCATCAGACTAAATGAGCAGACCGATGCCAAGCTGGAAAACACACTCTGCACAAGTTTGCCAATTAGCCATTGATTTGAGTCAGGTGTGTTGCAGCAGGGAAACTCCGAACACTTGCAGGCTCTCGAGGACTGGAGTTGCCCACCCTGGCTGGTCTAAATGGAGGGCGGGCTGAGTCAACCTGCCACTCCCCGTTCAGGCCTTCGCGTGAACGCGCTTGTGCTCCTGCGCTGTCACGGTTTACTACCAACAGTCTGAGTCCACGGGAGGAAGTCACTGAGATTGGGAAACGGACAACAACTCCCCACTGTGCCGTGGAAACAGGGGGGAAAAAGGAGGAAAAACACTTTGACTGGGAAGGGGAAGAAGTCAATACGTCGCTTTTCCTCATCGGGAACAGTAAATCAGTCTAGTTTGGAATATGGACTAAAGGCGCCGGGTTGGAGCAGATGGAGGCGGTGAGAAGTTTGCTGTTTGTCGGCGCCGTTCTGCTCGCAGCGACGGGCGCTTGGAGCAGGGAAGGTGGGTAACTTTTCTCGTCCTGAGTGACTCCACTGTTCGGCGACACTTATTTACCATTTATCAAAACGATGTCAAATGAAGGTCCGTTGGTCTCGTTTTCGCAATTCTTCGAGTTTCTCTCTGGGCAGGAACCACATTCCTGCGTGACTCTGCAGCCGCGTCCTCCCCGCCGAGGCTCGCGGGATTTGTGAAGCTCTGATGAGGAGTTAAAAAAAAAAAAATCACACCTGTCACATTGGAGCTTTGCACGAGACCTTCCGTTTGAACAGAAAATGCCAAGCCAGAAACCCGGAGCCCACTCAGTCGCACCAATAAACTCAGCTAGAAACTTCAGCAACGTCAAAAACATCTGTGAAAGTGTTAAAGACGCAACAAAGTTGAGCAACAGAGGCCAGATTTTCCACTGATTTTTATTTATGTTTGTGCCCCTCGTCGTAAACAACAACAAATAAACAACATTAACAGGCAGTGCATTGTTTGGCAAGGATCATGACGATGTCAATTATTCACTTCTGGCTCGAAAGGGGACATTGTCTGGTAGAGGGCCACTTGTCACTGTTGGAGCTTGAGCGCGTGCCAGCTAAACAAGAGCTAACTGAAAGTCCAAACCAGTCCAGATTTTTTTAAAAATACAAACCAGTTTTCTCGTTTTTACTGGTTTTAAACATAGTTCCTCCACGTTTGTCAGAATCACACCAGAAAAAAGTTATCACAAAATCCCAGCTTGATGAACCATTCTTGGTTAGAATAATTTAAGATTATTTTGCCTAAGTAGCCAAAACACAAGTAGTCTGTTTTTTTCCCTGCAATTAGAGGAACCTTATCTTACTTTTAGTCTTTAGTTTTGTCAAACAGGTCAGATATTGGGTGAATTGATAAAGCAATGCGTTGTTGCATCTGTTATTTCTCATTTATAGGCTAAAAATCTATCAATGCGCCTGGTCAGATTAAAAAAAAAAAAAAAAAAAAAGCTTTTATACAGATGCAGCTCTTGGCAAAAATACTAACATCAATAACTGAGAATTTCCTTTGCAATGCAGACTTTATTGATGTGTGTTTGTCAATTTTTATTGGCGTGCATGGTTAAACATTAAAAGCAAGCTGGAAACGGGGTTAAGCGTGCAGTTTATAAGAGCACAAACTGTTGTTTGTGTTTCATTAGCTGCTCCAACCACCAGCACTATGACAAACAAAGCCAATAGTTGCAGGTGAAGTATTTCCATATACGACTGCATTGTTGTTGGGAACAGGTTGGTGCACTTCAGTCCACAGTGTCAATCTGTGAAGCATCAGATCAGTTCGAGTGCCCTGACTGGTTCCCAGAGTTAAGCAATGCACTAAGTGGATGTATTTGAAAAGTTTTCATTTCAGTCATCAAATGTTATTACGTCACACAACACAATCTGTGTTATGGTCTTCACAGAGTTCATGTCCTTGCTATGCTTCAGTGCTCCCACTGAGAGCTGATTAAAGTCTAACTGAATTGGCCCCAATTGCAGGTTAACTCAGCCAGATTTGACTCACCAGACTACACTGCATGTTAGTGATCTAACTCACACTGAGCTGAAAATGTGGACCACCAGCAGACCTGAATAACTTCCTCTGTGGAAACTTTCATTACTTTCTTCTTTGCTTTTCTTTTACTTGAGCTGCACACATTCATCCTACATTTACATTGTGCTGGGCCAATCTCCATGGTGCTGGAACACTAATGATTAACTGGAAATAAATGGCAAATGATAAACTATTTCCACATTAAAAAGAATCTTGTTCAGTCTTGAGCTACTTCAAAAGAAATCAAATCTGTCCTTAAGAATCTGAAAGAATATGTTGACCTTATTCACATATACTCATCTTAAAGCTGGGGTAGGTAATGTTGGCGAGCGAGCAAGATCTGAAAGTAGCCCCTGTCTTGGCTTCTCCCACTTTGGTTTTGCTCCTCGCGTGATCCAAGGCTTTTTTCTTACCCCCACCAACGAGGTTATGTTTTTACCGGTGTTTATCTGTTTGTGTTCAAGATAACTCAAAAAGTTATTGACATATTTTATTTAAATTTTTGCGAGTTGTTGGAAATGTGAAAAGGAAAAACAGGTTTAATTTTGGTGGCGATCCGGATCACCTTTTGGATCTGGCCATGGTGGAGGTTTGCGCTCTGAGGGCTTTTCTAGTTCGCAACTTTTTCCACCAACGATTTTCTTTCTTGGCTGTTTAGTGGGAGGAGGCAAATAAACCGAGCCGGGTCGGGAAATCCTTCCTGCACTTTCTCTGCCGTGAAAAAGCTTACAAAATAGAAGAAATGAACAACTTCAATTTGACCCGAACTTTTTCATTGGTCAGTTTGTACAGATTTACAGTAAACCGAGGGGTCTAATTATATTTCTTATTGTTCATGATTACAAAATGTACAGACTATCAGGGCGAGGAACCACTTCCACCAGTTAAAAAAAAAAAAAAAAAAAAAAAAATCTGCAAAATTACTTACCCCAGCTTTAAGCTGAAATGAAATAATCATTTTAGCTCCACTATGTATTAATAGTTTTGAAGTGCTGACAAAGTAATGAAATGTCTCATCTTTGCTGTGGCATAAAACAGTCGCGATCTATGTACCACCCACCCCCCCTCCCAAAAAAGAAAACCAAAAACATTTCTATAAATGATAGCTTTGAGCACCAAATGAAACACTAACTATAGTACAATTCATGTCAATAACTTATTAAGAAAATGTCAGCATTAGCTCCTAGCTTAGTCTTTAGAAAACAACTAAACTAAACGAGGCCAGTTGCTAATCATTCTGTTACTACTTTGGTATTTTAAGGAATTACAGGAAATGCATTTAGTACTCGAAAACCAGCCCAACTTGCACAGTATATCTAGGGAGTCACGTTATCTTTGGTCAATAGCTGATTAGCTTCAACTAAGACCCAGATGTATACTCCAATGTTCTGTAGCTTATTAGGCACTTACTGCCATTGTTTTGAATAAACGCTGGGTCTAAGATGTGAAACCGTACATCACACAACAAGCAAAGAGCTTACTTACCAGTCCATTATTAAAGCTGCTTCAGTACTCATGTAAAAAATGAACTGACCTTCAGTGACACCAATCATAACTAATAACTGTGCCACTCAGAATCCCCAAATAGAAGAATCGACAGTTACTTTAAATTATTTTCATTTATCAATGCAACAAAGAGTGGGTTCTGCATCCATAGTTTTTCATCAGACTCCCAACAGGCAAATTCTTTGTCAAGGTTGACTCATGTATTTCCTCTGGAGTGATACCTTTCTCATTTTCTCTTTCTGGCCTTCTCAGACACTGTTTTCACCTTCTTATTTTGTCAAATTTGTCTGCCCAAAGTTTTGTTAAAAGAGGAGGAAGAAGTAGCACAAAACAGAGCCCTCAATGTTAATAGAGGGGGCGCTGTAAAGAAAGTGCTCCAGGTCACATGATCCCATGAGAGATGAACCGCTCCTGCAAAGTTACACTGGGTACGGTTACATGGTGTTTTTTAAATTCGAAATTAATAATTTGAAATTAAATGTCGGAATTAACGTATTCCCCTACGAGTTTACATGAAAATAATAATTCCGAATGAACGTTTACATGAAACACGTCCTAACTTAATTCCTTTTTTGAGCGGCGGGTTCTGATTGAACAGAGGGTGCACTTGACGTTTGACGTATACCGGAAATAAACAAAGTTGGCTCCCTGCTTCTCGTCTTTTCAGTCGTAACTTATAAAAAGTCCATAATAAGTACAATTTTCGCTGCTATTTTTATTATAACTTTGAAGTAGCAGCTCAACACGAGCACGCTATTTCACTTTTTGCAGCAACTGAGAAGAAGAAGAAGAAAGATAGACCACCAAACACGGGAGGCAAAACAACGCGCGTCATTAGGACAGGACAAGGTAATGAGCATGTGCAGAACGACTGGAATTAACTTAGAGTGAAATTAAGGTGTACATGACAGAGGAATTAAATAGTTCAGAATTAAAATGCGAATAAACCAGCTACTTACATCGGAATTAAGTTTAATTCTGAATAAAAATTAGCATTAGGAATTAAGTGTTTTAAATGGTCGTTTTTCATCAGTTTAAAGTGGAATTAACTTTTTTCAGAATTAAACAGGAATTAAAACTCCCATGTAAACGCACGGAATGTCTGGTTTCCGAAGAGGCCAGCCCTTCCGGAGCATCAACATTCATCAAGCACTGTATATTGAGCCCAGAAATCATCCATTATTATTCATGTTAGGCTAATATTTGGGTCAAAAGTTACACTGTATCCTTTTAACGATAATTACCAAAAAATGAATGCAAACCTCAGTTGTTTTTTTTTTCTTTTAAATTGAGGAGGACGTCATAAAATGAGAGGATTAGGGTGCCTTTCACAAATCCCCAGTTGATAAACTCCTTGATTTGTCCATGCAGCTGTCTAAAACTAAGAAAGCATTTAAAGTACTGGCACCGAAAAGGAAATGAGGCCAATATTTAGATGCAGACCAGTGACAAAACCAAGTTAAAATGACTGGAAAATAAAAATAATTGCTGATTCTTCCACAGGGGTGCTCTGGGTGGTGCAGTTATTAGTTACGATTAGTGTCTCTGAGGGTGAGTTAATTTTTGACATGAAGACTGCAGCAGCTTTAGTCAGCGAGACTTCCCAGCTCACTAATATTTCAACAGAGCATTGACTAACATTTGTAGGATTGTTCTGAATGCAATTATTGGTGGGTTGAAGCAGACTTGGGTGCACCTACAGTTGCACAAGCACTAGTAGCTACTGTCAGCAGCCCAATGTTGGACCTTAGCAGCGTGCAAGGTGCTGTTACAAAACTGCTAAACTGATGCACAGGCAACAGCTGTGAGACCTTTAATTGAAATGCTTGTGTTCTGATAAGAATTAAATTGTTTTGATAATTAAATATTTTTAGATAATTTGAGACTTGCATAGGTGATAATGTGAGTCCTCTCATCCCCAAAGGAAACTCTTGCTGATTTTAATTTTATAAAGTTTGTGAGTGATGACCTGTATCCTGTAAAACACTTCTGTCCTAGCTGAGGCCGTCTCTCCCAGGTTGTTACGATGCTCACACCTGAAGGATACAAAGGCAAACTGAAGTATTAGAAAAGTATGAAAATGAAGTGTATCAGACCTAAGTCGGCTACAACATCAATACAACTCCTTGACAAAGTTGTTACAATGCTCATTATCTAAAAAAAACAGGCAACACTTGCATCCAGGAATTCAGACGGATGCTACTTTGAAACTTGCCACCTACCTAACAATTTTTGCAGACCAGTTGCACCATGATGCCATATTCAATACAGCTGAATCTGAATCCACTGTCAAGTTTATGCTGTGGACAATATTGCATCAAAACACCATGTGAGGTAACGTCTATCGGTGAAAATGCTTTTCACTTATGCAGTCAACACCTAGATGTACTGAAGCTATATATGTTGTATTTTCTATGGATTAGTCTTGTATGTTTCTTTCAGTTTTCACGGCACATCCCTGACTAACAGAGTATAATTTATCTCAGTGGAAACCATTTCATAATAGAATAGATCAGTCTGCTTTTTTTTTATCAGCTTGTTTTTGATTCTTACTGTGCTTTCCCACTTACAAGACACCCTTTTGTAAACGGTAAAATCCTCATGCGAATCCAGCTGCAGATTCCTCATATTGTAGTAATGTGTGTAAACGATGCAGGAGGTTCTGTCACTTTTGTAGAATCTGTTGTGATTGTAGTCAGTGCACGACAGTACAGTACTGGTACAGTACAAATCCTGTTCTGCTTGTCTGTTGAGCAATACCTGTTTTTTCTTCCATGAAGAGTGAAGAGGAAGAATGTTTTCAGGGAAGATCAGGAGACATGGGTAGTTTATGCAAGGCACGTTGCATGGATCCTGACTGCTGCAGAATTAGGACTGTTAAACTGGGAGGGGGAGTGGGGGGGGGGTTATAAACCGACAAAGTCCTGTTGCATCAGCTCGTTTTGTTTCTGTTGAGCTTTGAAGGGACCCTAACCCTATCTAGAGGACAATGAAGGGCAGAGGATCAGCGTGGTGTCTTCCACCATGCCAGATTCTGCAGTAGCATCATGTTTGTGTGACTTATTGTGAGCATGCAGGTAAACACAAACGTACACTCCTTGTGCTAACTGGAACTCTGCCACACGCAGGTGTGGCTTCCAGCTGGCTTTCAGTTTTCAATCTTAAGTCTCAGGTGGTTTGTTAGTTTAACTCAGCACAGTCACATGTCACATCCTCCTTATGAAATGAGATTCTGATCAATCAAATCGGTCACTTTTACAAAAAAAAAGAGTGACTTATTTACAGTAATAATAAAAAGATCAGGAAATTTGGTTGTTTCTATTTGAGCTGAAGTTATTTTTTTCCACTCAGAGGATCAATTGTTAACTAATGCTGTCTGGCAAATGGCTAAGAGCCTGTCAATGGAAAAGTACTCCTGACATTAATATGTTACAGATAGTAACAAGTTATTTTACTCTAACTGGTGCCGTGAGGAGCATCTTTTTGAAACAACCACAGCACGTGTTGCTCTTTTTCAGAAGAGTCAGATTATTGGTTAGCATTGAGTATAAAATGACTGAAATCGGTAGAAAACCTGGAAGGCTAGCCGTGTGAACCATCACCACAGAGGAAGAAATCTGGTCAGAAGAAAATCTTGAACAATCTCAATTGTAGGTCAATTAAATGTTTGGTGAAATGAAACCGATGCACCCATAATATGGAGACAACCAGGAAAATGTATTTACAAACTCCCCTAACAAATTTTACTGCTTAGGGTTTGGAATGATGTGATGTGCTCTGATGGGTCCAGGTGGCGGGTGCAGCTGCAAAGGAAGGGCTGGCGTTGAAAAGTTGTATTAAATAATATAAGTCTAAAACCTGATATCAGGTGATTACTAAACACACTGAATAACCAGATTCTTCTATTACTAGATTTTTTTATTTTCACTCATGGTGGCATGGAGATATTCCAAGATGACACCGTCCGGACATATCAGGCTCAGTTTGTACATGGGCAATTCTCAAAATTCTTTGATAATGCTGATTTTCGTCGATTTAAAAACCCAAAAAAAATGTATAAAACCTTTTTTGTTTTTTGCTAGTAATTTTTCTTGATTTCAGTTAGGAGAAAACACAGTAGCCAGACCATCATTCTGCTACTATAATGCCCAAGAAGACAAGTAAAAAGATCAATAAAACCAATAAAAATGACAAAAATCTATAGTTGATAAATTTTATTTAATTGGGAAAAAAAAAATTGATTTTTAAAATTGTGAAACAAAAAATCCTGATTTTCAATTAGATTTTCCCACCTCTACAGTACAGTGTGAAGGGTACTTTGCATTATATGTTAACATATTAAATGTTAAAATATACTGATTTTGTTCCCCCTTATGTTTTTGTATTTCTATGTCTTTGAACTTTGTGCAAGCAAAACCCACAATTTTAAGAAGATTCCTGAAAGTAGTTGAACAATGTTGGATATGACAGACTAATTTATAATAAATAAAACAAGTTGCAGTTCAAGTTTAAGGTGCTTGAGGCATTGAAGTGCTCATGTGGAAAGTATTTGCTTACTCACTCCCTCTTACATTATCTTAATACATTTTAATGCCAGTCCAGACCTGACAATCATCTCATCCTTGTCACTTTATGCCAGCTGATTGGTAGCATAATGCATGTGCAATGTGCCATGAAAACAAGGATTCAGAAGTGTTATGTTTTTTTGTTTTTTTTTTTGTGATGCCAGAAATGTTAAATAAGGCATTACTTTAGCGATTAATCAGGTACATGAGATAAATATTTTCAACAACATATTTCCGGTTATTGAAGTGTAAGTCAACAGAAATAACTAAATGTTAACTATATTATCACCCTTGCGTTGAGTTTTCATTAGATATATAAAGCAGCACAAAATTAGAACATCACTGTTAAAGCAAATGCAGGTCATACATTTTCTAATTTTTATACTTCTATAATTTAGGTTTAAGGATTAGCATTTAAAACTAAATGTTACTACATAACTGTGCAGTCCTTTACAATGTTAAAGCTGATCTTTTTTCAGAGGATATCAGAGTAAAACTGTCTCGAATGACTAGATGCAAAGTCAGTTTGTAATGTTGAATAGTGAGGAGAAGAAAATCTTTACAATAGAACAGCCAAAATGATTAAATAACTTTTATATCAGATATTAATAGAGCTGTGCTCTGATATCTGATGATGCAAAAAAGAGAGAGATTTTTAGGTTCAGCTAATTATAACACCCTTTTAAGCAGAAACAAATAGACTATATCTTGCTGGATGTTTAAGTGTGTGTGATAAATTAGTTGTGCTTTGCTTGACAGTTTTGTGGCTTCAGCAGAATCTAGAGCTCACACCCACATTACATTGTAAGTGTGCAGGTGCAAAGGTGACAAAGTGAGCAGCATTTGAATAATTGCTCTCTCCAGCTGTCTCTTTCTTGCATTCTTGTTTTCATCATTTTTTATTCTCGTACACATGAGCACAGTGCTTTAAACGTCAGTAGTGACATACGTCTTCCACAATGTGCCTTTGCATAAAAGTGTGTGTCTACGGACAGTGTTTAGTATACCTTGATTGGACTATACTGATGCATCATGGATCCTTTACACCTAATTTCTTGTTCACTATTGCTGTTACACACATATATAGATATAAATCATCGGCTATACCGGGGTGTCCAACTCCAGTCCTCGAGAGCCGCAGTCCAGCATGTGTGAGGTGTTTTCAAGCTGCAATCGAATTGAAAAATCGAATATTGTGATTTTTCTTTTCTTTTTTTTCTTTCAAATAAATAAAAATTATCCATTATAAAATTAGTCATTTTTTGTTGATCTTTTTACTTGTCTTCTTGGGAATTATAGCAGCAGAATGATGGGCTGTCTACTGTGTTGTTTTTTCCTAATTAAAATCAAGAAAAATGATGAGCAAAAAAAAAAAAAAGTTTTATACATTTTTTAAAAATAATCTACATAAAAATCAACAATATTGAAGAATTATGAGAATTGCAATTATAAATCGAATCGGCACCCAAAAAAATCTGAATCGAATCGAGGACATAAGCATATTGTCAAAGCCCTAATGAATACATTCCCTATATTCAACAAGCAAAGGTCATGTCACTTTTCAGTTAAGCACTTTTTCTATTGCAACTCCAACATTAACTTGATCAAGTTATTAATTTAACTCGATATTTTACATAAGAATAGTACAATCCACTGAGACCATAGTCAGTACTTTACATGACCTTAGAAAAAAATCGTATTATTTTGCTGGTCTGAATAAAACAGGCCTGAAAAATGAACATTATATGACCAACATCAGATTAACAAACCAAGATTATTTGGTCAGAAGTCCAATGTCTCATGCACGTATACCTGAAGTGCATTTCTAACTGGCAGTGGTGCTTTGCTCATGCTCCACAGTTCTGACTACATACAGTCGTTGATGTGAGAAAAGCTGGTACACTCGCAAAGAAGTAGCTGGTAACAACAGAAAATAGCCAAAACAGTGCTGCATCTTACTTGTTGAAGGAAAATGCCCAGATGTACTGTTTGGCTATTAGTCATTTATTTGGTTTGTGACATAAGAGATCAACTGGAAAATGCTCCATTCTAACAAACTGGGAGGGGAATCCTTACCAGCTGCCGCAGTGGAGGCAAGCATACCAGTGAATTGGTGCCTTTACCTTTGCATTAATACTGGGGCAGGGAGACTGGTCCAAGTCTAGCTGTAACTGTGCATGACAACATACCAATCACTCTGATTGAAAATAATCAGAAATTTTTGAACCTCAAAAGAAGTCATATGAAGAACAAGCTATTGTGAAGCACTAAAGCAGCTGAAGTTTCCAAGCAAAGCTGCCATCCCTGCAGACACCTTAATACACTTATTTGTGTGTGTGCATGCATGAGGGTGACCATGTTTTGTGGTTGATCTGTCCAACATGGCAATCATGTCCTAAACTAGAAGGTCAAAGATCAGAGACGTATCTCTGTACAGGATATCGACCCTCATAGCCCAGTTTATAGCCCTCCACTAGTGTCATCTTTTAGATATGCAGTGACACACATTTCTTTGAGATGACATGAGAGTTGGGCAGGGATTCACAGACTGAGACAAACTGAGGAGAAGACGGGCGAAAGTGTAAATGACTTCAGTTTCAACCCCAAAATATTTAGTAAGTAATGGCGATGAAGGGCAGAGATCGCGAGATGACAGCGGGTAGATGAGGCAGAGTGAGTGATGAAAGAGCAGGTATTTTCGGCTGCTCCTCACAAGGCCACGCATTCATGCAGGCGTTGCTGAGAGACTTTTGGAGTGTCAACAATGAGGGATAATAGGAGGGGAAGCCAAGATTTGAAATTACAAGAGTTTTTTTAAAAAAAATTTTTTTTATTTTTTAGAAATGAAAAATCTGCTCTAATGTGCTTTTTTTAAGGCACATTCTCCTAATCCCAAGAACTGCTATTGTGTGTGTGTGTGTGTGTGTGTGTGTGTGTGTGTGTGTGTGTGTGTGTGTGTGTGTGTGTGTGTGTGTGTGTGTGTGTGTGTGTGTGTGCAAAGTTCAGGGAATCCACTTCTGTTTTTTTTGGTTTTTTTTTATGATTAAAAATGATAAGGCTCTAGAATAAAGCCAAGCGCTCATCCTGGCTAGACATGTAAAAACTATTTTCCATGATGACATCACTTAAGGAGGCAGTGAATAGTCATTTAATTTATTTGACACAGGCTGCAACTACTGGGTGTGTATTTTTGGCAGCTGCTCTGTTAATCGTGGACCATTTGCTACAGTAGCTTGCTGCCAGATTTTAATGCAGGTCTTATATTACCGATTTTATTTCTTGGCTAATTTGTCATAGCTTTAATATGTTGTCATTATTCTGCCATCAGAGTAAAACCTTTGCAGTTTCAAATGTTTATACTAGAGAAGTACATCTGACAAACTGCCTGTCAAGACTTCTAGTTTTTCCAGTGATATGAGTCCAGCAGCCTTCTCCAAAAGGACAGACAGACAGACAGACAGAGATAGCAGAGCAGTGCTGGGTGAGGGGCTCAATCGAGGAGAGTGGGTTGACTATTGATGGGCTGTTGGAAGGAATCCAGAGGAAGTCATTTATAACCTCCAAAGAGGAGGGACTGTCCACTGTGTGACTGCCTGCTAAGGCATGGGAGCTATGTAGCTGCAGAAGCCCTCGTGAATTGCAATGCTGCATGACCCTGAATGTAATGCTGTGTGTGACACAATGTTGGGAATCTGTGCTTGCTTGTTCAAAATATACATGTTCAGATACAAAGGAAAGAAGTTGTGTGGGTGTGTGGGTGGGTGTGTGTGTGTGTGTGTGTGGGTGGGTGGAATTTAAGTGTGTGTTCACACTTATAGGCATACATATGCTCAGCTTTTGATGCTGACCAACTTGGGAAGTTCTTTATTTGTAATGTTTATATTTTAAAAGGTTAAATTTGCAACGTTTGAGTCCATGTGGGTAAGTTAGAATGTGTCACTTTGTTAGATGTATATAAAACTTTTACTAAAAAATGCACTTGGATAAAGTGGGGATCATGTTGTCTGTGTTGCAGTGTGCCTGGGCACGGACATGAAGCTGGCGCTGCCCTCCAGCCTGGAAAATCACTATGAGACCCTGAGACTGCTCTACACAGGCTGCCAGGTTGTCCATGGCAACCTTGAGATTACACACCTTCATGGAAACCCAGATCTCTCCTTCCTACAGGTATAGTTTGCGTGGAGGTCTTTGAACAAAAGGAGCATAATAATTGTGAAATAGAAATCTATTTTATTTATTTTTTTAGTTTATTAGTTCCAACATTTTTAGTCACTCTTTGTGTATCTTTACCTCTTGCTTACCAGGGAATCGTAGAGGTGCAGGGTTACGTACTTGTTGCACATGTCTCAGTGAGCCTGATGCCTTTGGACAACCTTCGGATCATAAGAGGCAGTCAGTTATACAACTCCAACTATTCACTGGTTGTGGTGAATAACACTCTGGGCAATCAGGGGCTGAGGACCCTCAGGCTTCGTAGCCTCACAGGTTGGTCAATAGCTTATCAGAGCTTTTGTTCCAGCCCAGCACTACCTGACTGTACAGGCCCGGACTTGTGACTGAATATATTCGTGGCTTTTGGTCCATTTTAGTGTTACCTGCTACTCACTGGAAGATTTTAAATTTCAAGTCAGTATATACATACTTTTTAAAAAAAAAAAAAAAAAATCATTTATCATGCATCATCTGTCCTGCAGAGATTCTGTTAGGTGGGGTATATATTTTTGGGAACCCCCAGCTGTGCTTCCCGGACCCTCAGAGCATCAATTGGAGAGACACATTGGATGAAACCAACAACCACTTCAGTGAAATCCAACTGCAGGCTCGGGAGCCTAAATGTGAGCAGCCGACTGAGTGATTGAGACTCTGAATCTCCCCTTGGGTTTCCAAAAAAAGAAATGTCTGTCAGACAGATGGAGAAAGCGCTATGCTATGTGAATTAAAATAAATCTGACTTGTACACATGCAAATGTGGGACATCCCTGGGGGAGTTTTCGAAACATTTCAGAGGCATACATGCCAACATGCAACTTGTCATTAGAGTGAATGATTCAGCATCTTGTATTGAGGTGTCCAGGTTTCCTGAATAATCTGAGTTTACCTGGGAATTATTGTTAACACACACCTCTGTTGACTCAGAAATGTCAGTCATAACTTTCCAAAACATGCTTTTTGTAGACACTTAATATCTGTTTAAATCAGAATAAATTAAATATTCCATGACAGATTTCAGTATTTCATGTTTAAATTACATTACTTTCTGCTCAGGCCCAAACTGCTCCCCTGCATGTGGGAAAGGATGCTGGGGAGAAACCGATCAAGACTGCCAAACATGTGAGTCTTGATCACTTTGTGTACTTTTCTTACTGTAGAAAGTCAGCATCAGATGAAGTGTTGGTAAAACTCAGTGTTTGACTTTTTTATTTTAAAGTGACCAGAATTAACTGTGCATCTGACTGTAAGCGATGTAAAGGTCAGCTATCCAATGACTGCTGTCACAGGCAGTGTGCTGCTGGCTGCACGGGACCCAAAGACTCAGACTGCCTGGTAAATGACACATACTTTTATCTCTGCAGTTATCAGTTTGTGTTGCCAGACAGGCTTTTATTACATTTTCCTCCTTCCTCTTCTCTCCAGGCATGTCGTCACTTCAACGACAGTGGAGTGTGTAAGGAGAACTGTCCTCTGCCAACCATCTATGACCCCGTCACCTTTCAGACCAAACCAAACCCAGACAAAAAGTTTAACTTTGGAGCCACCTGCGTCAAGACATGTCCTTGTAAGAACTTTGCTTAAAAAGATCCAATTCATCATAAATAAAACATAAATAAAAAATAATAATGATAAAAAAAAAAAGCTACAAACCCAATTCAGTTGAAGATAATCCGACTGTTCACTAGTTAAACTTTTTTTTATTATTTATTTAATTTTTTTTTTTGCTGTGGATGGAGATTTCAGTGTTTTTTGTTTGTTTTTTTTTTCTTTGGTTGTTTTTTCTCTGTCATGCTACTTGGATGCCCTTTGAACACTATTTTCCTCTCCTTAGATAACTATCTGGCAATGGAAATGGCCTGTACATTGTTTTGCCTCCGAGCCAACCAGGAGGTTATCGTCACTCAGTCTGATGGAAGTGAGACACAGAAATGTGAAAAGTGTGAAGGAGACTGTCCCAAAGGTAAGGTCGTGCATTCTGGATACAACATACAGTAAATATACACTCGGACGCAGCTTTATGTGGATGTGCTGGAAATCTGCTATTAGTACTAATAATTTATCAAAAATTTTGTGGCGGTACCTCAGTACATACTTTTTCAATAACAAAATAAACTAATTAATCCTTTGCTATTAAAATTGCAAAAGGTTTGGGGGATAGTCTCCTCGCATATATAAGACCTACATCCACCAGGATAAAACTTGTCAGTAAAAAAAAAAAACTTTATTCTGCTCTGGCAGCCATTTTCTGTCCAGTAACACAATTTTCAGCCCATTTTCAGCATCCTGCAGCAGGACATGAGGTAGAGGTATTTGTCTGCAAGCCTCTACATGTGGTTCTGTGTTCATAGCCAGAACTTATATATATATATATATATATATATATATATATATATTTTTTTTTTTTAAAAAAGGGGGAGAGGGGGGGAACGTGTTAATGCATGATAAAATAATTAACGGTGTTAATTTAAGTAAATATGAAAATGATTATTAACAACTACAAGACACCTATTCCTAAGAAAATTTTCTATTTTATTTTGCCTCCACCTTCAAAGCACATCAGTTTCATATTCGGTAAAAGTCTTTATTTATTTACTTTTTTAAAATCTCGTGTGTTTGTCGTTATTTGGACAAAAGGTTAAAGCACACCACATGTTTATATGTACTTGTACTCATATCCAGGTCAGTTGGGATGTATCAAGGAAATTTGCACTGATAGATTCAAACATCTGAGAATTTGCCATTTGTACTTCCATAGTTTTGGCCATTTTTTCCAGCATAAAAGTTGTGTAGTCTTTCTCACATGAAGTCTGGTTTGTGGTGTGTTGAGTTCTGTCATCCTTTGCTGCATCACCCAACATACTACAGTAACATTAGAATCATAGACATACTCTGTATTTTAAATACTGCATATCTACAGCTAACATAACATGGAAGCAACATTTAACTTTCATTGTCTGCCAGTTGTTAGTCATGTTCTGTCACGGCATTGATTGTGGAAACATCTGTATCATAACTCGTCTTAAAAATCAAGAAACTTAGGTAGGGTTAATAACATAAATACATCCTGCTTTGTGTTTATGGTTCAGGCTGGTGGTGTAACATAGTCATTTGCCTATTTATGCCAACTACTCATTTTTCATGGGTTCAACCAATTGGCAATGTGTGCTGTATCACAAAGCAGTTTTCCTCTGAGTACGACATCACCTGGCTTCTCAGAGCAGGTGACAGAGAGCCTTTTGGATGTAATGCAACTGGGAAACTTAAACCAGCAATAAATCTGCTGAAACTGTTATGTCATGATGTAGTTGAACCAGTCACCTGCTCATTGTTGGAACCATTTCTGGAGGAAGTGGTCCCACCCAGATTGAGAAAGTTTATCAATGAAATTAATGTGATAGACTTCATTGATTTAAATGTTTAGCTCAATATGTCAATCATTACTTTTATTACACATTTAAGTATCTAGATTTTGAAAAAAATGTCTCAAATCTCAATTTTCTTCGTCTGTTATAGTGTGTTACGGTCTGGGTATGGAAAACCTAGGTGTCATGGACAACGATGGTGTCACCATGGTGACGTCATCTAATGTGGAGCAGTTTAATAAATGTAAGAAGATTTTTGGAAGTCTTGCTTTCCGCCCTCAGAGCTTTGCAAGGTAAGACACAAATATTGCCTTGCATTTTGTTTAATACCTAAGTTTTTATTTGTCATTTGAAGGAAAGTTAAGATACCAAATGCCTAAAATGTCTGGTTGAGTTTAAAGATTCTGTTCAAATGACCACCTGGAAAATTGTTTATGGATTCTAGTGCACATCTCACATATCAGATATGAATGAATTAAAAAAAAATCAAATTTTAAAAACATCATCACTATTAATAACTAAACAAATCAAACACATTTTCATAAAAAAGGGTATTGAGTGTTAAATACTCTTAGTCCATAGTCCATTGCTCATCTCCACATGTCCAGCATTCCTATGGGACCCCCATATGCAACACAAAGTCTGCCGACTCTTCATTAAGTAATTTGTAAAAGCCACATCTAAAATAATTGACCTGCAGAATGCTGAGTAGTTCTGCAGAAGGACCTGATCATGAAATCTCTCTGGTTGTTGATACCTTACAGCAAACAATATTAAGCCATGAGTTCATAAGTCCATATTAAACTTCTTCAAATTCCTGGATGTGTACACTACAATAGCCAAACCCTCTGAAAATACATCAGCTGTGGAAGAATCAGTGCAGTCTGCAGTATATCTCCAGAAGCTCCAGGAGTTGAATAGGAGTGCCAAGGCAGGACACACACCCGCTCATCAACTTGATTATCATTGTCCTGTTAATTTATTTTGACAATCTTAAATTATGAGCATACAATGTATTAAAATTCAAGTAATTTCATGTTTTTGTTTTTACTCCCAAAGAGACTAATGTTTTGCTATAATCATGACTAAAATTAAGCTGCTAACTCAATTTATCACCAACAATCACATTTATTTTAGTAGATGACAGGGAACAGCTTGATGGCAGAACTTTAGCTTGCTGCAGTCACATCCCTCCCATTCAGCACTTCAAATATTTGAGTTTGTGAGTCTTTGTGAATGGAGTGCAGTAAGAACCTGCCTCTAAAGCCAAACCCTGCAAATGGACTCAAACATGCTTTAAACCCAGATTGTTTTTTCTTTCTGGGATGATTTTTTTTTTTCTTAACAGAAAATAACTTCCTTCATTTGTTCTTTAATCTAAAATTATGCTGCCATTTTAGTAAAATATTTATAAAATGATATAGAGTTTGGGTAAAATTACTACATGCAGTTTAATCTGATGTCCTGTGTGCGACATCTTGTAAACCCGAGGTGCAAATACTTGTAGTACCCTCTATAGTGTTTTCTAACTGTTCTTAGTAAAAAGTACCATTCCCTCTGTACTGTGAAATTTATAAAAAATACACAAACTAACCCTCATTGCTGGAGATTTTATCAGTAGATTGTAACGATAATGGTGCAAGTAGAACACATAAGACACTAAAGCTGTTGTTTACAGGCAAAACTTGTTCAGACAGGCTTGGTAAAAAAGAGAAACAAAAAGTTTATTATATAATCCATTGTTTTTTTTTATTACCAGTATTTTACTGCAGTGGAAAAATGGCCATCATGACATAAAATTACCTGAAGAAATATATCATTTAGCAGAAGCTACTCTGCATCTAAAATATTCTTATTCTGATTCTCGGTGCTCGTCACTGTTCAGAGATCCTGTGACCAACACATCTGGATTGACTTTGGAGCAGCTGAGTGCCTTCAAGAAACTAGAGGAGATAACTGGTATCAGCAGTTTGTTGAAGCTTTTCTAAGTTTTTACCAAGAAAATAAGACAAATTTACTCATTTCCATCCATTCTGCAACATAAGACCATGCAGAAGTTTCAGTATCTATGTCTGATGTTTGACCTGCAGGTTATTTGTATATTGATGCCTGGCCAGAGGAGTGGACTGACCTCAGTGTGTTTGAGAACCTGAAAGTGATCAGAGGCAGGATGCTCTACATGTAAGTCTTTTAAACTTGCTCTTTGTACTGTTTGTGCACTAAACCTCCTGCTCTATATCAACAATTTCTAATGGAACCAGACTCTGTAAAAGACTATCTGTAATATCTTTAATGCAATAATTAGTCATCAGTCTCATCAATAAACCAACAAAGCAGCTGGAGCTCTTAAAGTGAAATCAGAGCAAGTATGTAAATGATGGCTCTCAGACAGAGAAAATGATACAAAGCTGGAGAAAAACACCAAAAACAGATTCCGTATATGGGGTCATGTTCTTTCTGTGTTGTGCGTCACTGCATGCCTCAGTGTTGATGTCCATTCACTCACACTGTGTCTTTGTTTGCACTCTTTCTTTCCTCTGTTGCAGCAGTCTGCTCACTTTCATGGTAATAAATGCTAATTGTTAGCCAGCTCTGCTGCTTTGGTGTGCAGCACATGCCAGCCGAAGCCTATGGTGTCCATGGATTCCTCTTAGTCTGTCTCTTGCTGATTTGCTTTCAATTAAGATCCTTTGCCATCATTGTCTTTTTAAGGCTACTTTCCTCTTTTGTATGTTTCTGATTACCACTATAAGAAATGTTAAAAAAACAAAACATTGTAAGAGTGGGCACTATTTAATTCCTAATAACATTAAGACTCTTCTCTTTTTAGGGGTGTGTTTTCACTGGCCATCCAGAACCTACACATTCAGTCTCTTGGCTTGCGTTCACTGCATAGCGTCAGTGGAGGCTTGGTCTTGGTATATAACAATTCGCAGTTGTGCTACACCAATTCACTGCATTGGGAGAATCTCCTCCATCCCACCCAGGGACCCAGGGAACTTATTGTGAGACAGAACCAAGACCCTGAAGTTTGTGGTAGGGGAACACATACGTAATGAATGAAGAAAGTGGAGTTTTATCAATTACATTGTTAGTAAATGTTTAGTTTCTGTTCTATTTTAAATGTGTGGATTTGTTGACTCTTTATGCTTTTGTGTGCAGGATCTGTTTGTGCTTTGGGAATTTTCTTGTAGCAGGGATTTAAGCCAAACTTGATGTGTAAAATTAGTCCTCATGCTCACTTGTAACGCCATGTTAATCAAGCCAATAAACAGTGAAAAGAAAACCTTTACTGTACATCATGCTCTGAAATCTGTGTGTTTTCAGAGAGCAAGGGGCAAGTGTGTCACTCACTGTGTGAGGGGGGCTGTTGGGGTCCAGGACCCAGCCAATGTGTGTCCTGCAAGTCTTTCCAGCGGGGCACTGAGTGTGTAGAGCAATGTAACTTATATCAGGGGTAAGAAAATGTATTTGAATATCTCCACACTACATTACTAAAACATAAAGTTTTATTTATCATCCAATAGTATGTGAAAAATCAGCAGGTAGGTGTAGAGTGTGGCAGGATATTGGCTGCTACAATCCAATTGCTCTTTGTGCAGTAACTTAAATCAGAAGCTGAACAAACTCATGTCGTAGTGACATTATCTCCACAATATTCTCTCATATTTGATAAGATTGTATTCCCAGCATGCATTGCCTAGACAATAAGTCATCCTGCACTTCCCATTGGGTTATTTAAAGCTGGGGCCCCCTTTCTAAAAGCGTGTCTGGTATCACATGTCAGGTGCTTCAGATGAAAGCATCCAACAAATGCCTGGCTGTGTTACGAGATGTTGTGTTAAATGTAACGTGTCCTTGCGTTGCAGGATTGTGCGTGAATACACAGACGGATCTTTGTGCCTTACCTGTGATGCAGAGTGTCGACCTCTTAATGGTTCTGTATCCTGCCACGGCCAGGTAAAACATGCAGGCAAATCAAATGGTGTAGCTGCCATCTCTGCAAGTCAAATAAAACAGAAGTACTACATGGTTGTACACGAGTGCCTGTTATACTTTAGCAGCCTGACAGCTGTCTGTTCTATCTCTTAGTTTTGACAAATTTCCACCCTTACTTTTACAACCAGCTACTGCCGTTTTAATATTCAGGACGTTTGAAATGGTCAGGCTACAGGACATGTCACTCAGAGCTACATCAAATGTTTTGACTCAACTGTGGATGAAGCAAAAGTCTCATGAAAGTACTGAGTTTGTTATTGCATGGAAAAAGCTGAAAGTCTAGCAAAACATGCGACCAAACTGTCTAAAATGTCTTGCTTTTCTATTAGATGCCCCCCGGATAAAATGAAGAACTAAACAAACATAACTTTGGCTTTTTGTAATGTTTCTCTGTGTGTTTTCAGGGTCCAGAACATTGCACTGAGTGTCGAAACTTCCAAGATGGAGATCACTGTGTGGAACATTGTCCTAGTGGTTTGAAGAAAGATCAGCTAATTGTGTGGAAGTACAGCAATGCTACGGGACACTGTCTGCCCTGCAACACTAACTGCACACTATCGTAAGTGAAGGCAAACTCACAAGTACAAGCAGGCACAGTGCGCACATTGAAGATTCATTGGAAGTGATTTCTACGTTTCAGGTGTACTGTGAAGGATGAGAGAGGCTGCCCCGTTGATACCAGGACAGGGTGAGAAACTTATGTTGTTTGTAGGAGGATACTTTGTATTTCCAGCTCAGCTTTTCTGGATTCTTTCATTCTTTTTTTATGTCTATTTTAAGGGATTATAGTTGCACTGAAATGTTTTATTTTTTCTGTTAAGATCGGGAACAACCGTTGCTGCTGCGGTTGGTGGAGTGGTGCTTTTCTTCATCCTGCTGGCCCTCCTGGTCTTTTATCTGAGGAGACAGAAAAAGCTCAAAAGGAAGGAGACTGTCAGGAGGTACTTGCAGGAGCAGGAGGTGAGAACTTGGAACTGGAGTCAGTTTGTAGCTATGAATAAAATGTTTTCTGGGGTGTACTATGTCCCCTCAATTTGCTGTTTGCCTCTTCCATCTGCACAGCTGGTGGAGCCTTTAACACCAAGTGGTGTGTCTCCAAATCAAGCTCAGATGCGTATCCTGAAAGAGACTGAGCTGAAAAAACTCAGGGTTCTGGGTGCAGGTGCCTTTGGCACTGTTTACAAGGTATGTCAGACAGACACATAACAGCAGTGTTTGTTTGTTATGATCACTGTGTTGATGACGATGGTTTTGGTCACTATTTCAGGGAACGTGGGCTCCTGAAGGAGAAAGTGTGAAGATACCTGTGGCCATTAAGGTGTTGCGGGAGAACACCTCACCAAAGGCAAATAAAGAAATCCTTGATGTGAGTACAGTCCATTTACATAAACTTACTCAACTCCAGCCCACTTTACAATTCTTTAAAATCTGTCCTCTGCCTCCTCGCAGGAGGCCTATGTGATGGCGGGGGTCACCAGCCCTTATGTCTGTCGCCTGTTGGGGATATGTTTAACCTCCACGGTGCAGCTGGTTACTCAGCTGATGCCATTTGGCTGCCTCCTCGACTACGTCAAAGAGAACAAAGACTGCATTGGCTCACAGGTCCTCCTGAACTGGTGTGTCCAGATTGCCAAGGTACTAAAACAAGAAACCATATGCCATAATTTTGATGGATTCTTCACATAAAGCAAAGTTGATTTGTCTCTGTGTTACAGCAGTATCTTAATGTTCTTCTGTTTGTTTGTCCTTTTACATTTGAAATGGCATCAGTTTGTATAGCTGTGGAAACGTGGATTTGTGTGTGTTGGTGTAGGGGATGAGTTATCTGGAGGACATCCGGTTGGTCCACAGAGATCTGGCAGCCCGCAATGTCCTGGTAAAGAACCCAAACCACGTGAAGATCACAGACTTCGGATTAGCCCGTCTGCTCGATATAGATGAGACGGAGTACCATGCTGATGGAGGCAAGGTAAGATGGGGCTGTTGCTGCGAAGTCATTACTTATTAATACATTTATTCTTAAAGCTTATGTTTCTGTATTTTAAGGTGCCAATTAAATGGATGGCTTTGGAGTCGATTATGCACAGAAAGTTCACTCACCAGAGTGATGTCTGGAGCTATGGTCAGTATCCGTTTGCACATTTTTACCATCGACAAATGATAAGAAAATGTTGATTTATATCAGTTTTTATGCTAAGTCACGGATTCTAAATAAAAATATCTTCATTTCATGTCAGTAATCTTGATATGTCATTGATTATTGATTCATTTTCAAGGGGCTGAATTGGTAGATCGTTAATCATACCATTATTGTTACCTTCCTCAGGGGTGACGGTTTGGGAGCTGATGACATTTGGCTCTAAACCCTACGACACAATCCCAGCAAGGGACATCCCAGAAGTATTAGAGGGGGGAGAGCGGCTTCCCCAGCCTCCCATCTGCACCATCGATGTCTACATGATCATGGTGAAATGTCAGTACTGCAGCTTATATTTTGCCTTTGGTCTCACATTTGAAATTTTAACCAAGTTATTAAAAACAACTTCAGTCTCTTAGCTCAGATTTCACCCTTTCTTGACCTTTGTTATTTGGATTATGATAGTGAGAGTTTGTATTGTTGATATTTGCAGGTTGGATGATTGACCCAGACAGCAGGCCAAAGTTTAAAGACCTTATTGGTGACTTTAGTGTCATGGCCAGAGATCCATCTCGTTATTTAGTCATCAAGGTACGTCTGATTCATGCTATGTTGTCATTAACACTGTAGAGGCTTGAAAATCAACATTTTTTTCTGTTTATTATGCTCATCTACATTATTGTTTCACTGACCTGCAGAACGATGAGCAGATGAGCGTGAACGGCCTAGTGGACAGTCAGTTTTATCGGATGCTTCTGGAAGAGGGAGACAATATGGGAGAAATGATGGATGCAGAGGAGTATCTGGTTCCCCAACCAAACCTCCTCCCCAGGGTTAAAGGAGACGAGCCTCAGCCCAATGGTCCATCTAGGCACCAGTCATACAGGGTCAGTGCCAAATGATGTAGTTTTGGTATTTGGTGAATTTTTTTTATTCTGTCTTGCAATCTCTCTAAATCGGGTCTGGACAATGTCTTATATTCACTTTCATCTTCAGTTTCTGAAAACTGTTTTGTCCTTGTGCCTGTTGCTTCTAGCAGAGCAGAGAACAGGGTTTAGATGTTGAGCCGTCTGCCACTGGTGGCTCTCGGAGCCTGTACTCCTCTTTAAGCACTCTTGGCCGCAGCCAGTACCCCACCTTACCTACTGGAGCCAGTACTTCCAACGGCATGTGGCCTCAGTACCCCGGATTGGCTCGCAGCCCCTCAGCAGGAGGACAGTCTGACACTGTCTTCCTGGATACGCCAGACGGTACCTCATTGCCTCCAGCCAGCCCTGGGCGCTACTGCAAAGATCCCACCTACCCCAATGGGAGCCAGGGGGACCTGGAGACAGATGGGCCTAATAGCTTTCATCAGAGTCACCATCTTCATCACTCACTGCCCAGACGGAGTCATGGCCACCATCATAATAATGTCTTGCCAGGTGAGTGGCTGAAATCTTTGACAAAAGAAAAGTGTCTCCAAACTCCCCTTATTCCCTTCATGCCTCTTAAGATGGTGGAAGAACCAATCACACATCTTTAGAATACAAATGCACTGATGGGGATTTTTCAGATTGTAATCAACAGTTTGATGGACAAGAATGATTGACTGTTTAATAAACAGGTGAACCATGGAAAAATCATAAACATTTTTATTGGGGAAAAAAAAAAAAAAGGGAAAATCTCAGCAGACCTTTGAATATGTTTTGACTTTGCTACTTTTGTCCACCCTCTTAGAGTACATCAACCAGGAGGTTCAGGATCTCAGGCCAGTGATCCCAGAGCGTCCCACCACTCTTCCACGTAAAGGATCCAAAATAGACAGACGACTTCCCAATGGTCTGAGCTCTGGTCACAGTGTGGAAAACCCAGGTTACCTAGTCCCAGTTAACTCCACCTCACCTGCATTTGACAACCCATACTACCTGGACCTTGTGGCCAAAGCCATAGCCACTTCTCCTGGGATTGTAGAGGCAGACTGCCCAGCAGCTCTGGAGAGCGACGGAGGAGGCACTAGGCGTGTAAATGGGTTTGTGACTCCCACTGCAGAAAATCCAGAGTATCTCGGACTAGCAGACACTTGGAGTGGACATACATGAGGAGAAAGAGACTGGGAAGTGAAGAGGAATCACAGACTTGGTTTCGTTTTGGGAAAAGAGAAAGGGAAGATGAATATTTGAGTGACAGATATTAGTGGGGTGTAAGCGTGAAACTCGCCCCAGTATGGACAGATCAATGTCAAACAGAAGCATCACGGTTGAAAACATTGGAGGCTTTTCATCAAAAGTCACCACTGACTTAATAATGTAGCATTAATGATGTATGTGGCTTCATGTGTGTTCTTGTCTTTCCCTTAACAATCTGTGACAGTTCAGTGCCAAAAAGCTGTAAATATAAGACAGAGAACTTTGTGAAAAACACTTGACGGTACAATGAGGATGTGATCGTCACAGAATCACTTGAAAGATATCAAGAATGGAGATTTATTATATATATTTTGCTAATAGTTATATTCTTTTAATGTTTGGTTTCTGTGATTGTTTCTGCCGCATGTGAATTACATGTGAATTAGTTGTATTCTTCTCAGCTCCTACAGATCAAAACATGCACACTTTGACAAAGTAAGCCATGATAAGCATTGAAGATGTTTAGTATTCTAGTCACTTTCTCCCAGACCTGATTGGGGTCTCCAACACTCTCAAAGCCATTTTGTTTTGGGCAGAGAAAGCCCTGCCACCCATCTGGCCAGTGCACATGCTCCGTGAAAGAAAGGCATCCTGTATGGAGAAGACAGCGGCATTGTGCCGCGCTGATGTATTTGCTTGTTTAGTGGTTGTGGCTGCAGCCACTTCCTAGTACAAGAAATCAGTTGTGAGGTACTAGTAGACTTTTTAAGCTGCATGAATTATGTTTTTGTCATTAAGACACAGTAAAAAGGGGGATTAAAGCCAACGTTTCAAAGACTGTCAGTCTTTGGCAAAGGTAGGGAGATTATCTTCATCAAAATTATGCAAAATGCACTACACATTAGGATACTGTGTGTGCCTTCCCAGTATGTATTGTGACTGAGTTGTTTGGGTTAATTGGTTTTTCACTGGGCATCAATAATCTTCCAGTTAGTAGTGAATATTTCACAAGACTTGAGAATTTGCTTATATATGTGCACTTCCCTTTATGAGGCAAAAAGGAGTAGCCCACCGCAGACGGCAGCTGAATGGGATTCAGGGCAGACAAAAACATGGCTCTGCTCCATTTGGATAATCAATGCATGGCTCAAATTCCACTCTGTGAGGATTTACTGGCATCTCAGTTAATAATCAACAGCATTTTTTTGAGGCTTTTTTTTGGATTCTTCATGTTAAGTGGCGTTGCACTGGGGGAGGTCAAACCCGTTTCAATAGATCTATTGTCTAATCCAGTTTCCTTCGTCAGTGCTCTCCTGAGTCACACATCCCGAACGACGACAGTTTCAGAAGTTTGAAAAGAAAGTAGTTCTCTGCAGAGGTCCGCGGCTCGGCGACAGAGTGCGCCCCTCTCAGGCTTGTAGTCCGGGAGGGGATTGTGTGTTGTAAACAAACTGCCACTTATTGTCCCACTGACTTTCAACATTTAGCATATTTAAGCCTCTCTGAGATGTTTATATTGTCCACATGATAACTGGAGGGTGTCATCAGTGGGAGGACTGAGATGTTTGTTGACTGTGTACAACCACCTCATTCATGAGCGTTTTTCCCTGAAAGTATCTTGATCTTATTATACGGGTTTGTTTTTTTAGTTTTTTTTTTTTTTTTAATGAGATCTTTACAAAAAAAATTGATACATTTCTTATCCAAACATCTTTATTTGAATAAAAATGTCCGTTTTTTGTTTTTTTTTAATACATGCAGCCATTAAATGTTAACATTGTGAAGGTGTTGGTGTTCAGATTCAGAAAACATTTTATATCATCATGGTGTAAATATAGTGCTGTGCTTTGGAGTGAAACCCTTCATGAAAATAGTTGCAGTCAGCTGTAGGCTTCATATCTCCAAAATGACGAGCTTTTGGTAGAAAACCTGAATCAGATTGACCAAAACATGCATTTTTGCATTGATAATGTTGTACTTTAAATGTTCTAAACATTCATAAATGACTTTTTTTTTTTTTAAATTTTAAATATATAAATAGTTCTCTACATCGACCTGAATGCCCTTTTAGATTTCTGATTTTGCCTTCCTCTACATCTGCTTTCAGATGTTGGGTGTGTTTCTGGGATCTTCCACACAAGAAGAAAAAAAAGAAAATGTGAACATAACATCTGTTGCAGAGACTTGTATTTCTTTTAAGACCAGACTGTGACAGTTTTAAGCACAACTCACAGATATTCCTTTTGAGTGACAATTTCTCCTCATTGTGAAATCATAGAAATCTGATATGCAATCATAAATCATGCACTTGTTTTTACACTGTTGTTTGATTTTTAGGAATTGTGAAATTGGTATGTGTCTAAGGTGTAACCTCTACAATCCTGAGGAATGACTTTAACTTCCACCCCCTTAAAATGCTTCTACCCCCCTCCACACCTCTCTTTTTTTTTTTTTTTTCTCTCAGTACTCATATTAATTGAGACCATTTGCTTTAATATAAAACTAATCATTTTCCCTATGCCCAATCAGGAGCTTAAATGTTGACAAAGCAACACCTTGTGATTGACTTTTGAACTGATCCAGTTCAGCAGAACACAAACTAAAAAAAAATTGAGCCAAGTTTTAATCAATGTGTAAAAGCCCGTGGATGAGTCTCAAGAGTGGTTAAAGCAAGAGAGCGTGTTACCTGTAAGCTAACCAGAGAGAAAGAAGAAGCAGCTAACAAGCATGTGCTGAAGGTTTCATGACACTAAATATTTGTAATTTACATTTTGAAGAAATTGCATCCTTTGTACTTTTCATGTTTATAAATGTTTTTTTCATTAATCGTTTTCATTTTTGGGATATTGTGACGGTATTAATAACCGTCATGTTGTTGGGAATTTGTACATTCATTTGCTTTTTTGGTCAGTAAGTCCCATCATGTAAATGTAAATACAATCACTGGTAGCTAATTTCACTGAATACATTATGACTAGTTGCTCATCTGTTGAGGGAGGGAAGTGCAAATAAATGTTTATGAGGACATGGCCAATTTTGTGTCTGACCGTTTGCACACATGCACATCAATATCTAAGTAGATTTTTTTTTTTTTTTTTTTTTTAAATATATAAACCATAAACTGTTCCTGCCCCCCAGTGATAGTGGACAGGAACTGCATGTATTTACAGCCTTTGAATCAAACATGCTGTAGTCTCTGTTTGCTTTCTGACCCTGGTGAAGGATACAGTTCTGTCCTCTACTATTCATTTTAATTTCCACTGATTGAATAAACATTGTAAACAAGTGCAAGGCGCTGCACATTGGCATAGGGGTTAACACTGTGACCTCACAGCACAAAGGTCGCTGGTTCAATCCGTGGCCTTTGTGTGGAGTTTGCATGTTCTCCCCGTGTGTGCGTGGGTTCTCTCAGGATACTCCGGCTTCCTCCCACCGTCCAAAGACATGCATGTTAGGGTAATTGGTTCCTCTAAATTGCCCAAAGGAGTGAATGTGAGTGGTTGGTTATCTCTGTGTGGCCCTGCGATGGACTGGCAAGCTGTCCAGGGTGTACCCTGCCTTTTGCCAAAAGACTGCTGGGATAGGATCCAGTTTCCCCTCGACCCTTCGTCGGACTAAGATGTTAGGATAATGCAGTGTTTCTCAATTCCAGGCCCCCTGTGCCCTGCCTGTTTTAGACATGATCCTCCTCCAAAGCATCTGAGTCAGATTATTGAACTTCCTCATCAAGTTCTTTGCAGCCTGTTAACAAGCCCTTTATTTCACTCAGGTGTGTTAAAGTAGGGTTGCCGATAAAACATGCAGAGCAGGAGGGCCTGAGGACCAGAATTGAGAAACATTGGGATAATGAATGAATGAATGTAAACATGTGTTTGTATGCCCTCCAAAAAATGGTGATCCTGCCGTGATGTCACATTTTAAGGAAACTTCTGAATCTTTTATGTTTGGTGTCTTTATCAAGTGGCTTTACTTTGTGATTATAACCGAGCTTGGTCAAAAGCTCTGCAAAAATAGAATTAAATCTGATATATAATGCTAGAATAACTATTATATCATAACAAAAGTTAATATTTCTGATTAAATATTTGAAAATTTAATAATGTATGTGATGTAATCCCTAATGTTGAGCATGTACTGAGAGAAGTCGCTGTAAAGAGGAAGAAACCAACTGGATTTCACCAGGTTTTCTGGAGAAATTTCAGTACACAAAAGATGAGGCTGAAAACCATTGCTGGAAGGTTTCAGGCCCCCAGATGAATCAAACACAAACAAGCACAGACTGGGGAGAAATGTATTTTGTTAGAACTTCATTGAGTCATGTTGGACAAACACACTGATTTTCCATCACAGCCTGTTTGCTGCAGCCGGGCCTTTCTGAGTGTCTACTTGTGCACTCTGTTCACATCCATTCCTCCCACAGCTAGAAAACAGGCAAGCTATGTGGGTGTAACTAGGACCACCTTGACATGGATTAAGTTGCACCTAAATAACAGAACATTGTGTCAACAAGAGGTTAACTGGTTATTTTAAACTGGTCCTGGCTGGTACTATATGCTGTTCTTTGTCAACCCTGTTGCTGACTGGTGACCTGTGCTGGGTGTATCTCACCGCTCACCTGATAGCAGCTGGGTTAGACTCCAGCTCCGCCATGACACCAAATTATATTAACTGGATGGATGGAAAATCTTGTTTGTTCAACAATCATATTTGGTACCATGGTATGTAAATGTTTGTTTATACCTGCACACCTGTGTAGAAGGCACTGATGTAAAAGACGTCATCCTTCAACATTTACATTTGTAACATGACCGCAGTACGAGAGAGGGACATTGTGCAAATCCATCACAGAACTTCTGTTTTCCGCTAATGATCAAGGAAACATTTCACTATTAACACTGATGGTGACTTATTTGGTTTTGTTGCATCAGCGCTTTGCATTTGATGAAGTTGAATACTGCATTTTAGTGGATCAGCTGTAAAGATGACTCTGTGGGCTGGATTAAGCCCTACTTAAGTAATAGAACATTGTGTCAATGAGAAATAACTTTAATTTCTAAAGGCCATGCATGTTATTAATTTAGGATTTTTTTTGCTGTTTTAGCTCATATGTTTCCTTCAGATCACATTAAGGAGGACACACTAATCCGTTTATCCACAGGTCTGTCAGGCTGACATTAGATCGTGGAGGTATTGCGACCTTAAAATCTGTAATTATCACTAACTAGCAGTACAAGAGTTTTATACCAAAGTACACTTAGATTAAGAAAAGAAAAATAGTTTTTCATGGTCTGTAGTGTACCATAGAACAGAAATCTGGATGTTATTAGATTTAAAATAGTCTAAAATGCTATTTATATGAATGACTCATTTATGGAATCACTCACATAGAAAAACAGAATAACCTTCTAAGAAAAAATAAGACGACAATTTTCTCAAATTTTGCTTTCTTTTTTTTTATTAACTATTTTTTTAAAGAACAAAATAAACCCATCGTACCCATTATAAATATAAAGTACCCCCACTCTCAATTTACTTATAATTTCCTTTTGTTGTACAATTTTTCTGGCTTGCTTGGGTCATCCTGAATCTGTTGTCATCAGTAGTAAGAAATAAAGACAACTGGGTTGAACAACTTTATTATGAGCATTATTATTATCAGAGTATACATGATATGAAATTAAATATACTTTAATCATGCTGGAGGGAAATAGCAACAATTATACACACACTTAACAAATATGTGTTGATTTTTTATCATATCTTCAGGTCTGATTTGGGGAAACGGGAGACATACATAAGCACTTGCACCATCCAGGCCAACTCCATTTCCTATTAGTATACAGGTAAAGTAAAGGCATAAGAACAGAGCCAAAATTGGAAGTAATAGTAATTGGAAGAGCGATTGCGCAAATAAACGTGCTAAAACTGCTAACTAGAGACCTCCCAATTGAAAAGATCATTACTGGAGGGAGGTAGGAGAAGATGGTCATAGCCAGGCTGTAGATGAGAGTCTGAATAGCTCTTTGCTTCTGGGGGTGGATTTTTTCTTTGCCATGGTCTGACTTTACTAGTGCACAGACAACAAAGCTGTCACATATGGCTATTATGATAATAGCAATCACAAATGTCACCACATGCAGGAAGCTGAAGAATAACTTGTAGAAAAGAAAGTATGCAATGCCAGTGGCAGCTGTGAGAGTCCAAACAATGCCAGCAAGCACAATCCTGGGAGCCAGACTTCTCCTCTTCAGGTAAATGATTGGGTGAACTACAGCCAGGTAGCAGTCGAGACAGGCACAAGCCATCATTAGAGGTCTTCCACATGTGTTCAGAGAAAAAACAAAGTTCCAAAACGCTTCAAATTCCCAATTCTTAAAGATAAAATGATTTAATAACCCAGGTGGAAGGAAGGCCAAGAATGCAACATCCATGATGGAGAGGTTCAGGATGAAAAAGTCACTTGGTTTGAGGTGAATTCCTCTCCGATGTGTCTGAAACATCTCCCAGAGGATGGCAATACAGGCGGGAAAACCAAAAGCAAAGCACAGGCTGAGAAAAAACGCCCAGGTGTATCTGCCCGCTTCATTGTTTTTGCAGATGTCAAAATTAAACTCTTCCCAGATGAATTCAGGGGTTGAGTCATTGGCCAGACGTTTATAACGAGAATGCATTTCAAGCAACATTGTTGAAAAGGCAAGTACATAAACAATCTTCCGCACACAGAAACAAGTTAATGCTGTGAATCATAAAACATAAACTTTTAAATAAAAACACCAGTCAGTTAGAAAAGACATTTCTTTGCAATATGTACTGAAGTTTGTCCTTATTTCATCTGTCATTTGAAAATTTACTGCCAGATTAAAGTGCTGATGTGATGTACCTTTTCATGAGAGTGTTCGTGCTGAGGTCCCTCTGGAATTATTCCCTCAACAGAAGTGCCAAGCATCTGAGGGAGCTTCTGCACAAATTTCTGATCATGTATCCATCAAAGTCAACTTTGCAAATCATATTTATGGAAATGCAAAACCCACAAAGCACATGAGATTGGCAAAGAAAACAATTAATGTCTAAACTTTAATGTTTTTGTTTCCAACAGGTCAGCTGGTCAGTGGTGAAACCAGAGTGCACACAAACATTTTTTTTTTTGTAATTAAATAACAAATATAAAAGCAGTGAGTCCCAGTCATGTATGGAATATTGTTGAAGGCGTAATGCCTTTTGTTCCTGCTTTTTTGAGTCTTCCAACTCTTTAATTAACTTGCCAGGATGTTCTGCTTAGCACTAAATAGAAGGTACATATAAGGAAAGTACAACATAGCTTTTAAAGTAAGATGTGTGTCTTCCAATCCTCATCAAACATTGAAGACCATGGCCACAGAAGATGGATCACATTGGTGCAATATGCATCTAAATGCCTGCTTAATTTGTTTTCAACATTTTTTGTTGTCTCCATAAAGTTGTTTGTGATGTGTTCCATCAAAACAACTGTTCCCAGTTATTTAACAGCCATGGCAGTTTCTCAGCTGTTGTGTGTAGGGTGTTAATGAGAAAAAGACAATTGCCATGCTGACTTGTACAAATTTTCCATCATGTATTTTCTGAATGCTGCATGTCTCTCCTAAGGAAGGAAGTTCTTGGAAGGACCCAACCTACCAACAACTTGGAAAAACATCTTGCCTGTTGTTTTATGTCTCTTGTGACAATTTGAGTGCAGTTAGTATAATTTGTTGTTCCTTTCTTTATGCTTTCCCTTGTGTTTGTCTTATTTAGTCCAGCTTTGTTGTTTTGCATCTCCTTGATTGTCATATTTAGGTTGGTTTGCAGCTATTCTTGTGTATTTTAGGAAATGTTCATATTTAGCTGATTATGCAGTTCATTTAAGCTGTTTTACATTAATATTCCACTCCATTTGTGTTATTCTATGTGTTGAGTTGTATATATTTCCAACTCATTGAGGCTGTATGTCTCTTTACAAGTTATTTTGTAACATTTGAGGAGTTTTGCTTTTTTTTTTTTTTTATTTTGTTGGGTCCTTGAAGTTTTGACCACCAAGCACTATTCTCTGACTGAAGGAAGGTATGCAAGACATAGTCTGGTTATTATAAACAATATGTGAATTAAAAGACAGTGGATGATGAGAAACATGGATTTAATATTTTATACTGAGTCAGACACACCAGGGTCAGTGGTCTCCATCTTCTCGGACTGGATATGTCTAAAAACAATATTTCTTGGAGCTGTTACATGTTACGCTCACTGAAGTCACTAAAGCCAAAAAAAAAAAAAAAAGACCAAGTGGCTTAGCCAAGTAACCAAGTAATTGAAGGGATTTATAATTTGGATTACAGAAAAATTCTTTCAGTATAACAATAAACCAGTATAGTATTGTGTCATGGAGACATTGATAAAAACTAATGTAATGATTTAATGAAGAAATGTTGTTTAGGAAACAGCTGGTGGAGTACAAATGGACTGTCACTGCTGAAAAATAATAATATTTGAATAAGGCCTCAAAGGTCAGTTTTACATCTGTTGTCATGTGCAAAACAATGTGTGTAGTGCTTGCACATCACTCTTTACCATATCAGTGTCTAAAATGTAGATGGCTAGTTCATTATTTACAACCTATAGTTGCACAGCATGCATTTTTAAGTAAACAAACACAGATCATTCCTCAGACTTGTACACAGAAAACTTGACTGGACTGTACTTTAAAGTTCAGTGACATCTGCAGTCACTGGGTCAAAGACGTGATCACAACCCGATGAATCTGTGGAAACTAAAAGCTAAATGAAACATTTAGATATAAGTCAGGCAAATGCGAGATAAGTCAGGAAGTGTTTTTACTGAACAGAATTCATTGAGTCGTTCCCAAATCAATGTCAACACTAACATCAGACCACTAGCCCTGCGTGTCTCAACAGTGTTGGTCGACAAGGTGGCTTACTTTTGAAATACACTTCCAAAGATCAGCACGAGGCACTAAGAAGACAGAGGTCAAGTCTTTAAATTAAATAATGGAGAGGACAGCAATCTTAAACCTAAAAGGGACTTCAGATGAAAAAGCAGTCATTTCCTGGTTCATTTACAGTGATGTCTACTAATGTGCAGTGTCCCTGTAAATCAAACCAATAAATAACAATATTATCTGGTGCACATGTACCTGGCCATTCGTCTTCTTTTAACTGTTATAGGGGCTAACAGGGCACGGGAGAGGGTGGTTGTGGGTGGGTGTAAGGAGACTGTGGATGTATGTGTGTGTTGTGTTTTTGATGTAAATTGTTTTATTATGTGTTTATTATTTGTATTGTTTTTTTTAAGCACGAAAAGTGTTATAGAAATAAAGTTTGATTTGATTTGATTTGATTTTAAAAAAACACAGAGACAAGAGACAGGCCAACTTAAACCTAGTTAGTGCGTTTTTTGTTTTGTTTGCATCTCAAGTGTAATACATGATCTGTTTTAGTCCAGTGACCTCTTATCTGAAGAAAACAACCATGCAGCAACTGGATATGAGTCAAGCCTGGGAACAGCACTAGAACAGCGCCACCCAAATTAAACATTTATCAACTTTTACAAACTTTCCCTCCTGATTTGTGTTGCCTTTGTTGTCCTTTTCCAGTGTGTATTGTGTCTGCTTTACTGTGTCTTTAAATGGCACCTGGAACCCAAACTGTGTGCTGTGCATGAACCTACATTTAAATCCTTGTTACAAATCCCTATTCAATTAATCCACAGTATCCACATTTTAAAAAGTGAGTGAGATTAGAGGCAGTAAACATAAAACTACTTTACAGGAAAGGTTTTGCGTGTTAATCTGATTGGTTGGATGTTAAATGAGACTTCTAGTCATTGGTTGGATTTTTTTCCTTTGTCAGTAATCTTTAGTTACCCATCCATTTTATATACCAATATAGGAAAAGACCATTGTTCAAACTGCACCCCAGCCAAGGCTCTGTGAGACTACGATGCTAACCCCCACACCACTGTGCAGCCCTTGTTGGCACTTTTGCAATGGTAACGTTGTGGTCACAAAACAATTTCCAAAAGAGGCCATATTAGTCTTCACCACTTAGTCTAATTCAGGGTCATGGGGAAGCGGGAGCCCATTACAGCAGTCATTGGGCGAGAAGCATGGTGTATAGGGAAGAAAGTATATTTTTGTCGGTAGGCTAATTGTAATTTTAATATTTAACTTTTTTATATATTTGAAAGCACACCTTAATCCTTGCATGTTTGTTTCAGAAGTGTGGTGATTCTTGTTCCCTGGTGGGCGTGGTCAGCTGAGAACTGGAGGCACACCTGATCCACATTCCAGCAATCAACATCAACCTATTTAAGACCAGCTCTGCCTGCTATCCAGCGCCAGATTGTTGATTGCCCTGCGGTAAAACAGCTCTCGGCCTCTGCTTACGTTGCTTGTGCAAACCTTCGATTTGTAACCTGTCCTGTCTTCCTCCTGCCAGTGAAAGCCTGCCAGTTCATAGACACTACCTGCCAGTTTTGCCTGCCTGCCCGCCCGTTCGCTTGCTCCTCTGCTTGCCTGCCTGCCTCCTGCTGCTCGCCAGTCTGCCAGTCTCTGAAGTTCCGGTGGAAGAATTCACAGGGATCTGTGGAGAACCAATAAACCTCTCTCTGCACTCTGACAGTGTCCGCTCTTTGGATCCTACTAGCCCCACTTTTACAACAAGAAGTCAGGAAAGGAAGAAACAAGTCAACTTTTAATCATCACAATGGCCCAAACATCTGGCTCTGGCTAGGATTATTAATTCAAGAGACCTGATTTATCTGATAACTTGATTTTAATTTATCTATCACTCTGTTTAAATGCAAATGTTCAAATGCTATTTTACTGTTAGAGCTGCTTTAACAACTTAGCAATTCACCTTCACAAAATGAAGAATTGTTGGTTGATGGCACTATGTAATCCACATTTCCATTAAATCTCTAAATATTTTAAATACATAGAAATGTACATTATTGTTGCTACTATAGTAGGAGTAGTACTAGTATATTGGCTTTTACAGTATGTGTTGGTTTGCTGTTTTCCAGTCAACTGCTGCAGGAATCAAGGACCTGTAATGGTTTGTTTACACTTTGGCGGAAGCCCCAACCCTCCAGGCAACATGACACTGGACCACCTTGAGGTTAGCGTTAATCCTTGTGTAGTGTCATACCACAGAGCAGCACATACGTCTCGTCTCGTCTCGTCTTTGTGCCACTTATTCAAGGTCGGGTCGCGGGGGCAGCAGCCTAAGCAGGGAAGCCCAGACTTCCCTCTCCCCAGCCACATTTGCCAACTCTGCGGGGGGGATCCCGAGGCGTTCCCAGGCCAGCCGAGAGATGTAATCCCTCCAGCGTGTCCTGGGTCTTCCCCGGGGTCTCCTCCCAGAGGGACATGCCTGGAACACCTCACCAGGGAAGCGTACAGGAGGCATCCTAACAATATGCCCGAGCCACCTCAACTGGTTCCTCTCGATGCGGAGGAGCAGCGGCTCTACTCTGAGCCCCTCCCGGATGACAGAGCTCCTCACCCTATCTCTAAGGGAGAGCCCAGCCACCCTGCGGAGGAAACTCATTTCTGCCGCCTGTATACGAGATCTCGTTCTTTCGGTCACGACCCACAGCTCATGACCATAGGTGAGGGTAGGAACGTAGATCGACTGGTAAATCGAGAGCTTCGCCTTCTGGCTCAGCTCCTTCTTCACCACGACAGACCGGCGCAGAGTCCGCATTACTGCAGACGCCGCACCGATCCGTCTGTCGATCTCGCGCTCCATCCTTCCCTCACTCGTGAACAAGACCCCGAGATATTTAAACTCCTCCACTTGAGGCAGGACCTGACTCCTGACCCAGAGAGGGCAAACCACCCTATTCAGGCTGAGGACCATGGTCTCAGATTTGGAGGTGCTGATTCCCATCCTGGCCGCTTCACACTCGGCAGCGAATCGCTCAAGTGAGAGCTGGAGATCACGACCAGATGAAGCCAACAGGACCACGTCATCCGCAAAAAGCAGGGACCCAATCCTGAGGCCTCCAATGAGCCTAGAAATTCTGTCCATATAAGTTATGAACCGAATCGGTGATAAAGGGCAGCCTCGGCGGAGTCCAACCCTCACCGGAAACGAATCCGACTTACTACCGGCAATGCGAACCAAGCTCTGACACCTGTCGTACAGGGACCGGACAGCCCGTACAAGGGGGTCCAGTACCCCATACTCCCAGAGTACCCCCCACGGGAGCCCCCGGGGGACACGGTCGAACGTCTTCTCCAGGTCCACAAAGCACATGTAGACTGGTTGGGCAAACTCCCATGCCCCCTCCAGGACCCCACAGAGGGTATAGAGCTGGTCCACTGTTCCGCGACCAGGACGAAAACCACACTGCTCCTCCTCAATCCGAGATTTGACTATCCGGCGGACCCTCCTCTCCAGGACCCCTGAATAGACCTTACCAGGGAGGCTGAGGAGTGTGATTCCCCTGTAATTGGAACACACCCTCCGGTCCCCCTTCTTAAAAAGGGGGACCACCACCCCAGTCTGCCAATCCAGCGGTACCGCCCCCGATGTCCACGCGATGCTGCAGAGGCATGTCAGCCAGGACAGCCCCACAGCATCCAGAGCCTTAAGGAACTCCGGGCGGATCTCGTCCACCCCCGGGGCTTTGCCGCCAAGGAGCTTTTTGACCGCCTCAGCGACTTCAGCCCCAGAGATAGGAGAGTCCACCCCTGAGTCCCCCAGCTCTGCTTCCTCATCGGAAGACGTGTTGGTAGGATTGAGGAGGTCTTCGAAGTACTCCCTCCACCGACCCACAATGTCCCGAGTCGAGGTCAGCAGCCTTCTTGGCCTGTGGGACTCCGGAGGCAGCTGATGGGTACCGACAGGCTAAGCGGCATGCAGCTTCAGCTGTCACCAAGGTAAAAACTCGGGCATGGGAGGAGTTCGGCGAGGCCATGGAGAAAGACTTCCGGACGGCTTAGAGGCAACACATACGTGTCCATAGGAATACATTTAGTCTAGGTGTTTGACCATTAAATCATGTCAAATGATTTGAAACTGCATTATAAGTAGATTGTTGTTGTTCTTGTTGTTGTGTATCCTCAAGTGATAGTTTTAGACGCGCATGCGCCCTGTACACACTAGTGGGCAAACTCAACAACCACAGTGTTAGTGGAACTGCTTGGGCACCACACTCATGCCACATCTGTACAGCAGGTATGAGATTTTACTAAAGAAACTGGAAAAGCTTTAATAGCAGTTTGACAACTTTGGAATGTTTTATAAATTGTTGTAGGATGAGAATATTAACACAACCTTGAGTGTAACTGCAGTAACCAGCTTTGAGGAAATGACTATCAGATTGGTGACTCTCCAGTAACCAATCTGATAGGATTTTATGCTTCTGTGGGAAGCTAACCCAGCCTGCAAAGACCTCAGATTTCTTTTAATGGCATAAGGACGAACCACTTATGTTACAATGTCATGACTGATCTGTGTATGCCCTGCTAAATAACAAAAACATCTTTATAAATAAGGATTGGAATTATATTGTTTAATAGCATTATTTTATTTCTAATTGATCACTAAATTCTAATCTTGGCCATCCAGCAATATACCTTAGGCCATTGAGGACCTGATACTGGCCTATACAGCCGAGGGAGAGATCAACAATATCTAGCAGGCTTCCACCCAGGCTGACTGGCTTGCTATCTGCTACAATAACAGTCTGGAAATCCTAGTCTGAGATGCAGCTGACACAAACAAGATATGACTTATGGCTTTGATGTTGTAAAATTTACGACAGAAGAACCTTCTGTTTGTGTTCCTACTTGCTTCATGGAGATGCTAAAAATACTTGTTAAGCTTTTTGTTCAACTTGATGTTATTTGGCACAGGATCAGGATGCTGGTGATAACATGATGTTTTGATGCAACATATTCTGGGACACAAGCTGCAATGACCAAACAAATACAAACACTAAACCATGTGACTGACCACAATGGCCACATTTTCTAACCCCACAACCTTTTTTTGAGACCATTAGGTTGTCTGCATTTCCACTGCTATCTTTGAAACCAGGTGATGATGCATTTTCTATTCCCAGTCCTATAGATGGCAGTGTTGTATTGGGATTCCAGTGGCGCTTTTGTTGACGGACATTTCACTCTCAAGCAGGGATCCTCAAACCTGGCCCTGCAGGTTTTCCAGTATCCCTGCTGGAACAATATATAAATGATGCTATAATTTTTTTTTCTCTTTTTCATATAAAAGAAACCTCAAGTGAGTGTTGCAGTGAGACAGTTTTATGAGCTTTTTACATGAGTCATGGAACTGTGGTCTGGATAGGAGACAACAGAACTAGAGGAGATGGTAGCCCACTATGCTAGCAGCACACCAACAAGCTACCACCAACAGGAACCCCAAACGAGGACTTTTGCAGCCCGCTTTCCTCACTGGACATGTTTTAAGCTGTGAAACAACTCAGATCTGAAGCCAAGCGTGCACATTTTCTTCTCCATTTGTAACAAAAACACTGCTATTGTTTAGGTCCTGGATGCAGCTTAGTTCAGCGTTCTAGCTGTTTTAAGTCATACAGCCATGCTAGCTGGTGTGTAGGTGCTGCTACGAAATGACTCTTCTTTGCTTTGTGTTTGGAAATATCACCAAAACAACAACGACGGCCTTTGGGGAAAAAAGGCACCAATATAAATCTTCGCTTCCTTTGTTCCATCTTAGCTACTTGGCTAATTTGCACCATCACGTCAAACCAAACCAACAACTGGTAGTCCTTTACGTTGGAAAAAACAGGAAACTGAAACCTCAGTTGACAAAACTCTGACTGTTCATAGCCATTAGTTTTTAAGACAGTCTTTTCAAGATAAAAAAAAAAAAAAAAAACCAAAAATATCGATAAAGACATTTTTGTTCAGGGCTGTGTTCTTACTTCCAGGTAGCCCCCCCAAAGCCACATGTAAAATGAACCATTTAGCGAGAAACGAACCATTTAGCAAAAAATGACCTTTTGTGAGCGATAAAAGTCGGAAAATATTACTTTCATGATTTGGTCTGCTGTTTTTAAAAATATATTAATGTAAAACAATGTTTTTTCACCAAAAATGTTTTTCAAGCCCTGCCTTTCCCTCCTCTCTTTTCCGCCGCGTTTGCCGCTCGCTCTAGACAAGCGGCAAACGCAGCAGGAGAGTCAGGAGTGTTCTAGGTGAACACACCGTAAGAAGGACAAATGGTTGGCCCAGGTCAGCAGAAGCAACCTCTGACCACAGGTCATAATAATAGGAAAATAATAGGAAACTGTGTGCGATAAATGTATCCAGTCTGCTGAACACAGTGTTTACTTGATTTTCTTTCTCTGTCTTGTAAAATATTTAAACCTCAAGTTGACTGCATGATGAAACTAAATCAATATCAAGTATTATCAAAAAAAAAAAAAAAAGTCTAAATTTAGCTGTAAATTACTTTTTTTTTTTTTTTTTTTTTTTTTTTTTTTTTTTTTTTACAAATGGTGTATTCAGAACATCTTGTTTAAAAGTCAACTATACCACGCTACAGAAAATTACCCAGTTTACTTAATTTGTTATATAATATTCAGTTAATGCCTCACAATGCCAAGAAAAAAAAATCAATCAATGGTGGAATTATTGGTGTAGAGCTGCAACTATCGAGTACTTTTGGAATCGGGTACTCTGTTGATTATTTCTTGAAGTAATCGGAGTACTCTAACGTGCGTTAGCAGCTTACACCTTGCCATACCTCGTCACTGCTGACTAATATCACAGGTTATAACACTGTACATTTAACAGGGGCTGCTGCTGTTGATATAAATCGCAAAGCTGATTGGGGGGGGGCTGCTTTACAGCGCACACACTGCACTACATTTTCTGCCCTTTTCAGTGTGAAATGGTCCCACACTTGCGACTTTTTTGGTCTTTTCCTCCCCTCTTCTTCACTTTCTGCCATTAGAGACCAAAGCAACGAGAATCTTCAGACAGAAAGCAAACCGCTCGCCGCTGCTGTCTGAAATGTCTGTCATCAGTCCAGGTGAAACAGTCATTTTTGTACTTGAGTTACTCGAGTAGGTGTATAGTTCACTTGGTAAAGCAGCTGCTTTTTACAAGCTGCCAGGTGTAAGGAGATCGACACATGGGAGGCAACGTCACTTCTCCTCCATTCATTTCCTATCACATAATGATATTAACCAGGATGTTATCTTGTTTTCAAAATAGGTTATTCTTTTCTTTTGTAAAGCACCATTAACAGCAAGATTTCGGTTTGAGCAAAATCTCCCAACATGTAATTCTTCATGCTTTATCTGTCACGTACTGCAGTGAAAATGTCAAAATTCCCTCCAGTATAATAACCAATCACATTCCTTGGAGACAAGCCATCTGAGAGTGTGATGTGAGACACTACCGCTGTCGCTGCTGTTTGTCGCATCCCGTGTGTCGTGCCCATAAGGTTCAATTTCCACATCTCTCTGACCCACTTTCTCACAGAACAATAAAGCACACTAAAACTCAATGTTAAACACACACATTGCATCCAAATAGCATGTTTTACTGTTTCCATTTGGATATTATATGCTATTATAATTATGGATGGGACTTTAACATTTTAATTATGATTAATTAATTACAGAAACATTAACACTTTAAAAATTTTAATGCATTTAATTGTAGGACTTTTGTCAAAGCACAATTTCTAGTACACTGATTACACTAATGCACACAGTACTTCTGCGACTTCACTTAACTGCATTGGCTCTATATTTAGCGATGTTTCAGACCCTTCAGTGAGTTTATTCAAAGACAAAATGAGCATCAACAAGTCCATTGACTTTTTCTGGCGGTATCAGGCCTCGTCGTGAGTAACAATAAAAGAATGTGCCGTTTTCTTTTTTCCGTTAGCCGCAACTGCAAAGCCCCCTCTATCTCTCTCTCCCTGTCCTCCCTCCCCCTTCCTAAAGATCACACATAGCTTGGTTCTCGTGCAGCTTCACGCTGCAGTTGGAGCAAGGGGTGATCCCCTCTGCTGTATGATTAGACTGAAGTTGACGCTGCTAATTTATTCTGGTTTACTGTCAGATATGAATGTCTATTAGTAAAGAATCTGGGTAAAAACATTGATAAAGTAAAAATTATTGTAACATGTTTTAGACTTAATTAGAGAATAAGTGAAGCTGCAGCTGCTAAAGTATTTAAAATAACACTAACTTTGGGTCTGTTCAGTTTTGGCCAGGGATGTTTTGTATTTCTTTTTTACTTTTTCAAAGTTAAATTCATTTATCCAGACATTAATAAAGTTTGAGTTTATTATATCAATCTCTTTTACTATTATTTGATTTAATAATGGCTTAAAATCCATTTAAATGAAAAAAATGTTGCTTTTTGGGGCAACTTGAAAAATAATTAATGACAAAGTCTGTAAGTAATTAGATTAATTGTTTAATCGAGTCCCACCCTTAATTGTAATGCTTGTCTGTGCAGCAGTTTAATATTATTTGCTAATACTAATTGAATATGATCCGGTCTTATAAATTTTTTTCAACAATGATTTTATTCAAGGTAACATGAATCAGTTTTATCACTGAAAAAATACATCTTTTAAAATATAATGTGAAGAGTTAGAATAGGTTGAAATTGTATTCTTTTATTGATTTATGAGAAAATGCTGATCAAAATTTGTCATATTTTTATTTCTCTAATGTTCACTGTTCTGGTGAACTCTTGGGGTTGATACTGTAAAAATCTAACAGGAATTAACAAAAGGTAATATTTAATAAGGCCAGAATAGTAAAGGTGAAGGAGGTCCAGTGACCAAGACTAATTTAATACTCTAGTAAAAAAAAAAAAAAATAATAATAATAAAGCTGGAGATACTTTCTCTATTATTAATAAAAACGTGTATATTTATCATAAAAAAACACTTTAAAAAGTGTGACTAAACACATTTTATCATCATCAAGTTGACTTTGTGATCTGTGCACAGGTGGATATTATAGAAAATGGATTGATACCACTTTGTTGTCATGATGTGTGTTTTGTATTTTAGTTTTGGTTTCATGTTTTGAATCTTTAGTTCTGGTCTTTCCTGGTAAGTTTTCTTGTTCCTTGTTTAGCCTTTGTTCCTGTTTATTAGATTCACCTGATCTCGTTTTTTTCATTCACCACACCTGTGTATTGTTTGGTTTTTCTGTGTATTTATACCCATTGATTTCTGTTCCCAGTACTGGCCCATTGCTTTTGTTTGTGTTTGCCTCCCGTGTTCGCTTCCCTTCGTTTCAGTTCATTAAAACTTCTTGATAATCTGCATCCCTGGCTCCAATTCCTGCATTTGGATCCTCACTTCCACCACTCTCGTGACATTTACAACCAGGAGAAGTTACATACAAAATATACAACAGTTGCTTAGAGCTTCAGATTTTTTTTTTTCTTTTCCTCGGTGGTGCTCATCAGTTGCCACCTTTAATTTCATTCAAGTTACCAAAAAGCAAAAAAAAAATTTCAAAATAGTATAACTACTGCTTTATTTTCAAGTAACTATCAGTCAGTATTGTTCAGACTCAGTGTAACAGCATTGTCCCGGTTGGTAAATGAAAGCTACAACTCCAGGTTAACACAAGGTCAAGCCTTACAGGATGGTAGCGGATGAGCTGGTAAAGAACAAAATCACAAGCAAATTTGAAGAACTTTTGAGTCTTGTGGAAATTAAAGTCATTGTCCATTAAAAAAAATATGATAGCGGTCCTGCGTCTGTCCTCATTGAAGTTGAACCGTTTATAAATGCTACTCTTGAGGCAAGTTCTTCAGATATACTTTGCAACTGACAATATGTGAACTTGTGTCAAATGGAAATCCTTCCTGGTTGCCATGATCTGATTTGGACACAACTTGCTGTCCAGATGTGGAGCGATACCTGATTGTTCGCAGACAAAAGAGAAGGACTTGTTACATGGGTCCTTTAAAAAAACCTCTAAATAGATTAGTTTTTTTTTTACATTGGCTGTCAGATGATAGACAGCACAGGATCTGAGGCATGTTTCTGGATTTCAGACCCCCCTGAGGTGACATCCAGGTTCACTGGTAGCGAGGGGCAGCGGAGGTTCTTGCAGAGTCTGGAGTTGGTTTTGAGGGCTGATGTGGCTGCTTGCTGGGGCAGCTGTGCAGTTAACACTTTTTGAGTGTCCGCTTCAGGGGTGGTGGTCATGATTGACGTGTCATCAGACGCTGCAGTCATATGGATCCCACTGGAAAGTGACTCCTGGGACTTCTTGGAGTATTTCAGGTCATTCTGGTGCAATGTCTAAAGTAAAAAAAAAAAAAAAAAAATTAAGTCAGATGAAGACTTGTTTTAAACATGTTTAAGTAAAATTGCTCATAGTTTCCTGGTATGGTTCCTTACCTGTGCAGGTGCCCGGCTGTCTATCTGTACAGGAGAAACAGGAAACATATTGTGCAGAACTGGAGTGGCAGTCCCATACGGTCCAGTTGAATCAGAAGGGAGGGTACTGGATGATACTGTGCTGTAAGCTGGAGGTACAGGAGCGATCTGCCTCTGGAGGAGCTGCAGAATAACGTTGATGTCAGCTGTCATGCGTGTCTCAAGTCTGAAAAGGTTAGAAGCAAAAGGTTAGCAGAAGACTGTTGATGAGGCCTTTGTCATAAACCTTTTATTTGCTGCATCTGACTGTCACATTTTCCACACCATGCACGTTCAGCACATCAAATGAACTGTAATTATCTGTTTCCATCATACTATTCCCAAGAAACTTAAACATATACATAGCAGCTCATCAGATAATAAAGAAAGCCAAACAAAAACAATATACATATATAAAATGTATAAATTATATAATGCACCTGTTGAGTTGTGAATGTAAAACCTCAAGCCGAGACTCAAGCTCACTGGGTCTGTCTTCTGTAAACGGAGGGGGATGGTTTGAGTTGCGGACAGAGGAAGATCTCCAGACATGATTAGAAAACTGCTTTGCTTGTTGGTCTGGCCAGTATCGATACATTCCTGGCACCTTTAAAGATGAGGCTGAGGAAAACAAAAGCAAATTTGTGGGGAAAAAACCTTCCGTATAAAAAGTTCTATGATTACAGTTTTTAATATTTCTCCCCCTATCCGTCTCAGATGGAAAGGAAAATACTTGAAAATAGCACAACGAGGCACCTTTTGTGGATGGTTACACTGGAGAATGTTTTTTAAGACAAATGCTATCGACTAAGCAACATGAACTGTAATTGTTTGCAGCGTGTTTAAAATCTCAAAATTTGTATTTCTCTTCTGCGAAAATCTTCTCAAGAGCTATTTCCTTTTACCTTGGTGGCCCTGATCCAGCACCACATCCTTCCCCACTGAGGTTCCACTCTGGGGTGGCAGTTGCACCACAGAGGGGGAGTAGTCCTGTCTGGCATCTTCTTGAAAGGAAAGCTCTGCTCTGGCATTGCGAACAAAAGGCTTTGCCAGGTCATCGCTTGACTGAGAACATGAGGATCCACAGCTCCAGAAATCCTCCCAGTTGGCCTGAGGAGGAGAGTGATGGCAGGACCGAATGGGGTACGAGTCCTCATCATCGATCCCATCTGTTCACAGAAAGCAAGTATAGCGCTTTTGTGGCTCAATCCAGTTCAGGTTTTCAGGTATGTAGTTCTAACAGATGCTGAGTAGAAGTGCCAACAGAAACGTAATATTTCACCACAATAGGATAACTCAAGTTCTGATTTCTTACTCTGTATGGAACTGACAATCACAAGGGATGATTGTATTTTCTGTAAATTTGATTTATGTGAAATTAAAGTATAAAAAAATAATGATCAGTTATTTCAAAGTAATTTTTAATTATTTGGTAATATCAAAGTAAGTTTACCAGCCAGTGACAGAGACTCACCTGGCCTTATTCTACAGTCTAGAGAGTGAATCCTATGTCTTGGTTTGTGCCGATATTCGCAGTCGTCACCAGAATCATCAGTTGTTATTAATGGTGCCACTTGATCAACCTTAATCAGCAAAGAGAAAAACAACAAAAAAAATCCCATCATTCATTCTAAACTGATTCATTATATGCCCCGAACGGCATTATACCATGCTATTTTTACCATTACAAGCAATTTTACATCAACATTTTTCTTTATAACCAACACACTTCTCGCAAGTCAAATGTGATCTCCAAATTCCTCCAGAATTTATCAGCAAAACTGGGGTACATATCGAGAATCTCAAGCAGGTCATCCCGGTGGATTCGGTGCAGATCACAGTAAGTGATGGTGTGCACATCTGCATTGGACTTCCCTGGTTCGTCATAGAGGTAGATGAGCTCTCCAAAGATGTCGTTCTTTTCTGCAAGAGGATACAGATGCTGATTTTACACTACATTCACACCACATTTACACCACAGTTTGAGCAAGTTCATCTTGGCTAAATAGCTTTACCCAAAATTGCTACCACCACATCATCCCTCACAACCTGGATGGAGCCACGTGAGATGAAGAAGAGAGAATCTAAGATGTCTCCGTAGTTTATCAGGGTGTCTGCTGGAGGAGCGTGGACCGTTTTGATCCTCATAGCTAAGGCACGCAGACAAGCCTGACTGCCTCCCCGGAAAGCCTTGCAGTTTTGTAGCAAAGAGCGGTTTAGGTGCAAACAGATGTCAGCCTGCAAAGACTCTGGAAATCCCTTCAACACCTGAATGAGGGAACACAAAGTTATCAATAAATCAGCATGGATGGAAAATGGTAACATCGAAGAAAACAGGTTTTGCTTTCTCACAGCATTCATGTCTATGCCGTTTGTGTAAGACCAGGCGTGCTGAAAGTACTCCTCCAGCCTTTGGCGCAGACCACCTGGAATTTGATGGAAGCGAATGAACTCTTTGACCCGTAGCATTTGAGTGTGGTAACGGGTTGTACCAGAGTAAAGTCGCTGGATGATAGCAGACACATTCCCAAATATGCTTGCATACATGAGAGCTGAAAGACAGAGGAAAAACAGGGAGACTGTCAGTTCAACTATAAGATTTTGGCAACAAAAAAATGGTTATTATGACCTGATTTCTTATTCCATCTGTTAAAGGACTGATTTGCTAGCATTTGTAAATAGTCTTTAAAACTATGTCATCTAAATAGCAGGCTCCTGTACTTTGTCTTCTTGTTTTGGGAATTACTTTTACACTTCTCATCCTCACTTGATCAAGATCGGAATTGGACTGATTAAGGTTAGGAGTAATTTGGACCACTGGATTCTTTACTCAGATTTTGAACTGTTTTGTAATGAGAATAAGGAGTTCTCTGAAATGGAGCAATACACCTGGTAAAATAGTTTGGTGGCCTTTCAACTAAATTTCAGCATGCATGTGATTCAACACAGCCAGTTCAGCTGGTTACCAACTCATTGTAGCCCGACTCTGCACACCCATCTGAATGAACTGAGCAGCTCCATTCTGCTGCTTGGCCAAAACTTGCCCACACAAAGCGAGCAGATGTCAGACGACAGCTGAATGTGTTCACTATTTGCCTCAGATTTGGTACATTTGTTTGCATGTGTTGTAGAAAAATGTATTCAAGTCAAACCGGTTCCATTATGGTTTTAGTTTTACATGAATTCTTTATCATTTGCTCCATAAAATGTCACACAGTGTTATTCAACTTACATCCAATGACCATGACACAGATGGAGAAGATCTTCTCAGAGTTGGTGTTTGGAGACACATTTCCGAACCCCACACTTGTCAAGCTGCTCAATGTGAAGTACAGAGCAGTGACATATTTGTCTTTGACTGATGGACCAGAAGTGGAGTCACTGTCATTGTACGTCTTTCCCAGTTGTTCAGCCAGGTTGTCCAGCCAACCGGTCTCCGTGTATGGCCTCTCAACAAAGCCAATGGCGTACCAAATGCAGGCTAACCAATGGGCGATGAGGACAAAGGTGCACATGAGCAAGAAGAGGACAGCGGCTCCATATTCAGAATATCGGTCCAGCTTTCTTGCCACACGTACCAGTCTCAAAAGTCTGGCTGTTTTCAGCAGGCTTGTTAAGGTTGCCATCTTTGGTTTCAATTAACAACAGTGAAGCAAATGTTAGACAGGATCATTCAGGATTTAATAACTTCAGAAAGATTATTCATAGAGGCAAAAGTAAGATAACTCTAAAAGTCCAAATACAATATGAACTTGGCCATAAAATAATCTCTTATTAAAGGGAGGAAAAAAGTCTGTTCTTACCTCGTCAGAGCCAGATCGGAAAATAAGGAGGTCAAACGGGACTGCTGCAAACAAATCAATAGGGAACCAGCCTTTGATATAATGCTTGGCGATTCGGCCGGGCTGTGTGATCACCTCGTCATTTTGGTCCACGTATGTCGTACGAAGGTTGATGACTATGTCCACAATAAACAGCACGTCCACCATGAGGTCTGCCACATTCAGAGGATTACATGTGTAGCCACAACGTCTTTGTCGTACATCTCCATGTTCGTCCAAGAGGAAGGCAGCTGAGTAAGGAGTGAAAACGGCTGTGTAGAGGACAAGAAAGAGAATAATCCAGTCCCAAAATGCCTTGAAGGGGCTGTAGTGAAGCAAGATCCACCATGTTGTTTCTGGCACATGGAGTTTGTATTCAGGTAGCACATCAGACTCCAAAGAAAGAACCTAGAAAAGAATAATGTGTCCATAATCCTCAAATATGAAAAGATGTCTTATTTCACAGTTAAATCTGAGCGTTTATTGTGCATTATTTCTCTATTTGTAATTTCTGAGGCGTCATAATCCCAAATCATTTGTAGTCTTTGGAATAAAAAATGAACATTTTAAACAATTGGATGTTAAAAATTAAGCACAACTTATTTCTAATTCCTTTTTTCTGAATTTGTGCTATCCAGCAGACTTTGCCAGAAAGTACTGTTGTGATTACAATCTTGGTGGAGGCTGTATGTTCTGGTATTATTACCCTGCTAGTCCAACAAATGCATGACCACACGTGGTTCTCAGCTAGGAAAGACTTTAATAAAGTCATCCTGAAAGTAAAAAAAACAACAACAAATGACCAAAATTTAAAACAAAAAAACGTGGTCCTGTAATCAAACCTGTGAGAGCTGACTGAATGGGCTGTAATGATGGATTCACACAACTGAGCTCATGACCTCGCACGGTCCCAACTTTGGCCCGATTTCAAAAGAATATTTACTAACCTAGAAAATGTCACTGACCTGACTGACAGAACTGTCAAATACATAGATCTGTAAGATTAGATGGATAAATTCACAGATGAGAAGAACCGTAGAATCAGCGGCTGTTTAAAGTACTTCCTGTACATTTATTTTTGATCCATTGCACAGCATCCAATGATTCAAAATAGTAAGCCCCTGGGCTGCAGCCGTAACAACGCTCAATGTATCTTTGCTTTTCTCACCCATGATGAAAACAGCCAGCCACCAAACACACCACACACTGATTTTTCCATAAGCGGATTAATTAACCGTAGTCTTCCATCATGGCGACTTTCTGTGGGTTCTCCTCCCTGACTGTGAGCATTAATGATGGTGAATGAGTGAGTTTATTCATTTAGACTTGCTATTCTGTGACGGCCACACAGCGAGAAACTAAGCCCATGTGATTCCTGTCCCTCTGTACCTGTGTGACCTTTTCTGTGACGTTCGGAGGGCGGTCCTTCCCCTTGGATGGACTGAGCAGCTCCATTCTGGGAGTTTGAAGTGAGCGGCATTCAGAATTTCTGATGGCTGGTTCCCCACCCTTCATGAGGTCGGAGTCAGACATGAAGCTGTGTTGAACTACAGATGACCAGAAAAACACTTTTATTCAAGCTAAATTGAACCTGTACCATCCTCTTCTTGAGGATTTAGTTTAATTTAGCACTTTCTACTCATTTTCTAAACTTACATACTGATGTTGTGATCATATTATTTCATAGATTGTGAACAGCATTATTATTCTTCTAATCTTGATATATTTGATTTAAATAGTTCATTTCTACACTTTACACGTGATCTCGGTTTAATCTAAAAACTTTGCCACAATGTACGGTAGAATTAAAATGCTTTACTTATTACATCTGAACAACAGCAGTTACACTTGAGATAATCATTTAACCAGCAAATGAATAAAAAATTAATTTAAAAAAAAAAAAACATACCTGATTTAAGACCAAACAAGTCAGATGGTTGTGTATCTTGACCACAAGGCCATAGCTCGAAGTTCCTTCCTCCGAACGCTTTTTAAGCAAGTGTAATAAAAAATATGCACGGTTATTGTTCTTGGTTTATATTTAGGCGCAACAAAAGCTCTTCTTGTTATCGCTGTGTTGCTGTAGATGTCAATGTTAAGCCCTCCACCCTGGCACAAAGCAGAGGACTGCCCTGCACTAACATTGGAGACCAATCAATGCCACGCTACAGCTGAGAGGAAGCAACAGGAAAATCAATGACAGGCATTGATAACAACACAAACTGGTTCAGAGACACAACACCGGGCTTCCCTGTTAAAGCAAATCCACATTTATTTGTTCCTGGATGTAAGATTCCATTAAGTCATCCTTTACAAACTTGATTTTTTTTTTTTTTTTAAAAAGACTTTTAAAAACCAAGCAGACAAAAGCTATAGCACCCACACAACATGTTGCAACTATGTTGTTTATGTAGTATTTTATCGACTACAGAGTTGACACTATGGCAATATGAGGGTGATGACCCATGATGACTTTAGCTCAAGGTGTCCTTCAGCTGTAACCTTCATAATCTGAGTTGTTTCCCATTTGAAAATAATCAGCTAGATTTAATCTTTACAGCTTCAACACTTAATAAAGAAGAAAAACATTCCTCTTTATTATTTTTTTTTAAATTAAACAAATAATCAGGATGTGATTAAATAATCAAATCTCAAAAATGTAATGACACAGACTAGTTTTAGTGTTACACATTCAAACCAAGTGAACAGATGGCACATGCAGGTTTGCTCTCCCAAAGTTTTAATGTGGTTCATTACAGGTACATCTCAGAAAATTAGAATATTATGAAAAAGTTCAATATTTTTGTCAGTTATTTCAGAATGTGAAACCCATATATTATATAGATTCATTACATATGGAGTAAAACATTTCAAACATTCAGTTTTTGAAATTTTGATAATTGTGGCTTATAGATAACGAAAACCCAAAATGCAGTGTCTCAGAAAATTAAAATATAGTAAAAAGAAAAAACTTCAATCTTGGAAAGTCATGGTGTCACACCCTAATCAACTAATCAACTAAAAACACTGCAAAGGTATCCTAAACCTTTAAATGGTCTCTCATTCTGGGTCAGATGGATACACAATCATGGGGAAGACTGTTGACTTGACAGATGTCCAGAAGATGATCACTGACCCTCCACAAGGAGGAAAAGCCATTAAAGGTCATTTCTAAAGCAGCTGGTTGTTCACAGAGTCCTGTATCCAAGCATATTAATGGAAAGTTGAGTGGAAGGAAAAGATGCACCAGCAAAAGGCATAACTGCAGCTTTGACAGCATTGTCAAGCAACATCCATGCAAGAATATGAGAGCTTTACAAGGAGTTGAAGCTGGACTCAGTGCATCAAGAGCCGCTACGCATAGACAAATCCTAGACATGGGCTGCAAATGTCACATTCCTCGTGTTGCACCACTCCTGAACCAGAGACAACGACAGAAGCATCACACCTGGGCTGAGGAGAAAAAGGACTGGACCGTTTCTCAGATGAAAGCTAATTCTGCATTTCATTTGGAAACCAAGGTCCCAGAGTCTGGAGGAAGAGTCGGGAGGCACAGAATCCATGTTGCTGGAAGTCCAGTGTGAAGTTTCCACAGTCTGATGATTTGGGGAGCCATGTCATCTGCTGGTGTTGCTCCACTGTGTTTTCTGAAGTCCACAGTTAACACAGCCATCTACCAGGAAGTTTTAGAGCACTTCATGTTTCCTTCTACTGACAAGCTTTATGGAGATGCTGATTTTTTTTTCCCCTGCAGGACTTGGCACCTGTTCACACTGCCAAAGTTACCAAAAGCTGCTTTAATGACCATGGTGTTACTGTTTGATTGGCCAACAAATTAATCTGATCTGAACCCCAACTCATTGCTGCCTGAAATGGCTGTGTTGTATTTCCGACTGTTTTGATACAATCGTAATCATTTGAGAAACCTAATAAAAATTTGAAAATTATGATGCACTACAAACAACACAACATTTGCTTTCAAAGTAGCTGCAGTCATAATAATATATAATATATGCAATATAATATTGCACATGTGGATGAATTGCGGATAGAAATGTGTGCAGAAATATGCATGGAAGTATGGGAAACCTCAGAACATATATGGCTTATTGATACTGGTGACTAAGACACAAAAAGCCTTGCTGACTGCTCTTTGCTCAGTGTTGTTGCAGTATGCAGATCAGGAAGGCTTTTGGATGCTCATGGCTGGCAGCTCAGCAGCTCTTGTAGCAAAGTGCATTAATGACTGCAAATTGCAACTGTTTTCTTTTATTTATCTTTCAAGATTTTGGACACAGAAAGCATCAAAACAGTCTCACAGTAATGTCTGTTCTTTGTGACAACATGCAGTTGAGTCCACTGATAAACAAGGTATCAGCTGGCAAATCCTTTGTGAAATCAACATGTTCCACATTGTACTCGGTATCCACCAAAATGTCCAGAAACTGCACTCAGCTGTCAGCCTGGATGTTGTCCCACACTCGTACAACATCTGGGCAGTCATTGAGTGCTTCTATTAGAGTCGAGGCAGCTTCCATCTGTACCTGGTCCAGAGACGAGATGTTGTGGGGAAGAAACTCTAACCCAGCTGACGTAATCTGGATACCAAGCTCCTGCAGTGAAGTCCGCACCTTCTTCAGATCTGTCATGTTGCAAATAAACTGGAGAGAGACAAACAGATCAAGTTAAACTGCAGTTATTTGCTGAAACTTCAAAGTGTTTTAATCTGCAAGCATGTGTGAAATGTGTCTATTACCAGGTAATTCAAAATGTACTATCATATTACATTATGTACTATTATAAAACACAGAGACACAATTAACTCATTGGCTACCAGCCATTGCTGTAGCAGAGATCACCATGCTGCTGGCGTTTTGGAGCATTTTGGTTCATCTTTTGAGACTATAAATGTTGAGTTCTGGGACTGCAGATGTAGAGGGGGCGATGTGGCCAGGCGCACGCGTCGGGGCATCTTCAGGAAGCACACACGGAGAACAATCACAACATGTCGGGAGTGTGCTGGGTGCACACTCAAAGCGTACTCGGAGAACACATTTTTGGGACTTTTTGATGCCAAATCAGCTGTTCATATACTAAAACCGCAAAAGGCCTTTTTTGGCGTCTTTAGAAATGAACATTTGGATTCAGAAAGATGTCAAAAGCTGTCTTTGCCAACAAATTGGTTAAAAGAGATAAACAGTTATCCTTGCTGTTGCAGTCTAACCTTCAGAAGGGCTTTCTCCTCCTCATCCTCAGTTTCTTGGACATCTTCAGCTCCGGCCTCGATGGCCAGCTCGAGAGCTCTCTCTGTAGTGATGGTCTCACCTGGCACCAACACCACCCCCCTCCGGACGAAGTTGTGACGGGCTCCGTCTGACAGCATTCCTCTGTGTGCATATTTATATTTTATATTTACCTTCATTCTTCTTTCACAAACTAATAAAAGCAAAACATTTAAAAAAAACAAACAAAAAAATAGTAGGATCAAGCAGATGTGTAATTAAGATGATTTTATGGAGAATAAAAGGACAAGCCAGCATTTTGCATCTGCTCCAGCAGCGCCAAGTTAAATCTCAATAATTTCTTCAATTAACCAAAACAGTAAATGATTTATTTAAAGCAGGGGAGTCCAAGCAGAGATCACCAAATCCGGGCTTTAAAGGCTGGTGCCTTGCAGGTATTTGATGTTTCCGTGGAGCAACACAACTGATTCAATTGAATGGATCATCAACAGGCTTGTTGTTGGAGATCCATTTTATTTGAATCAGATGTTGCAGAAGGAAAACATTCAATACCTTCTGGAAAATGGCTCTAGAGGACCAGAGTTGGGGATCTGTACTCGGATCAGACTTGGGCACCTCTGATCTACAGTATTAACCATCTGATGAATGCATGAGGACATCTAGTGGTTAGTGCCTTTTGCAGTCTGCTCCTGGCTTTGCACACATTGTCCTATATACGCATGTGTTTTTACCATGAACTGATGAATTATTGTATGGTATGGATGCATTGTGAAGATTCAGACTGGTTATATGTCTGAATAACTTGTGATTCTTTACTTCCTTATGGCTGAAATGGGTAACTGATCCTCTGTGTGAAGCATGTAACTCATCTGTAATGTTATAAACGTAAATGAAAACATCTGTTTGTCGGCTATACAATGACAGCGGAGAAAGTATCCTGACCCGTTCTTGGTAAGCAGGCGTTTGATTTCCTGGTGGGTTCGAGAGTTGTTGTCAGTCAAGACCTCAATTAGCAGCAGACACCCACCGGGTCCCCGAGCTTCAAACATGTGCTGTGATGCTGGTTTAGCCTTTTCCTGTACACACAGTTTAGAACAATAAATAATATTGTAAACAGGCACTCAGGAAAAAAAGAGTTAACTTAGTTACACTTAGTTACACACTTGCTTATTTGGGAGTGTGAACTCAAAATTTAAGTGTTTTATTTGATTAGTTATGTTTCCTGATCTGCCACATCAGTGACCAACCAGCTATGCCCCGGCAGGTAGCATCGTTTCAGGAACTTTTAGCACTGAGATTCAAATTAGTTTTACAAGCACTGAAAAGACTACCAACATTTAAATTCTCAAAATCAAACATGAGGAAACACCTACAGTCTGTACAGAATAGTTCAGCACCAGACTATTTTCTTGCAACGCCACGCTGTTGTGATGGATGCGGTATATGGTTTAGCATAGTCTTGCAGACACACACAAGGCCTTCCCTGAAAGCAAATGTTGCTGTCAAACATCCATGTTCCCAAAAGCATTGATGATGTCTTCAGAGATGTAGAAGCTGCCCGCATCATGTGGACAATCATGCAATCCCATACTATCAGAGAAGCAGGCTTTTAAACTGTTTTTTTTAATATAACAAGCTACGTGGTCCCTGTCTTCTAAAGACCACGTTATACAGATTTTTTTAATCTGACCACAGAGTAATTGTTCACTTTGCTTCAGAATATTTAAAATTTTCTTTAACCCACAGCAACCTTTGGCCTTGTCCCTTGCAATTCCTCCTTATTCTCTTGATTTTTTTTTTCATATAATACACTTTAGATGATGGGATCTTCAAAGTCTTCAAATCACACTGATCCACAAATTTAGGACACATTCTTTTGCAGACTGGTGAACCTCTGTCCATCTTTACATCTGAAAGGTTGAAATGCTCCTTTTATACCCAGTCATATCACTAACCCGCTACAATTTAGTTTATTTCATTGCTCCTTAATTATATTGCTCCTTATTTAAACTATTCTTAAGTTGTTTTTAACTTGTGCCTAGTACTTCAAAAACATCATGATCCTCCTGTTTCAACTTTCTGAAGATGTGTTGTTGCTAATCAAATTCAAAATGAGCTGATATTTTCCTTAAAATGATCAAAACTTTTTTTTTATTTTATCATCTTATATGTTTAAATAAATGGTTTGTGAAAATCACAAAACATTATATTTTTTACATTTGACTAAGCATCCCAACCATTTTGGATCTGAGGTTGTAGATAGATGACCTACTAGATACCATGTAACAGTAACAGTTAGTTAATGCCAAATTTGGACATTAAGACAGAAAAATTATATACTTCTAAATACTAAGACACTTGTGAGTTTGTCACATTAGTTCATCACCCTGTGAGTGTTGTCAACTTACCGCACCCTTAATTGCTGTGTCTATGGATGCTTTTGGCATATTCCTGCTCCTGCACTGCTCCAGTATGTGGGCTAAATTTAGATTCAGGTCTGGGTTTGATCCACCTTCTGCAGATAAAAATCACAAGTGAATCAGTGATGTAGACAACTCAGCTGTGTCAACTTAATACAAGTACAGTAAACTTACCTTTGACCGCTATTCTGATCATTAAACCAAACTTCATAAACATCCTCGCTCTTGCCTCATCTTTAGGTCCCTTGATGTGTTTCACTTTTGACCACTTGTTGTGTCCGGCGAATAAGGCAGAGCTCCCCTGCAGGGTCCTCACAGGACACGTCCTCCACACCGGAAACAACGCGCATGCAGCCGTCAGAGGCACGAGCCGTACCCGAGCAGAGAGCCTGCCCGAGACCGCAGGCGGAGATGCGGTGAGCAAGGTCCGAAGAGCCCTGAGTATCACCAGCCCCACCATGCCCTTCAGCTTCACACACACCAGCAGAGATACCGAGAAGTGTTCCTGCTGCACATGTGGAGCAGAGGTCCAAGCGTCACGACGCACCTGCTTTTCAACTACCCTTAAGATTCATCTGAGCCCTCAGAAATCACTATTAACACCCAAAAGATTTCCAAATGACAGTTTTGACAAGTCAGGACAGCACGCAACTACAGCTGCCCTTGTTGTAAAACCGGCACTTCCGGGTTATGATGACGTCACAACATGGCCCGTCAAAATAAGAAAAACGTGGGAAATTACCGAGTCGTTTAGGCCACTGTCTCTCAAATGGGGGTACGCGTACCCCTGAGGGTACTTCAAGGAGGTACGTGAAATGTTAAAAAAAAACAAAAAAAAAAACATATGTCTTTGTATGTTTTCTTTCAAACATCCTAAATAAAACAATATCATTGTATACATATTTAATATATTTCAATAAATGTAAGTGAGCATTCATAAACTGAATTTAGATTTAGACTGACACCATTTCATTCCTCCCAACCGACATGAACATGAACCCCACCGTTACGAGACAAATCACATCCGTCAGTCACTGTCGCCTTGACAACTTAGTCCTGGTTAAAACGTAGTAGAAATGTTTGGCATAGTTAAAGTTTAAAAAACCAAACACAAATGACAAAGTGCTGTATTTTACGCTTTTTCTTAACCAAAAATACTTTGCAGTGGTTAAGGGGTACTTGGCTAAAAAAAGATGTTATATGAGGGGGGTACTGTGTCGCAAAAAGGTTGAAAACCGCTGGTTTAGGCTGTACGAGTAACTGCAGCTGTTATTACAAGTATTACTTTCATTACTCCGTATTGAATGAGAATTTACACAAAATACAAATAATGGAAAAAGCAAAAGTCTAAAAGTCCTTTATAAAAATATATTCTTTCAAATAAAAGAAATAGCCTTTAATAATTCCAATTAGTGTTATACACAGTTTGAAAGCTTTTATTTGTCTCATTTTCACCAAGGTAAGGATTGTAAGGATTTTCCACTGGTGGAACAAACAACACTGTAAAATGTGCCAAAATCCTCTTCTATATTCTCCTTGTATTCATATTAACCCTTGTTTTTTAATGCTGCCAGGTGTATGCCTGTCACAGGTGTATCACTGCCACCAAACTGATACACAGATATCACAACAGGGATCACAACAGGCTCCAGAATGAGATTCTGGAGCCTGTTGTGATCCCAGCTCCAGAATCTGGAACTAAACTCATCTCATCCTCAAGAATAACAACACAGTCCCAAAGTCAGGATCAGAGTGCCTCCAAGATTTGGGAAGAAGTGGTCAGCTGTGAAACCTCAACTCTTCTAAACACTTGTGGAATCAGTATGTGCTGCACCAACACAGCCACACTAGTTTTTACTATCACAAACCGCTGGCTGAGGAGTGGAATGCCATCCCACAGCAAAACCTCCCCCAATGACAATCATGAGGAGAGGGAACCGAGATATTGTTGCTGTTTATGGCTCTTACACAAGCTACTGAAGTCCCTGACAGTATAAAATGAATAAAATAATCTACAACTTTATTCTATTGTCAATTTATTACTTTAGAAGTACAATAATCCAATACACTAAGCAACTTAAAACACAAGCGAACACATCTGGACTTGTTTAGCACTTTTTGTGCGAAGCAAGAGGTGATAAGGTGGATAAGGACACAGGGTGACATAAGAAAAATAACATTATACAAATCAATTCTGAGCTGCTCTTTAACCCGTGTAACAGATTTGAGAAACAAGTTCTTATAAGAAGTATAGTTGAAAGTGGTGGACAGTTTGACGGGGGTTGATAAATTTCTGTAGTGGTCTGGCAAATGATAAAGTAGCTATAACCATCTTGATGACTGCAGTAAAACCTAAATGACTGGCATACATTTATTGTTATCATTTAAAGAAAATATGTTTTGATCTAAGCGTGCAGCCAAATTTGTGCCTTAATGGATTTATTACAAAGAATATTTGTTATGTTTTATGTGTAAATATTGTCTCTTACACTATCTTACACTGTATATCAGTATTTAGTTTGGATTAGAGTGTGCATGTGTGAGTGTGTATTTGTTTGCTTTATCTGCTTGTCTGCTTGTGGCTTACTATAGTATTAGATTAATATACTTTGCATAAATAAAAGTAATCATGAGGCCTGAATACACTACTTGTCAAAAGTTTGGACACACTTTCCAGTTGGATTTAATGGGAAACTGTGTCCAAACTTTTGACTGGTAACATATTTGCGCAGAGACGTTCTAGCTTGGGAACTGGAAGAGAGATGTGGGTTTTCCGCTATAAAAGAAGACTTATGTTGTGCTGTTTTTATCATTGAAGGGTATAATAGCGCTCAGACCCAGATTATGCTTTTACTACAAACTGAGGCAGACAACTATCAGTGATCCAAAAACTTAGAAACTACTGAATGCAATTATTCTGAATAATGTTAATGTTGGCTAATTATGCATATTGGTATCATGATGTTTATGTAAGCGGCCATGTTATGAGCAGTGAAAACTATTCTTCTGTAGAGGTGGGCATACACAGAACTAAAGCTGACAAGCAGAAACACAAACAGAATGACGAAGACTCATGACCACAGCAGAGGAGTACAAAGAGTTAAACACAGGAATACATGGAAGGAACAACCAATCAAGGCCAAGCCGTCTCAACCCAACAGTCCAAAGAGCTGTAAAAAGAGGAGGTCTCATCCTCACTGCTCCTCTGTCCTTCACGCAGACTGGCTGACATGCTCCCTTACAGCTGATAAAGAATGTCAGCTGAACTTCATTAACAACACTGGAAAAGTCAAATTTTTTTTTAATGTTTGAAGAGACTGCAGCTCAAGAAAAGTAGCTTAAGTTGACTGAGAAAGTAACAGAACTACAGATGGGACACAAGAGAAGAATAAACCTCTATGTTACGTCAACGCAAGCTTGGGAAGACAATATGATATGAGAGTTTGTGGAAAGATTTTTTTCTTTCTCTTGCATGATATTAATGTTGAGAAGACATCATGTTGTCATCACAGGAAATTTATGCTCTGGCTTTTCTCCACTGTGTGATAACAACTAATGCACTGGTAAGTGTACTGCATCACTTAGTTGTCTCGTAAATAAGAAAATACATGTAATGTTCTACAAAGGCAGAGCATTTTATTTCTTAAACTTTCTTAAAGGGAAAGTTTAAGATTCATTGCTGGATATGTTAATTGAAATCTCTTCAAAGCAGATATGGTTTATGTGAAACAAGTATCTTCTTGAGCTTTTCTGCTCATGAATTGAGTAAATTCTCAGGGTTTACTCCACAAAAGGATAGTTTCAAGTTCTAAATTTAAACTTTTCACACAGCAGTATCACATCTTACACTTTATCATGACACTGAGTCAGAAATAACACTCCCATCTTGCTGCACTTTGGGCCAAAGCAAGAAAATTTCACACATCTGTGATCCTTTTTGATGGTTTCAATTTGAGACTTAGATTTATTTCCTTCAGGAAATGTGCCAGCTATTCAACAACAAGACAGAGGGGTGTCATTTTACTCTTTTCTTTCAAACAAATAAAGGTGATAAGGAATGGCCTCTTTGTTTTCAGTCCTACTGCAGTCCATTTCCACACTTCAAAATATGTCTTTTCAAATAAAGTCTTGCATAAAATGACAACATGGGATAGCCACAAAAAAGATGTGAAGTGATCTTAATCAGATACTAAATGGTCAAAATGAGACACATAGCATCAAATTAGGACATAGCTCAACGACAATTATATGAAAGATAATTTAATCAACGAAATGGAAAAACTGAGACATAGTAAGTGATAATGAGAAGGCTGTAAATATATGCAAAATGACAACTACGAGGCAATCAAATAGGCAACAACGTTTTCTGAAAGATGGTAATATATTTGAACAAAAAGTAACAATAAATTTTGAAAAAACATGCAAAATCCTTTGAAAACATCTTTTATATTTAGATTTTTATTTCAAATGATTGTCTTGCTGCATTAACCAATCAACACTTGAGATTCATCTCTCTGACTGATGAAGTTAAATGACAGAAGGTGTTTTTGTTACAGCAAAAAATCCATCTGCTTCCAACAAATCTACAATATGGCTTCTGTTAACATTGTTTTCACATAGTCTTTCTTTTTCCATGTTTGCTTTACACCACATGCAACAAGAATCCCAGTCCTCACAATTCAGCTTTCAAGTCATCTGCATGTATAACTTTTTATTTTTTTTAAAAATTCAAACTCCTTCATGCTCTACAAGGTTAGAAAGTTTTTTTTGTTGCCACTTTTGCTTCATGTTGCTCAGACACCGCATAGTTCTTTGATGTGTTATTTGGCTTCTGGTGACTTCCTGGGTGAGCTATCACCACAATCTTGAAGGAATTTTAAATGATTTTAAAGGTCTGGAAAGGCTCACTTGCCTGTCATATTTGTAGATAGTGTTGTCACATGTTGGGTCTGTTGAGTCAGAATGTTTTTTATTTTATTTTATTTTATTTTATTTTATTTTATTTTATCTATCACATAGACTTTCTGCCCTTTAAGCTAGTTTAAGTGATTCCTTAACTCAACGGGGCAGACAGTAATCAGACCTAACTAATCAGTTTTACATGCAACTGATCATTTTGTCAGATTAAATACTTAAAATGGCAAACATTGAGGTCCAGTCTACAACACAGGACAATGCTACAGTTAACATTTATTAATTACTTGAGGTTTTTTGTTGATTATCCTGCTTTGCATACATTTTACATATATGATGCAGTTTAACTTGAAATGGACACCAAACTGAAGGAAATCGTGAAGTGATGTTCTGTTTTTTTTCTTTTTAAATGTGCCAAAGCATCATCAGAAAAGGCAAAGAAACAACACAGGAGCAATGGACTGCTGGAAAACATGAGCAAATTTATCTTAAAACCCCTAAATCCTGAAAGAAATAATAACTTGAGAGAAGAAGCAGCTTTCATTTCAAAAAAGGAAAAAAAAAGAAAACCTTGTCTGTTTTACCTCACAAGCCGCTGTCATCAGCTCCAGCCCTTTTAACCTTTTAACTCACCAGGCATGGCCCCCCAGTCACTAAAACTAACCACAGACACCTCTGGGTCCCATCTCTTTATCGCTTAATCTTCCAGAGTTCAATCTCCATTCTCTACCTCTGACAGACTTACAGTCTCTCGATCAGTTAGCCTGAAAATCAATTTACATGAAAATGAGGCCCAAGAGAACAAATGTTCTTGCTGCACAAAGACAAGAAGATGCAAACACTAATTGTTAACATTCAATATCTGTTAGCATCAAACACCAGAGTACAAGAGACATTCATTAGTTCCTTGCACTGATGCTGATTGTTTTTGAGGACTGCACGCTGATGGACAAAATCAGTGCATGTTTCAGGATGACTGTAAACTGGAATTACACACATATACACCGCTTGCATTGTAATTATTATTAACAACAGGTTTTAACTTTAACTTTTGACTTTATCTGAAAGTTCCTTTTAAAACAAAGCACTGGGAAATAATAGCTGCCTGGCATTCTGAGGGTTTATTAGAAACAGTGGTCTCCCATTGGCCGTTTATTCTAATGGCCTTTGCCAAGAGTGTCACTTATCATATATCCTATTACTCGAATTGCTCCAGCAGGGATTTAGTCTGTTTAGCAAGAATTTTGTTTAGCTTGTGAGAAACACAGCTGTGAGGAGTGTTCAGATCCTTCATCTGGGCAGAAACCTGGTTTGTGAAAACACAACTGCTCCACTTCAAGTTCCCACTAAGCTACAGTACTATCAACTTAATGGCTACATTAGATTGAAAAAAAGTTGTCCTAACAGTGTAATGTTAATGATAAGCTGCCCAGTCAGCCAAATGTCATGTTTTTTTTTTAGCTTGCAGATGGATACAATTTACTTCTATCACATCTAGTTCTGTAGTTTTCTTGCACTGCTTTAAGCTAACCGGAAACAAAGTTGCTTGTGTCGATTAACTTTTTCCAGCCACGATGCCAAGGACAAGGCCCCATGTGTCCAGTGGATGCCCTGTCACTGAGCAAAAAGGCGTTAGCGGAGAATCACCACATACTGCACTTTCACAAAACTATTTAACAACACCTGGAGGCAGCACATCAGATCCTTCAGAGACGTGGTTGACAGATGACATTTAAAAGACCTTCTGACAATCTAGGAAATTTCTTGTGTCTTATCACATGACTGAATGAGAGCTTTGCAGCTGCTGAACTGAAGATGAACCTTGTATACAGAGATTTTAATGTATTAATTCATAAAAGCAAATGTTGCATTTCATATAATGTTTTTTAAGTACTTGCACAGTATACTGCTTGTCTAAATATTTTTCCATTTTCAGATAGACTCTGATGATGTCATCACCCGTGATGAGCAGATCTATGTCCTGATTGGTGCTCATGCCAGGTGTGAAAGGAGCATCCAGGCACAAATGGCCCTCATTAAAGGTTTGTCTGCAGATTTTCCCTTTATTAGAAGCATCAGTGATGTCAGTAAGTGCATGTCCAAATAAATAACCAGAAAAATATTCATTACTTCAGTTATTTATTCAAAATCAGATGAAACACTCATCCAATATCCTGCTGACCAGTATCTGTGACTGTTGAATTTATAACAGCAGCACTTTTCTAATTTGAGCTGTGACGTGGAGGCTTTGTAACATGAGTTGATTCATTGGTGCATCATGACAAACGTGAAAGGGATCAGCGCTTACCAGCTGCAGTTTGGATTCAGGCTTTACCGCATGCAGCATGATGAGCCTATCATTCATTATTACAGATGAAACTAGCCATGACACAACAATGAATTAAGCCATGTAAAGCAAGAGTAAAAAATATATAGAAAAGGTTGCTGCAATTTTTATGTCACTCATTTGGTTGAAGGAATTATTAGTTTCTTGCAGGCATACTTATTCCCAAAGCTTTCAGATTACATTCTCATCATGTCGGAAAGAAAGCAACAGAGAAAATGGGAAAATATTGTTTAAGAAAAGTTGTCATTGAACAGGATTTTTTCTCAATAGTTAGTGGTCAGTCAGACTATTTTAAATATATTAGGGTTGAGGTATATTCTTAAAGAAAATCACAGGAAAAAACCTGAGCAGCTTCACTTTTGAGAAAATGCAGAGTAAAATAAGAACTCTCGTTTTTTTGGGGATTGTTTTGTCTAAACAAGCTTTTACGCAATCCAACTTGTTTGGCTACCTGCTGGCCATCAGAAATAATTATTAGACTTCAGGCTTAGATGGATTTTCCTGAAGGGAGACATTTGTGTTCAGGCAGTGAGTGGTTATGGACAGACAACAACACAAATGCAGGTAGCATGGAGGACATTCAAGTCTTGCAGCAAATGCAAATTCTGTTTTATTCTATTCTACAGTCATTTAGCAGATATTTTTTCCAAAGCAACTTACATCTAAGACTGAGCACAACAAAAATGTAAATGGTATTACTTACCGACCAAAAAAATAACAACAGAAACAGTGAAGCACATTAGGAGGCCAAATGCCAGAAAAATATAAGTATAACTTTGGCCCAGAGCGTGTACTAGATTCCATCCAAGTAATGAAATTAATGGTTTTATCATCAATTTTACAATTTATCTGTGAAAAAATAAAAGTATTTACTTTCATCAGTTCACATGCTGAAGCATCCTTGATTAAACCCGACATTATCACTAAGGTGCTCATTGACACACCAACTCAAGCTAAACACTAAAAGTACTCAATCACTTCAAAATGTGGAATTCTTACTTTAACATTCCTGAGCTTTCCCTGGGGAGGAGGATGTAATCATTATTATTGCATCTTGTTGTTGTGCTACATAACATCAAGACAAACTGGAAGCTGTCTAAATCCTGTTACACATGTTTTTCTTCTCAAGTAAACACTAGATATTGAAGTGATTAAGTGATGATGCATGTTTACATATTTAATGTGCTGCTGTACAATTATAAAACATTTCAAATGAAGAGAAAAAAATAATCTCTTTATTTTTAATTTAATTTAATTTAATTTAATTTAATTTAATTTAATTTAATTTTATTTTATTTTATTTTATTTTATTTTATTTTATTTTTGAAGAGGGTGACTGCATCCCAGAGTGGGATGGGATCATCTGTTGGCCACGGAGCAGAGCAGGTCAGCTGGTCTCAGTTCTGTGTCCAGAGTACATCTATGACTTCAATCACAAAGGTAGGCAGTCTGAGAAAAAACAAATAAAACGTTTCGTGGTTTCAAGAAGATGAAACAAACCTGTTGAATGAATAGTTTGAGTCAGCGTTTGAAGGCTTAATCTGTGTTTTTTCTGTTCGCATTGCTGACTATGTTCTGCTCTTATGTGACAGGCCGAGCCTACCGCCAGTGTGACGTGTCAGGGAACTGGGAGCTGGTGCCCAGTAACAACCGCACATGGGCAAACTACACTGAGTGCACTAGATACCTGACTGCCAACCACAGAAACCTCGAGGAGGTGTGTACAGGACCATTTGTCTGAAAGTGTCTGCAAACTGTTTGTGATGTGGTGGTTAGTTAGACGTGTGTTTTCTTTTTATAGCATTGTGGAGACAGATATTTCCAGCAGAGGTTTTAGATGCAAATGTTACAGAAGAATATTCTGAGAATTGATGGGACTTTTTTATATTCTCATTGCAATAATGAACTTTTTTTTTTTTTAATAAATCTTTTTTTAAAATAAAAGTCCAGATTTAAATCATATATGAGTAATAATTTATGGTTTTTTTCTTCTTGTTTTTTTTTTTTTTTTTAGCTCTTAAGTCATTCTTCTGCACAGATGCACACAATAAAAGTGTCTATGTTTTGTTTCAGAAGGTGTTTCAGCGACTCCATGTTATGTACACTGTTGGCTACTCCATTTCTCTAGCATCTCTTTTGGTGGCTGTCTCTATTCTATGCTATTTCAAGTAAGAAAACAGAAAAACTTCTTCTATAACTCCTCCTTAAAACATATAGCAATAGTTCATTCATATCTGAAGGTAACACAGTAGGATTCATGCAATATTCTGGGTAGCAACAGTGTAAAGTATAAATCATATTTCATTAAGACATCTCTCCCTGTCTGTTTGTCACTTTGCAGGCGTCTCCACTGTACACGCAATTACATCCACATTCACCTCTTCACTTCCTTCATTTGTCGAGCTGTTAGTATTTTTGTAAAGGATGCTGTACTCTATTCCATATCTGATGACAATAAAGCTGAGTTTGAGATCGCCACAGAAAAGCCTCCAATGGTAAATAATGAGATACATCCTCTTAATATTTTTTATTGTTTCTCTGGTGTTAATGCTGTAGCCTGTGCATCAACAGAGTTCGTTGCAAGGTAAACAGCACAGTATTTGTAGGCCACAGCAGGGTGTTAAGGCAAGGCAAGTATATTTGTATAGCACATTTCTTCTGCAGGACAATTCAAAGTACTTTAAAATAAAACATATTTGGTAACATATTTGCTTATCGGTGATATATTTATGTGAATAAATGTCAGAAAAAAGTGTGTATTAAAATGGCAGATTGATCACAGGACCTCAGCCTTCACCTCACTGTAAATTTCCTCCATTGGCTGCTGTTTTGTTTCATCAGGCAGGTTGTAAGGCTGCTGTAACGCTCTTTCTGTACTTCCTGGCAACCAATCATTACTGGATTCTGGTGGAGGGATTGTACCTCCACAGCCTCATCTTCATGGCTTTCCTGCCTGACAAGAACTACTTGTGGGCCCTCACCATAATGGGCTGGGGTAAGTGAAGCTGTGAACGGTGACTGCATGACAACAGGGAAACTATAAATTTGCTAAATTGTCTCTCTGCTTGCTGTAGGTGTTCCAGCTGTGTTTGTGTCCATCTGGGTCAGTGCACGAGCTTCTCTGGCAGACACTCAGTGAGTCATGTGATGCTTTTATATGATTACATTTATATTTGTCTCATGAATGTTCACTCAGGCCATTTAATCACTGCTTTCAGATGTTGGGACATTAGTGCTGGAAACTTAAAATGGATCTATCAAGTTCCCATTTTGGCAGCCATCGTTGTAAGAAAATTAATCTTTATAATAGTCTCCAAATTAGTATAATAGTGACGCTGGGAATGATTTGGCTTTAAATTTCTGTCCCTGCAGGTGAATTTCCTCCTATTTATTAACATTATCCGAGTACTGGCTTCTAAGCTGTGGGAAACCAATACTGGTAAACTGGACCCCCGACAACAGTACAGGTAACAAGTTTGTATTCATACAATCCCCCAGAAAGCATTATAGTTACCTTAAAACTACCATTGATTTGTGACAGTCCTTGATAAACAAACCTTTAATTATGACTGTTAATTACCCATAATAATGCTCATATAATATGTATGTAGAATTGAGAGCAACCCAAGAAAGAGTTATACAAGTGTTCTTGAAATATTGAAATATATAACAACTCATTTCCACCATAACTTTTGTGAGAGTTAAAATTAGTTGCCATTGATGGATGACAAAAAATTTCTGTACTAAAGTATTAAACTTATGTACTTGAACCAGCAAAAATGAGGGTATAAAGTTTCTCCCACAGTTACTTTGTGGCTCAGAAGCTGAAAAGTTTGCCGACTTGTTCCAGAGAAGGACCATATGTGTTTTATTAGAGGTTATGTAAAACAATCTGTTTTGGGGGCATGTTTTTTTTTATGTGTTCATTAGCCTACATGAATGCACATTTTGTTCTGCTCTGCAGGAAGCTGCTCAAGTCCACTTTGGTCCTCATGCCCTTGTTTGGAGTCCACTACATTGTGTTTATGGCTCTTCCCTACACTGATGTTACGGGGTTGCTGTGGCAGGTGCAGATGCATTATGAGATGTTCTTCAACTCTTCCCAGGTCAGAAAGCAATTGTGGATGGTGTTAAAACACAAGAACCTCTGCAATGGATTTGAAAGTTGTATTTTGTTTCAAATTTTTCAGGGTTTTTTTGTGGCATTCATCTACTGCTTCTGCAATGGGGAGGTAATGAAGCTCAAACACAATTCTGTAAACTGAATTAAAATTATTTCTTGTGTCAGATGAGAGAAATTCAACTACTTTCTTCAGGTGCAGGCAGAGGTGAAGAAAGCATGGCTAAGACGCAGCCTGGTGTTGGACCTCAAACAAAAAGCAAGGATGACAAGCAGCGGCGGAGGCAGCTGTTACTATGGTGGCATGATGTCACACGCCACCACCCACAGCGTCTGCCTGTCAGCTACCAACCCCAGAGCTCTTTCTTTTGCAGGAGGGTCAGTTGGCTCAGGTGGAGCGGCTGCTACTGTTGCTGCTACCGGGTCAGGAGTTAGGCCGCCACGCCATGCTTTCCCAACCTCCCTCCATCCTCACAGCACCCTGTGTGTGTACACTCCCGGTGACACTGAGACCTCAAGTCCCCAACAGGACCTGGATTTGTGGAAACCAGGAAAAGCTGAGTCAGAAGTTTCTGCCAGAGACAGCAATGCCATCAGGGGGCATGATGACTACAAAAGTCCTGAAGCAGAAGATCCAGACAGCTTGTCGTCTCTGAAGGAGCTGGAGACCATCTTGTAATTGTTGCCGACGGTGACTGGTTATAGGATTTTTTTTTCTGTGAATGGGATCAAATTTCAGCCACTTGAGCAATGAGGGAATACAAATGAATCTGCCATGCGTGGTTTATGTGATGTTATAAACTTACCTCACTCCTTCTTTCATGCGGATCTATTTCTGTCAGGATATGAATCTGATCTTCGTTTATGTTTATGTGAGATTAATATGAGCAGATTTGTGCCAAGCTATAAGGTCAGTGAGGATGTGATTCTGAGGAGAATTTTGTGAAGCCAATGGGCACACGTGGGTGTAACAGGGACTTTTTTTTTTTGGTGAGATGCTTCTTCATGCACTTTTCTTCCCAGTGTTTGATTTTCCAAGCCACACTGGTTGACCTCTAGTTCAAAATGCACTTCCGACAACCCTCCCTTTTCCAAAAGCATGGCTTCTGTGTATTTACTACGGAGAAAGCATACCTGCAGCAGTTACCTTAACGATCCATCCGTCACAATCTCATGACTTTTAAGAGTCAGTTGAGTCTAGACAGCAAGTCTAGACAAATCTCCACGTTTGTTGTTGTCAATGCGGTCTAAGTGCTCCTATTTATCAGAATGATGAGACCCTGAGTGCTGAAGCACAGACGTTTTGCCCTTAACTCTCTCCTTCGTGTAACCTCTGCCCTGAACACCTTCACAACGCCATCCAGAATTTCACACACTCCCCTCAGGCTGTGGCTCAGCGCTACAAGCACATGAGCTTGTTTTGGAGACCTTGAGCATTAGTGAAAAACTTGTAACAAAAGCCACCAATATTTACAAGATGAACAGACAAGAAAATGTATTTGTAAGTATTTTTATTTTAGTGTCCAGAAGCAGAGGCCTGCCACATGTTGATGCTTTATGTACAGTGTAAAAATAACTGGGATTACTGAATAAATATATCGTGTGCATGCTGCAAGATTTCAAGTTAACAGAAGTAAATGAACATGGAGTCATTTCAGATAATTTATCGTAATGTTTACATGCATGGAATTGTTGGAGCATTTAACTCAACATTTTTACTATTGTTAATACTTTAGTATTACGTAAATGATGAACTGATCTTCAAAATGTAAAAAGTTAAACAATAATTACTTTAATCCCATATAGGGCACTCAATGAAATACCTTGAAATTAGAAATTTCAACCTAAAATTTTCCTTCTGGTATGTACCACCGTCTATGGTATGTACCAAGACCTCCATTCTTTCTCCATTCTCTCCATTCTCTATTGTTACATTAACAAAAAAAAAAGTTTCATGCTGAATATGAAAGAAAACGAAGTGATCAAAAATAGTCACTTGGCCCATAAAGGGGTGATAATAATTTCTGTTTTGAACAATTCTGTAATTTCAAAAGAAATGAAAGAAAAGCCTACAAAGGAATGGGCTCCTCTAGAGCTTTAAAATCCAAGAAAGTCTTGTCACTTTTTTATTTTAGCTATTTCTTCTCAAGCTTAATTTAAAAATCTTGGTAATGTTTTTTTTTTTTTTCAAAACCTGTCCGGTCCAGCTTCATAACATACAGACCTGCAATCTGTGTGCCATATTTTGTCAGACAGATTTGCTCTACCAAGGGAGACATATCATTTATATGGCTGCCCTTGATATATTCTGAATATTTTTTTTGTTATTTTTATTGTTATTTGTACTTTATCATCAATCCTGATATGTTTATGCTGATTCTGGCATGCATAGAAAACAGAGGTAAGAAAGAAAGGAATGGAGAGAAAGGTACAGAGTTAAAGTGTGATGCGAAAACCTGCCTAAGCTACTACCACTACTACAGGATACAAAAAGTAGAATAATAATGATATGCAAAAGCATAACAGCTATCAAACATACCTGCAGAGAAACTTAGCTGCACACAAACATCAGCAACATTTAGGTGGAAAGCAGATGGAAAAAGGAGCACTTATGTAGGCATGCTTGTGTGATTGTGCATGTGTCATCATGCAACAAGGAGAAACCGTGTGCTTCCAAGGGCCCTGCGACTACACCCTGAAGCGCCAGGGAGGAGCCTGAGATCCCAAGGGCCCGGCAGGCCTACAGAACAAAACTTTAAAGCTTTAAATATATCCTCATATGAAGTGTTAAAATTAGAATGTTCTCATCATTTTCCATCTAAGCTCTCTATATGTAAATAATATATGTCTGATCTGGAGGTCTGAAAAAACCAGGATTGCTCAAATCTTACTCCCAGTCTTCCTGTTGCGGATGAGTGAAGAGGATGCTGGAACAAGGACATAAGCAAATGGGATGGTTTTGATATCATCCTTACTTTGCTATAAACACATTATCAGGCAAACAACCAACAGTTGTGATTTCTAAAACCACTGCAAAGTTTCCCTAAACAGATAAAAATGGTCAATTTTAATGTTTTTTAATCACCCCTTAAAGAGGAAGGATATCTTAATATGAAATGAAAACATGGTGCAATCAAGACCCTCAGTGTATTATACCATAAAAGCCAATGTTTTGTCATTCTAAAAGCATTTAACAATAAATTATATTATATCTAAATAGATGCTTAGGCAAGATATATTTTCCTTCCATGTAATGTAATGTAAATAAGGAAAAGAATCATTATTAAATAAAATGGGGTGAGTGGTGTCCTAGTGGTTAGAGGTGTGGACTGAGGTCTGTTCAAGTAAACCCTCTGACTGGAAATGGGGCCCCTGTGGGATTCTTATTAAGAGGTAGGGTCTGGCATGCGAGCCTGGCAGCCCACTGCCCCGAGAGTAGTGCTGGGTTAAATGCAGAGGAGTTTACCTGCTGAGATTGACAGATTTTTATTAATTAAAAATAGGGGGAAAAAATTACAGAAATAAAAATAAAGCAGAGATGAGTAGAACTGCCTCAGTGAGAAACAACAGAGAAAAAACGGGACACAAAAATAAACAAAGTGGCGTGGCTTCATGGTAAAACAGAAATGCAGAAAGCTACTGGGGTATTTGTGTTGGTGAAATGACCACAGAGAGACATAAAGTTAACAACCACACAAACTGACAGGCTGTTGACATTTTAAACTAAACCTTGAGGCCAGTTGTTATGTAATCTGTCTGAGGGTGCAGAGGATGGTTTGAAATGTGTCATGCCACAATGCAAACCAGTCCACCTGCAGCAGCTGGTTAGGGCGCGCATATCTAACAAAATGTATAACATCTTTATAAAATCTCCAGCTTAAACAAGGACACATCCTTCTAGAGTACAAAAGACAAAGAGAAAAAAAAAGAAAGAAAGCTGGGCTACGTCTTGGTTTAATTTTCCTGAAGGCGCTGAGATGATTCGTCATCTCCGTTTGCGCGATGCGAGATGATCCATGTTAGTGACGTCACGATTAGGTCAGAAAGTAGACGGACAGAGAGAGACAGAGAGAGAGAGAGAGAGAGAGACAGACGAATGCATTAGCTCCTATGAATATATGGATAAATAAAAACAGATCCATGCACCCCATGTGCCGCTGTGTCTGATGCATCACAACACTTCCTCTGCCGTTTCCTGGCGGCTCTGATGCGGCCACGCAGCATCCTCTCTGCATCCTGAAGGGAAGGTGGAGGACCGGTGTCCGACAGGGAGGAGTCCTTTTATTTCAGGGCTGCCTCCTGCTGGATGGAGCCCGGCTATGTGCAGGCAGCGATGGCCACGGGAGATGTTGCTAAAAAAGCTTCGACTCGGAACGTGGCGGTGGAAAGAAAAAACCTCCTCACGGTGTGCAGGTCAGTTTCTAGCCTGTTGTCAGACAGGGCGTGTTTTCATGTTTAGAAGCTGAAAGCAATCTGGTAATGGAGATGTCAAGGCTTAAAACAGGTAGATATTGCACTATTCTGGATGGTCAAATGATTACATTTGATCTTCTCTACCACAACAACTTGATCCAAGCGTGTCCTTATTCTTACCACTGTGTCATCAAGCTGTATTTTAAAATCCACGCTTACGTCATCCGCATAAGTAATTTTTTATGAAGTCTGCGGGCCTGTTCTGAGCTGCTTTTATGTCCTCGTCCTATAAATATTGTGCAGCTACATCACATCAGACATCACACACTGGCTTCTCATGCAGTGAGTTTGTGTCATTGTCAGTAGGCTGTGGTTTATTTTTCTTTCGCTGATGGTGTGGTTACTATGACGACAACCTTCTTGGAGCAAGGACTAACTGGCACCCCAGGGACCGAGCAGGGGAGCAGTATGAGGCTTGTACACAAAGCCATGATTGGACTGTGTGAGAGTGTTAAACGCACAGTACTATGACTTAGTCATTTGCAGATTTAAGTGCTATAAAACAGACAGTCTATCAAGCTAAACATAGGCCTATATTTATGTTCGTAAAAAAAAAAAAAATCTAATGATAGATTATTGGAAAAAATTGTCTTGCAGCACAAATAAACAATATCAGTTATGATAAACAATCACTGTTTAGGTTTATTTCTTTGGGCAAAAATGACCTGTCGTGTCTGTAGTTGCAGTAGAACTGAAGAAGCATCTGTTTCAGCACACTTGCTGCAATATGGTTTGTAATGATGTGCAAAGTTGTCCATTAGCTTTAGCAAACAGATTACAAATAATTTTTAATTGAAAAGAGTTGCTTAAAGTGATGAATATGTAAAATGATTGCTGAATTATCTCTTCCATTTAGTCCCTCTGGACATTTTAACTTCTTAGGATTAGTTTTCATGTCTACAGTTGTGGATTGTTGTCACACTAATTCCCTTTTGGTTGGCCACAAAAGTTTATTGACACATGTTGGTAAATAGAGAGCAAGTCAGATTAAGTAAGAATATACAACCCCAGGCAGTTGCAATGTCAAGTGTCTTTAAATTCACATGTAAAAAGTTTGGTGTAAGTATGGGCTTTTCTCCTCACCAAGCAGTTTTTTCCTTACAAAATACCTTTGTTGCGTAAACCTAACCAAATAAAAACTGAAAAAGAGTCAGAAAAGACTTGTGATAATTATGGCAAATTATAAGGAACTTTGCAAAGACACATTAAATCATTTGATAGATTATTTAATTAAAAACAAGGACAACATGGGAATTGGTATCTTGTCCAAAAACACCTGTGAATTAGTGAAGCTGAGAATTTAACAAACAACTTTTTCAAAGTGGAAATGATTTTTTTTTTTTTGCCATATGTATGATTCACTTTAACAAAATGTAGTTTGATACTCTGTATTAATATATTTCATCATTATTTCGTTTTGAAAGTTAGCACAGGCCTTTTTTTCTTTTGGATCTGGTTGCAGGAAACATCCATGGCATAGTTATGCTGAATCCAGTGGAACACTAACACAATGTAAATTTGAGTAATGCCTCCTAAATGACATACAGATTTAGTTGACATCAACACACTGCTGCCTAGCGAGGGACAGGTGTATGTGGGTCATGCCACAGCTCTGCTGTCTGTAATACTAAAAAAACACAGGGATTGTGCTGGTTTTGAGAATAGTCAGCCAATTATTGTCCAGCTAGAGAAGCTGAATGACACATTGTTTCCTGTGAAACAATGGAGACTGAAATCACCTGACTAACCGGCTTGCATTAGCCTTGTCTTATAGATGTGCCCAGCCCATTTAAATTGCCAGTTCACCTCCTTTATATATACCCTTATATATATATATATGTATGTATATACATATATATATATATATGTATATACATACCAAGTGAATTAACATGTTTTTCATAAATAAATAATTCCTATTTTCTGAATCCTGTGTATATAACTAGATAACCAAATATTCTGAGGTATGAATGGATATATATCACAGAAATGTCTCCTCACAGCTGTGAATGTATCACATCAGAGTTATAAAAGCTGTTTAGTAAATTGAGTCATATCTTCCTGGAACGTCTCCATGAATATATCTTCCTCACAGTAAATGGATGACATCAGGCTGAAAGAAGGAAATGAGTCTTCAGGAAATATAGGATACAGTATGACTGCTCACCACGTAACACCCACCAACAATCACCATGAGGGTGCTGTACAAGTACACAATTTGGAATCTTTTCACTAAACTGACTACACTTGCAAACCAATATTTACATTTTCTCCATTAAGTAGAATGAAAAAGCTGTGATCTATAAAGGCTAATCTGTTTCCATGATGTTTTTATTCTGAAGAAGCATCCTCTTTATTTAAAGCTTCTCTTTCTCTCTCAACCTTTTGTAGGTTTTCAGTTAAGACCCTCTTAGAAAAATACACAGCTGAGCCCATTGATGATTCATCGGAAGAGTTCATCAATTTTGCAGCCATCCTTGAGCACATCCTCAGTCACCGTTTTAAAGGTAATGCGCCAACAAGGGAAGATGTATCATGGCTTTATTGCATGCCAAACAAATACATTTCAGTAACTGGTAGTTACTGGTAGCTATTACACCCAAACTATAATGTTCACTGAGATTATTACACATCATAATTTATGATATAAAGTTTATCCTCTTTCCAGGCTCTGGTAGCTGGTTTGACAGTCAGAGAAGTTATTGGGACTATGTCCGCGTGGCCTGTGCTAAAGTTCCCAACAGCTGTATCGGCAGCATTGAGAGCATGGAAAACATTAGCACCTCACGAGCAAAGGCAAGTCCCACAGACAATGACCAGTTTAAATGCATTTTTGATGCCTTGGGTTCTTAAAGATCTAAATTTCAACTGAAAGGAAAATTGTACTAGAGAAGTAGAGTACACCCTGGACAAGTCCCAGTCCATCACAGGATCTCCTTCAAACTAAAAACAACAAATAACCTATCATCACTTGGCTTTCATATTGTTTCTACACCATCAGCAGCTGACCAGTTGCAATGCTGTGATTTCATGACCCTAAAGCCAACATAAAAAGAAAGTTTTGCATCTAAAGGACTAAATTACAAAGTTGCCACCTCTATGTGAAATTAGTAATATTTTAACTTATCTACTATATTGACTTGTGGTGTCCTGGTTCAGGGCCAAGCCTGGATGAGAGTAGCCCTGATGGAAAAGAGGCTCTCTGAGTACATTACCACTGCTCTGAGGGATAGCAGGACAACCAGGTCAGAAGATTCACACCTTTCCAGATGTTAACTAACTTATCTATACATGAAATATTCTTCCACCTAACTCCTGTTTCTGTGTAGGAGGTTTTATGCAGAAGGAGCCATCATGTTAAGAGAAGAAGCCACAGTACTAACGGGGATGCTAATAGGTCTAGGAGCCATAGATTTTAGGTAACTTGGTCCTCCTCTTCTTTATCTTCATCTTCTTCTTATTATTATAGATGTGTAGTTTTGGTATTATTTTATTTATGTTTTCCCCACATAGTTTCTGCCTGAAAGGAGAGGCCTTGGATGGGAAGTCTTCTGCAGTGATTGACTACACTCCATACTTGAAATTCACACAAAGGTACATTATTGACTTTTGGAGAAAGGCAAAATGTCAAAACGTCTTTGAACAACCATACTGTATACTCTGAAGACCCAGTGAAAGTTTCAAGTTTCTTTATGGAATTTTTCAAGCAATGAAACTCAGAAGCACATTTTATTGTGCAGGTAGTGCAGTATTTAGATAAAGTCAGCGCAGTACTGAAAGTGGCTACTTTTTCCTCACAGCTACGATTACCTAAGTGATGATGATGATCGTCACAGCGTTGATAGCAGCACGAGTGACGACAGCGTTCCTGAACACCCCTACATCCCTCTGGTCACTGATGAGGAGAGCTGGAGCACAAAGTGCCGAAAGATGGAGCAAAGGTTCAAGATTGTCAACGCTCAGAAGGTTTTCAGATGCACTTCTGTTTTTGATCACATTTAAAGGAACATATCCACATATCCTGGGCATATCCATAATAATGTAATGACTGCTCCAACTGTAGAAATGGCATGATTTTGTGTTGTCAGGGTTACCTGGAAGAGCTTGTACGTCTACGTGAGTCTCAGCTGAAGAACACAGAGACAGAGAACAAGAGGTTGAAGGCCCGACTGGAGGAGGTACAGAGCCAGTGCCAACAGGAGAAAAGGGAGCTGGAGGCTGTCATCTTGGAGCTTCAGGAGCAACTGTGAGAGCAATGGACATATACAATAACCCCAACCCATATATAGATATAATGTCAGCGTTGAAGTCATAGACTCTATGGTTGTAGTTTGCTGTGCCCACTGATTAATGAGTTTGTAGAAGAAAGCCGTGCTGGGCTGCTGTGTGATTAATGTCACAGCTGAAATCTTGCCTCATATCTTACCCTTCAAATCTTACCCTTATGTGTTGCAGGACAAGCTTGATTCCATGTGACTCCAACCACTTGGCTAAAAACCTCACAATCCCCCTCATCAACCAGTGGCCAGCACTGGAGCCATACAACAACCAAGGGGACATGAAGCTGTTCCGAAGGTTTTACTGATTAAGTTTTCTCTCTTCTCTGCAAAACAACACATTATACAAAAGAAAATTGAAAATACATATTAAATATTGTAAAAGTTAATACAGTCCAGATATATAATGTCAAATTATTCAAACTTGTTTTATGGTTAAATTACCAAAACCTTCTGCCATCTCTGGAGTGGATTTCCATTTTCTTAGAATATTTCTCTTTAGCCAGCCTTTTAGAAACTGGGCTGAATCTTATTGGTCAATATTCTGGTATGTTCACATGTACTTGTGGTGTGATCTATGGCGCATTCTTATTTCCCCAGAACCTTTTATGGTCGTGTAACTTCCTACAGTCTTTTACAATCATGTTTCTTTGTCGGGACTATGCATTTATTGTGACTGTCCAGTCAGTTTACAGTCCAGTGGATTTTAATCTTCAAAAGCTTAAAAAGAATACCTGAAATTGTTCATTTTGTTTTGTTTGAGCAGAAATAAATGGTGAGATTTGGAGGCAAGAAATGGAAAGTAAAACATAATGCTTCCTAAATTTGCAACGGATTCATAATTATAGTAAATCTCAGATTTGAAAATTTTTTTTGAAAAATGTTATAATAACATAAATCAAACATCATGTTGCCATAATTATCTATTGTTGACATACAACTTGTTAAATTCAACAACAACTATTTTTCTATTATTTTCATTGACAGTAAAGGAAACTTTTTCCAGGCCTGTAGGCATGCTGCTGTATCTCATCCTAAACTTGTCCTCTTGTTGACCTGCAGGAGGAGTTTTCCAAGCACAGAGCTGCTGTCAGTAGATGTCAGCCTGGATTCAGACTCCCAGAAGATTGACAGGAAACAGAATGGAGGAGTGTGGTGCACAGGTGAAAGCTCATACTTACTGATTGATCTGATAAATGAACATCCAGAGAAGATACTAGAATTAGTCTCCTTTTGTCCCTTGTTTGTCACCTCCCCCCAGAAAAGGACTACACCCCCTCCATGATGGGTCTGTGTGGATCCCTGGCTTCCCTACCGAGCTGCAAATCTCTGTCTAGTCTCAAATCCAGTGAGTGCCTGGTCAACATCAGCACAGAAAACAGTCCTGCCCTCTCTCCTAGCTAGGGGGCGCCAAAGAAACACTGCCAACATACACTGAGACAATTCAACATGCAAACAAAATGACTGTTCGGACATGTGCTCTCTTTCATGGCCCTTTCGTCAGTCCCTTTACCTTCTTTCTCTCAGCCTGGCACTGTTTCAACCTACCCGCTTGTGAAAGAGCAGCCTCCTTTTCTGAGACTGTCCCCACAAAGATGCAGGAATAGCTGCTGTACTGCCTCATGGCCTCCTTCAGTTCATAATCTTACTCCTGGAATGAAATCAGCTGGTTTAGGCTGAACGTCTCTTTTGTCATGACGCTCCATTTTGTGCAGTTACAGTCATATACTGTTCACAGTCATAACTGTAGCATGACTGTATGTCCTCGTCTGTTTTGTCTGAATCTTATCATTCTGCCAGTGTATCTTACTCTGCCTGTTACATAACACTGGTAGGATGGGTGAGCTGTTATAACTTCCTTTGAAACAGAATCAATGCTTAACAGTGATCATACAGAACACTATCATAAGAGGATGAAGGGAGATCAGGCTTGTTTGTTGTGAAGAAAGGGGGACTAGAATGAAGATTTAGCAGAAACAGCATTATGATAATAGGATGAATGACAGTTTAGGCCTTATTCAATTATACAGCAGGGTAGATTTTCAGGATGCAGCAGAAAATATGGTTTGCAGAGTCACTACAATGTAAACATGAACAACATCCATTGCATATAAATTCACAGTGCATTGTGACTATGCAGAATAAATGTTTTCATTGTCTTTCCACAAATCTGGCTTGATAGAAAAGTTTCAGCAGGAGAGAATTAGTGAATGTGCAACATGCATATGTGTCTTCATCTTTTTTTCTGTGAGCATTTGTCTTGAATTATCTGACTAGTTTCACGGCATTCTTACCAATCTGAGCATATAAATTGCAATCTAATGCAGTGCTGTTGGGAGATGAAAATGTGTTATTTAAAATCGCAATAAAACTGCCTTTTTTTTAAACATCAAATAATTGTATGTGTTGGATGTATATGCAGTCAATTATACTGGTAAATTAACCATCTGTCTGAAGTTTGTACAGATATTCGCAAACCTGAAAGAATGACTGCAAATGCCTTTGCTTATCCTCTGAATTTTCTTCTCATGCAACAGGTCAAGATTTAAATTAAAGAGGAAATAAACTGAATGTCCCGCGACCCTGAATTGGATTAAGCGGTTTGGAAAGTGAATGAATGAATGAATAAACTGAATGTCTCTTGGATGGATTGGTGGAGAACCTATCTGCGACCATTCGCTGATTTTCTCTTGTATCATTATTAATTAATCTCTAAATATTCCTCCACTGCCACCATGAGGTTCATCATTTTATTGCTGAAAATTTTGCTATATTTCATATATTGCCATAAATGTTTATTTTATATGTGTTTCATATTTTTTAACTTCAATAATATTTGAGAAAAAAAAAGCAGAAAATTAATGTTGGTTTACTTTTAAAAAAAAAAATCAGCAAATGATAAATAAATATCAAGGTAACCAGTTTACTGTAGGAGTAAGAAACCTTCAATGTTTCTCTTTTCCCTTTTGCCTCGGTCACTCTTTGTGTTGATGTCTTCCCTTTGTGATCTGGGAACCAAATGGGTTTAAAATGGCTCACGCAAGGTCAAAGGTCAGGCTCATTTATTCATTAGCACAGACAAATACACAGAACTAAGCAAACAGCAGCTGAAGGTCCCTTGGTAAATGTTAGAGATGCATTATGTAGGGGATACATTCCTGAAGGATATACTGTCCAATTATCTCCCTGGCTGTAAATGAATGGATGCTGGGGGGTGGGTTGTGCTTTGTTTTGTTTAATTATCTCACTTTGTCTTAAGGTTTTGTTGTTGTTTTTTTTTGTCAGTGTGACATGGATTGTTTTGTGCAGATGCTTTAAAAAGATGAATGTGCTGCACTTCATCGCTCTGTGATAAAAACACTTTCACTCTCTTTTTAGTGAGCCAGACATTCAAACAAATGTGTTATCTACGCATGTGGGTAAGATCTAGGATAAGGAAGGCACATTTTGGGGCTGTGTGCTTTGTGATGGGACACTTTGAGGTTTTACTCTGGTCTGGAATCGGTTTTTAAAAGTAGTACATCTTGTTATCTTTGCTCTCTTGTCCTGTCACACCATTGGCACTCCCTTTTACACAGAGTCCGGACATTTATCTCCCAAAATGCACACTGTCTCTCATAAGCCACCCAAAGAGACTGTACACCCAGATGGTGCACACACACCCAGCTGGGAGTCATGATGAATAAAATGAAAAGTGAACTAAAGAATAAAGGCAATGAACGCTTTGCCAACCAAAACTGCCATTTTAGTACGTTGTAGCTCCTTCATGACTAATAACATTTTTTAGTCCCTGGTAAAATCTATATAACCATTCTACATTATAGTTCTTTACTTTTAACTTTCACTGTAGATTGAAAAACACATCTTCTTGCAGATTGTTTCAAGAACACACCCAATAATCATAGATGGCACAATGAAAGAGCATTTTCAAGTGCTGCTGGCAGGTCACAGGACAGTGTGCTGTCAGCCTGTGTAAGTATTTTGTGCATATTGTTGTCATTGCAGAGATCCTGCTCATCCTTTGATTAAGTTTGCGGATGACTTAGTTAACTTGAGACAAGATCAAGCTGAATGTAGTTCAGTTTGTTCTTGTCAAAAATGTGAGACATTATAATTAGAGTTATACACATCACAGACCAAAGAAAATGTAATTTTGACTTCAGGTAACAAGTCTTGTCACTCATCCAGTCTAATACCAGAGGAGAAAAGATTGTAGTGGTTGAGGCGTAAATTATCAACCTTTAATCAATGTACATATGCTTTTTCCAGAAGGTCCAAAAACTCTGAATCTACTCTTTAACAGTTTTTCCACTGTAATTTTACAAATGTTACATTATGAGTAACCATAGTCTGTGTATTTTAAGCTATCATAAATATTCTAAGGTCATACCTTAACTGGTGAAGTTAAAAACTACGATAAAACTATGGAAGAGGGAGCAGGCTTCTTTTAACACTTGTCCCTGACTCGTCTGACTGAGATGGCCAACAAATAATGTAAATAAGTAGTACTATCCAGAGAAGGGGAGATTAATTTGAAGGCATGGATAGAGATGTACAGTATGATCACTATCTATTTTTTTTTTTTTAAAATTAAAAATACTGGTTCATAAGTAAAACACTGCCTTGAAATGTAAGTTTAAACCAAAGTCATGTTTCAGATAATTTCTCTCACTGTTTTTAATACTTAAAGTAATTTATTTACGTTTCTGTGGTCAGTGCTATGCAACAAGTTAGATTTTGAAGGATATTAAAGTTAAAATACTTTTATAAATTTTACACTGTGAGAAAATCTTGTGACTTGTTTTTGTTATACATTTACCACAGCCAGGTTTACAGTAAACTTTCAAATAAATCTATAGCAGATAATATTTAGTAATGTGACAAGAACCATACGATGGTAGCTGCAAAAAATGACTGAGAAGCTGATGTATACATGGGATTGATTTCATAGATAATGCAGTTTTCAGGAATGTGTATAATGTTTGCAAGACTGTATTGGAGGTAAGTGAAACAAGTATTGGCCTTGCAGGCTTATAGAAATACATCCATGAATAAAGTTTAAATGCTTCATTTGAAGGATTTTAAGTCTCAAACGATGCAAAATATGCAGTGGTGTAAAAATGACTATAACTGATAAGTATTTACATTATACAGCAGAATACACAACTCCATGTGAAGCAGATGATGACTGTAATATATATTCCTAATGCAGCTACTAGGACTCTTTATTTTTTGGTTCTTTTGATATATCTCGTTGCCAATACTTTTCTAATTTAGTCCGACATTTTCTCTGCAGTATAGGGCTTTGGTCACATCTACAATCTATACAATCCTGCAAATTGGTATGGCCCTTTAAATACATGGCAGCAGGGAACACTGAAACAACTGCCACATTTATAAAGTTTATAAATTTATACGATACTGAAGTTATCTTTTTGGTATCGTGGAGATAATTACAACGATCAAGTTACAGAAGTTGTAAAAGTAAAAACTGGTATCTCACCACGAACTGAACGTCGTAAAAATCAGATAAAAAGAGATATGAATTGGGGGGCGTGGCAACAAATTATATTGTTCAAAGTTTGACGGATTGATGGTAAAATGACCAATAGGGTATAAGTCAAACGCCTCAATAGCCAATAAAAAGTGAGATATAGTTCTGGATCCGCCCCTCACGCAATTAAATCCACTCCAGCGTGGTGGTGGAAGTGTTTGGAGTTTGCCATTAACAAGTACTCGGAGAATACTGAACTACGGCCACCTGGCAACTTCTAGAGCCATCAAAACACTCTCCAATCCAAACAATCAGAATGAAATACACTTTAAAATCAGCTGGGAGACGCAGGAGTTGACGTCAATCTGACTTTTTGAAACTGGAGCTGCTTTTTCGTTCGAGAACGGAGTGAAACATCTCAACATCTTCACAAAGAAACTTTGCTTGCTAGGCTGCTAACTCGCACGCAAGCCAGAAAAAAGTACAATCGCCGAACTCGTAACCAAAGTAAAACGCGTCATATGTCGAGTAAAGCGTTTCTTTAATAGGTCAACCTTTTCAGACTACTTGGAGCTGCTATGCATGGGATTTTAGACTGAAATTTGTAACGGTTCGGAGTAGTCATCATCACAGGAGGAAGAGTTTCAGCAGGCAATTTAGCAAGCAACTACCAGCCCCCCCCCCCCCCCCCAATATCCCTACCAGGCAGGAGAGCCACGGCTAATTTCAGGCAGTTAGGAGCAAAGTGGTCTTGATTTGTTACTTTAAACATGTCTGGCCGAAGTGGAGCCGGACACGCAAGATCTGCAGCTTTCGGCCCACAGCCCCTCAAGGCGACTGTTCCCTTTAAGCTTGCCAGCAAACCCCGATCAAACCGGAGAGATGGAAAGTCAGGTATGGGTTCAGCACCTGTCACCATATGGAGCTTATTTCCACAGACAATAAAATAAAAATTTATTGCGTTCAAACTTTAGATAAACCTACTGAATGTACAAAGTGTATAAAATACCACAACGCGTCATGTCGGTGAAGCGTCTATCTGTAGCACTACTTCCCAACTCTTTATTTACATGTCAACTATGCATTCTGTCTGTGTTAAATCAGCTGTATTCATTGATCATTAGTGGTTTGTCCATCTATTTTTATTTATTGGATGTATACCTTTTTTAATAGATTTAATAATATAAAATCTACTTAGTATTTGTATAATCTTTACATTAAGTCATTTATGGATTTCTGCAAACTGTCAACCTCTAAATCTTATATTTGTTATTGATAGTCCTATGATGTATCCAAAACTCAGTCTAGCTTCACTAAGCCATTTACCTACCAAAAGTACCATGTAACAGTAATATTCTGTTGCTTATGAAATCAGTGAGTATTTTAGCCTGTTTTCATAAGATGACTTTCTCCCACCCAAAGCTGGAAAGGCCAAATCGCACCAGCTGAGCACAGGCATGAGGCGGACGATGTCCCTCGACGCCATCATCGGGCCATATCTGCAGGGTCACTGGCCAAAAGAGCCTGAGAACCAGAGCAGTCTGTCTCGCAAGGACAAATCCACCCAGGTCAGCACTTGATTGTAGGAGGAAAAAAAAGTGTTAATAAAATTGCTGGCAAGTTTGAATGTGAGCAGCTCTTTCAGAAGAATGAATGGAATGCAGTAACCTATCGCTTTATCCTCATTTAGTTTTGTTTTGGTTTTTTTTTTACAAATCATTATTGTGTGTGTGTGTTCACTTTTCAGTTCAGTGTTGGTGCATTTGTGGAACAAATGAGGATGAGTCATTTCTTGAGTGCAGGTTTTGTACAGAATGTTGCTTCAAGATGGAGGGTTTGAGGGAGGGAGTGTCCGATACTTGCAGAGCTGTTAGTGTGAACCACAGCCATGAGAAGAGTCCCTGAAGTCAGCTGACGAGGTCGTTTTGGTTGCACCCATCCTCTGCTCCGTGTGCAGGCACTCGCCACAGTTGCCCACATCCTCCACCCTTTCTGGTTTTCAGTTTCTCCTGCTCTTATACATTTCAACAAGTGTGAAGTCTGTGGGTGTTGATGGTGCAATGCTGGCTGCAAATCAAGCTTTTAGCATGAAAGGTTAAACTGTCTTGAGTGTGAAACCACTCCGTATATGTAAACACAAGTCATCTGTCTTGCATATGATTATCTGTGAAGCCTGGAGAGTTATTTGAGGAGCCTTGGTTATGTTTTTTTCTTCTGCAGACCCCAGATTCATGGGCAGATAAATCCCAGGGCAGAAGAGGTAGCAGCAGCAGCCACAAACGTTCAGCTTCATGGGGCAGCGCTGAGCATCTACGTGAGGTCACTTTATGCTTTTATTCTTTAACTTGTCTTTTGTAGTGAGCAGATGTACTAAACTTGCCATTTGATTTCTTAATGTTACCCACAGTGAGAAACCAATTATCTAATCTACAAAGAAATTGTCACTTTTCATGATTTTCACTGATTTCTCACATCCTATTTGGATCACCATATTGTCTCAACCACATTGACTTAAAAATGCCTCTGATGGTTAGCTCTGATGTGCCAAGTTTTAAAGTATTGGGAATGTGTTTATGTCTCATCCTGGCTGACATTAACTTGTTCTCATTGCAGATTGCAAAACTAAAACAACAACTCCAGCACTGCAGCAAACCTGCAGTCTCAGGGGGCCATGACAGAGACCGTCATTGTAGTTATCCTCATGGGACCTGTAGCCCAGGAGCTACCCAGGTACCTCATCACATAAACACGCTGCTCTGCTACTTCACACAGGCCTTATGAGTAGATATTTTCTTTGAGAAGGGTTGTTGGTCTGTCTCCAGATGGTCACCACTAAGTGGGTGTATGAAGCTGCACAGCTTGGTGCAGGAAATGATTGAATTAAACACTGAAGCAACAGGAAGATCACATCACATGACTTACTGCATCTCAAGAAGAAACGTGTAGTTCTGCTTTTCAGCACATCTGGTTTTTGTTGTCTTGCATGGTTCAACTCTTTACTGGGTAATAATTGTTCCCATCATGGTGGACACAAACCACAAATGTCATAAATTTTTACTAATTTTATAGAGTTTAGAGCCTTTAAAACTTGTTTAAAAAGAAATAAGGGTGGAGTAGAGGGTTTGTTTTGTTTTGTTGTTTTTTTTGTCCAATCCTAGCAGACTTTTAGTTCTCGTCATACAAAAAATGCCAGAAAGTATTTAACCAAAGCTCTGACAGGCCTTAAAGTGCTTTGCCTGTTTGGCTTTCAAGTGAAATTTGCTTTCACTTTGTTACTTCAGACTCAGCCTGTTCCCATCCCCCTCACTCCCCTGTCTACACTGGTCCCTCGACTGCGCTGCAGTGTGGAGGGCCTCAATCAGGAGCTCGAAGGCATGTTCATCAGCCAGCCAGCACTCCCACAACATACAGTAAGACCACATGCTGCACATGTGAGGAAGTTTATGTACAGTTTTATTTGATTCCTGAAAGGGAATATGTATTTAAAGCTTAAGTAAAACTTAGCAGTGTGGTGGTAGGAACCACGCAGCGTAAACACTTTTGTTTCCTGTCCTGGCAGCTCCTTGAGGTACCAGACGGTCACCGTGCTCCAGTCCCTCTGCAGAGCTGCAGAAATGCGTCTCAAAGTGACCGTGCCACCACACCGTTGTCCTCATCTTCCTCCTCTTCCTCGCCCTGCTCCTCCCCCAGCTACATCTGCACCTCCATAGACACTTCTCTGGATCTTCACCAAGGTTTGCTTGTTAGGTTTTTATATCAAGGTTTTAATTTGTTGAATAAGTTTTGGTCTGTGTAAACACAGTCTTGGTTTAAGTCAGCCCTTCAGAATGGCAGTATGCAAAGATAAACACACTACATTCATCTTTGTAAATCTTTTTTCTTTTTTTTTCTTTTCTTTTTTTTTAATAGTTTAAAACGTTGCAAAATTTCTCCAGATAGCTTTTTATTCAGCAGAAGAGACCCGAAATTGAACCCAACCACCTAAGAAGTGTTTTCATCATCTTTAGATCTTATTAAGCTTGCTTACCACAAATACCTAGAATATTATTTTAGATTTTTCTTTTGATATTTTTTAGTTGTTTTTCTGGAACTCATGTGGTCATTGTGTGTACTATTTTCCCATCCAATGAATCACCTTGTCCCTCAGCCAGGTGGCGCCAAAAGCTCAGGTCTTGCAGGCTGGAAAACCACCATGGGCAATCCCAAACTAACTTCCTAATGTTGCTGCCAATTACTCACAGCTGTGGAAGTGTGTACTTTAATTGGAGGGGGGTGGTCTAGGATGCCCTCTTCCCTCATTAGAAAAAGAAAGCACTTGTCACCATGGAAACGCAAAGACGCCTTGTGGGGCGCAAGGATCACTGCCTCATGCAGAAAATGGTACTAAGATTGGATGATCCCTTAACTTTGCTGATTTAAATCACAGTACTGATGTAAACAGGAAACTGTTTGACATTTAAAAGAGACAAAAAACAAAACTTTATGCAGTAAAATATTAATTAAAAAAATAAGGCTTAAAGCTGGGGTAGGTAATCTTGCTCAGACTTCTTTTAAATTCTGGGTGAAGTGGTTCCTCGTTCAGATAGTAGTCTGTACATTTTGTAATCATGAACAATAAGAAATATAGTTAGACCCCTCAGTTTACTACAAATCTGTAAAAACTTTGACCAATCAAAATGTTCGGGCCGGATTGAAGTTGTGCATTTTATACTTTGTAAGCTTCTTCATGGCTGAGAAAATGCAGGAAAGATTTCTCCGACCCAGCTCAGTTTATTTGCCTCCTCCCATTAAACACAGAGAAAGAGAAAATAGTTGGTAGAAAAAGCTGGGAACTAGAAAAGCACTCTTGAGAGTGCAAACCTTCACCACGGCCTTTTAATAAAAAAAAAAAAAAATTCCTGGATCCAAACAATGACCTGGATCACCAAATTAAATCTGTTGTTTTTTTTCACATTTAAAAAAAAAAAAAAAATCTGAAAATTGAATTAAAATCCGTCCATTACTTTTTTGAGTCATCTTGAACACAGATAAATGCCGGTAAAAACATAACCTCCTTGGCAGAGGTAGGGAAAAAAGCCTTGGATCAAGCAAGGAGCAAACCCAGAGGGGGAGGAGCCAAGACAGGGTGCCCCAACATTACCTACCCCAGCTGTAACATGGATACCTGCTTTATTTTAATGGACAGTATCTGCATATGCATATTATAAGGGATGGCAGAAAGTTTCAAAAGAATAAAGAGTAATCATTCAAACTTGTACATGTATATTAATTCAATTTATCGTTCAGTTTTTTTTTTTTTTTTTTTTTTTAAAGCAAAACTTAATTGCGTGTTTTTTTGTTTTTTTTAAAACATTTTATTTTACAATATTGATTCTTAAAAACAATGGCTCTTTCAAATTTAAACAATTTAAACACTATAGTGGGGGAAAAAAGGCCATCATAACCTGTGTGGTTTTGGAGTTGATCACAATTAATCCAGAAAAGTTTTTAACCAGGGCACATTACCATACACGTATGAAGGAGGGGGACCAAAACACAGCTCTACACAGGACCGTCAGACTGCTTTTGTCTTATACACTCCTCTTTGTACTTCTACTACACTGAGAAGCTGAAGTACTCCCACACAGGAGATTTTTATTGAATAAGATCTATAAACAAGCCAATAGTTTTATTACCGCTAAAAGGGAAGTTACATCTTTGCTTATGTTTGTTTGTTAGCAACTTAATGCAGAAACTACTGGGACTTTTTATTTTCTCCAGATCCTCAAAACCAGTTTTGTGTGAACAAGGTGTGTTGAGCTGAAAATTGAAAGAACCCCCCCCCCCCCCCCCCCCCCCCCCCCCCCTTACAACTCTGTGCTCATAGGTGGACATACAATGTGTTGGTCTCAAACATGCTTCTCTACTCCCAAATGTTTTCAATGATATTGCAGAAACGCTGCCTCACAATGTGTTTTCACTTGCGTGTACTGTTTTTTTACGTGCATGTATCACGTGTATGTGTGCACAGTGTTTTCTCATGTGTGGTCGGTTTTCAAGTGTGCTGCTTTCTGGAACTAAATGCCCCCTTTTTTTTTTTTTTTTCTTTTTTTTTTTTTAAAAATATATCTGCTTACTGTGGGTTGACATCCATGGCAGCTGCCATATTTGTGCCACCATTTCTGGACGAACAACTCTGAAGTGAGAAACTTCTGAGCTCTAAAACTGCACCACCTTTGTTTGGTGATCGAGTACCGTTTGAGATAAGTGATGCCTTTTTAAGAGGCAAATAGACAGTACATATTAAGCAGTGTTGCCTTTTAGTGTAGCCTTTGCTGCACTGGAGGTCACTACATCCAGTCACAGATTAAAACATGTTTGTCTAGAAGAATTTTGGCCACCTAACAGCCACCATCCATTCACCACTGTGCTTGGCATTTAAAGTAATTTTTGTGCTGTTTTTACTGTATTCATAAACACTGTAAGTTATTTAATTTTTAGTGCATATATGCTGTGATGCCCATTTATTATTTTCTTTGTCAGATGTTTTTGTGCCCTTGTGTGGCCATAATGACTAGAAATATTGAAATACTAATAACCTATTTTTTCTTTATTAATGAGAAAGTGTCTAACTGTGAGAATGTAGGCCAAGTTAGTGGAAAGTGTATAGTATTTAGAGCTAACCAGATATTTCTGCTGTGGAAAAAGGCCACATTGTTTTTGGAGCTTTGTAATGCAGCAGAAGATGTTTTAGATTCTTGTGTGGATATGATGCGAAGGGTCTGTCAGAACACAAATGTTTGCATTTGCTACTTTGTGATGACCAAGGGTCCATTCACACCAATATAATAAGCTAGAATTGGTCTTAGCACTCTGTTCAGTAGGAGGTGCATTATTCTTCTGGAGGAGTATTGCCTTCACAATGAATTACTTTTACCTTTTTGAGAGAGTTGCTGATCCAGAGGATGAGACAAAGCGAAGAAGAAAACTTGCTAGTCTGTTGGTTAATGCAGAACAACTTCACCGTCTCGTACATAGCTGCTAAATATGGAGCTGCGTCAGATCTGAGCAGTCTTGGGTTGATCAAATTTCTATCGGAACGTTTACCAAATTCTTTCATGCCTGACCACGAGCCATTTCTCCCATCCAGAGCTGCCTACTTGTGTGTATATTCTGGTTGTTTACCAGTGCTGCTGAACCCACACTTTGTTTTGTAGTGTCCAGTATTTGGTCCGCTTGAAGTAGGTAGAGACCTGTTTGCAAGCGAAGTAAGTTTGCGTCTTGGATTCAAATCAGAATTTGATTGCACATTAACACCAAACAAACAAAACAAACCAACTTTCCGAGCAAACAGACTTGGATTTGGATTACAAAGGCTGGTGTGAATGGGCGCTAAAAGACATCTGAGACTCTACATGACAGGATTCAATCCAAGAAACATTGGATGAGCTAATGTTTGTTAAAACTTTAGCATCATCTTTTCTAAAAACCATCATTATGCTTTCCATTTTTCATAGTATAAACGCAAATAACTCTGTACAACAGCTAGGAGCTTTTCTTGGCTTCATATCCTCCCTCTTGTCTGCCATTTAAAAGGGAATGGCTGAACACACTTTTTAAAAATTTAACGTATTCATTGTGTGAAACCTGCCTGTTTTTTGTCTTGAGAATTTCTATTTTCTCTTTTGCTTTTAGGTTTTCTAGATGGTGCAGAGATGAGCCCCCTGTCTCTGTCCTCCCAGAGTGAGGCTGACCTCTCCCTACCTCTGCTGATCTCTTCCTCTCCAGGGCCAAACAAAAGTTGCTGCTTCCAGAGAGAACCTCCCGAGGGCTGCGAGAAGATCAGAGTCTGGGAGGAGATCAGGTATGGATGGGCTTTTTTTTTTTTTCTGTAACTGATGTGTGCGAATCACTGTTAATCCTCCCAGAGTGAACATTTCTTCTGGTTGTGAAACATGTTGCTGATGTTAATGACTTTAGTATTTCAGTATAAATAGCAGAAGGTGACGGCAAATGTTACACATGTATTACCTGGCTGTACAGTGTGTAGAATATCTGCAACTATAATAGGGGTGGGAAAATTGAATAGAAAAATCGAATCTCGGGATTTTTTGCTTCATTTTTAAAAAAAAATTTTTTCATTTTTTTAAAAAAAAACTTTTTTTTACTTTTAATTAATAAAAATAATCCATTTAAAAATTTTTTATCTTTTTTTGTCTTCTTGGCATTATAGCAGCAGAATGATGGTCTGGCTACTATGTTGTTTTTTCCTAATTGAAATCAAGAAAAATGACAAGCAAAGAGTTTAGCACTATCAAAGAATCGTGAGAATCGCAATTTAAATTAAAATCGGCAAACAAAAATCTGAATTGATCGAATCGGGACTAGAGCACATCGTCACAGCCCTAAAATATAGTACTGTGTTGGTGGAGTTCGAGGGTTTTGTGGATATCCCTGTTGCCATTAAAAACAAGCACACTTCAGTCAAGATTCCAGCGGTAATGAAAGAAAAACACTGCATTAAACTTCCAGCATACATGACTTCAGCCAACAGCGGAGAACTAAGCGGGTTTTGGTTGACTGAAATGTTTGAACTGCAGAAGCAGTTCGAGTGAGTGAATAAAAACTGCAGACTGGGTACTAGCTGTTGCTGGTTGAGGTGTGAACACTTACTGACATAGATGGATGAGAACAAACTGAACTAGTCAAAAGTTTTAAAGTGTAGCAGCTCCCTTTGGTATGGACTTTAGACTCTTAGGGTGCATTCACATCAGGATAGTCCGCTAAACTCTGTCCAACTGGGGACTCAGCTCAGTTGTAGGAGGTGTATCCATTCAGACCAAGATTGCATTCATGCTGTACTTTGGTCAAATGTGCCAAACCTTTACAATAATATATCAACATTCCCACCAAAGGTGGCGCTGCACTAGTATTTAGCAAAAGAGAGAACAAGAAAACTGTTCTGTGTTAAACATGGAGCATGAAACTATAGCTTTTTTTGGGTTTTCTATGCTTTATGATAATATACTGCAGAAATGCACTCCAATGAGTGCAGTATGACCAGGCGAGGCAGAAGACTCAACGCAACGCAATGCAATGCTACGTCAGATGCAGTTTTTGGTCCGCTTGAAACGAGCCAAGACCTGCATTTGTAGGTGGACCAAGTCCGCATCTTTGCACCAAACGAATTCTGATTTGGACCATTCACAGCTCCCCAAACAAAACAGACTTTCTTAGCAGATGGACTCTGATTCAAGTCAAAAAGGCTGCTGTGAATGTACCCTAACCCAGCAGTTCATGTTTGTGTATATAAAGCTGAAACCTTTAGAGGTCACTAGAAGAAAAGAGATGACTCTCTAAATCTGCCTATTGCGACTAAAGTGAAAACTGGAATTAGCTGTGGGTTTGAGGGTTATTTTGAGTTATGTTTAAATACTTGGATACTTGGAGTATTACTTTAACCTCACAGATGCTTTTGGTTTTTGTTTTTTGTATTCTTCAGCGCTCCACACCAAATTAAGTCAACCCTCGTCTCTTCCTGCCCAGACCCCAACAAGGTCAATTTCACCCCCCATGGGGGCTCAGCCTTTTGCCCTGTCAGTCTCCTTAAGCCCCTACTTCCTTCCATGGACCGGTTGTTCCGCAGTCTTACTGCCTCACCGTCGGGCAGTTGTTCAAGCCAGGGAACAAACTCCTGCCAGACGGTATCTTCTGGTAACTGTGCATCTCCTCCTGATCCTCCAGCAGCAACCACTGTCATGGGAGAAGGTTCTGGACAAGGCCTCGCTTTCCGATCATAGCTGCAGCTGTTTGTTGAAAGGATGATGCAAATATTTAAGTGGCTGAGGGTGCGTATGTTTATGGCTTATTAGAAAAGGCTTCTTCCTTTCACTTAGGTATGCTATAACCTAAATAATGGAAAAGTGTGTGTGTGTTTGGGGGAGGGTGGATATATATATCTAATATTATACACACACAAGAAAATGTGGAAGAAAAACATACACAAGTGCTTTATAAGCTGTAGTGATTTCAAAGTATGTTGACATTTCTAAATTTGGTTCCTTCAATTTACAATCCAAAGAGATTATTGGCCAAAAATGTTTGATCAAACATGGAGCTTTGTCATAGTTGGATGACTGACAAAGCCACTTACAGTGCAGCTCTTTTTAGTTTCCTTAAATCTATATATTTACAGCAGCCATGACATTATTTAACCTGCAAAGTGTCAGGAGTTCTGGTAAAGCAAGAGGACTCCTCCTTGAATAGAGTATGCTTGTTGTGTTTTTTTTTTTTTTTTTTTTTTTTGTGAAAGATGTATTTATGAGCAACTCGATCTTGCACGTGTCAAAAGTGCATGACAAATCAGTTGGGTACTTTATATTTGGTTGCTTTAAAGGAAAAGACAATGAAATGACATTTTGATTATTGTAGACTGCAGGAAAGCTTCAATCCGTTGAAGCTGGGTGGCATCTTCACCCGATGGCTTCAGCTCTTGCATTCCTGATTTGTATGTGTGGTTATTAGTTTGTTTTTCTTTTTACTTTGTGTACTTTAAAAAGAAAAAATGTGTTAGTTGAAAAATTCCAATAATTCTTTAATATTTCTGGATGTGTGCACGTTTAGTTTGAGGTTCCACAAGCCAGTTGACTACCTGACCAGTTTTAGTGGTATAGATGAGTCATCCGTAAAGTTTTGCATAAGATGTTTTGTTGTTCTGTTAAGCTGACAAGTCGATCAAAAAGGTTTATTTTCGGTAGACATGTTTGCACAAATTGAACTGCTACTTTTGAGTTGCAATTATTTTTATATTCACTTCTTTTGTACTTTGTAAATTTGAGAGTAGTTAAGTATATTTTCTACATCTTTTTCAGTTACCTACAACATAAGCTAAAAACCATTGTTTTAGTTTTGCTCTGTAAAACTGTTCAAAGCAGGTGATGCAGTGATGGTTGGACTTTAATGCACTTCCAGGAGTCTGTTTTGTTGTTGAGGCATTTCCTACACATGTTCCTGGGTTTTTTGTTTTTTTTTTGTGATCTTTGTCTGACATTTTGGTGTCCTTATTCACAATCTCTTCAATAACTTCTGTTTTTAGAGTACATGTGAAATGCTGTTGGTATTGAAACAATTTTTCCAAATAATACTGTTTAAATATTTCTCGAGTCTGTTTTGAATGTTAGGACTAAGTTGTTCTGTCCACATAAAAATATATGATCTCAAGCTTGTGTGTGTTTTTTTTTTATTTTATTTATTTTTTTTTTAAAACCTGTTAAGTCACTTCTCAATACTGTATGATCTGCAGAGTGGTGTCCTGCCTGCACCCTCATGAACCCTTTTTGAGGATGTAGGAATGGAGACAAAGATCTGGGACTTGCTAAGATGACAGCCTCTCTGTTTGAGCATGCTTTAACTGCATGCTGTTTTTTGTGCTTGCAATTAACAGTTACATCATAAATTTCATTCTGTATTGATTCAGTAAAATCTTGATAAAAATTTCTTAGAAAAGAACATGGGTATCAACATACAAATTGGTCTTCAGAAAGGGAATAACAAATGGGAGTGGCCAAATTGAAATGTAAAAAGTTAAGTTTTGTTACTTTGGTCCAGATGGATGGAGTTCTGGATGGCTGCAATATGAGTTGACTGGGCAGCAGTGTACCTCCAAACGGTGCATTTTGGGAGTCTATTATAATATTAAATGAGATTCAGGCAGAAACTATCCATGAACTTCCAAGTTAAGGGAATGCGTCCTAAATTTAACGTGTAAGTGTTTTTGCAATCTTACAGGAAAAATATAATCACTTTAATAATGCAAAAATTGTCACAGGTGCTTATTTATTCTTTACAACCACATTTTGGAAGTTTCCTTAGGTGGTCTTATTGGATCCTTGTGGGGGGGCATGGTGAACAATAAAGATGCTGCAGATGAAGATCACATGTTTTAAAGTTTCAGGAAATAGGATATGCTGACTTTTCCTTACATTTTTAAGTATAGCTTGTTCGCTGTTGACCTTTTTAAAACACATTCAAACAATAAATTATACATATAAACGTGAATATTTCCGCTGTGAGTGTGTGAGCACGGGAAAATGTGAGTATTTAAGAGCTGAACTGCAAGGTTACCAGCTGTCGTCGTTACATTGTGGGATTGGCTGACCAACATCAGAGGAGGTGGTGTACAGTTCAGTGTCTACTCAGGCCTGTGAGGAAAAAGCGGTACTGAACCCACCGCAGCTGCAGAGGCGCGCGCTTTAACCGAAGAAATCCGCGTTTCACGGACTCCTGTCAGAAGACCGCTCGCCATGTCGTCCATGTTGAGGGTCGTCGGCAAACAGCTCAAGAGCCACCCAGCTGTAAGTCTGCTCTGCCGCATTTCCAAGATTATGCTGGTCATTTTAAAACAACCCGGTGACATTGAAACGTGTCTTCAGGGAGCGTCGTGATGGCACGGCGTGGCTGAGCTGCACGCGCGCTCCCGCTTATCAAAAAAATTCCTCTAATTATATATCATTTGTCAAATAAAAGAAAAATGCTATATTTATTCACTTGCGATCTTCTCCGTGAGCGCAACCTTTTTTTTTTTTTTTATGGCCGACCTAAAGAATGAAAGATCTACATGGTACAGAATAAAATGTCATTCCTCCACATATGTATTCTGATCTTAAACGGGCTAATAAAACGATTAAACACGCTCAAATCCATAGGCTAATAATATAATTCCTATTAATATGTAGTAACACTAGCTCACGTAGGCACCCGTGTTCTTACAAGATTATTTTTGGGAGGTTTAAAATTTGAGTCACCTGCTTAAATGGGGTGTGATTTCCTCATACATGTGGACTGTTACACTCTATTCGCTGTAACCTTATTATTGTTATAGAATTATTGTTAGTATGATTAAAGAAGAAAAGACCCATCGGGATATTTATAGCCACGTATATTGGTCGCTGCAAAACGTGTTTGGTTTCCATAGTGGCCTATCTGAAGTCTATTTACCCAAGGACGAAGGGGTGAAACAGTTTACTTTACGGCAGCGTTCATATTAATGGGCCACTGGCATGTTTTGGTCTCTTGCTGGTCAGGGACTTTCCGAGATAAACCAGTTTCCTGTTGGTTGAAACATTTTAATGTCATTTTGGTCATTATAATTGATAAAAATATGACTTATATATTTATATACACATATATATATATACACATATATATGTGTGTGTACGCATGAGAGAGAGCGTGTGACTCTTTCTTGAATGTAAAGAAGTTATCTTTACCTTTTGCTTTGCTGGACCGTTTTATTCTAAGATTTGTCATATAAAAACAAAAGCTAGTACATAAAATAAAATAAAAAATCAGTGCACAAGGTTATCTTGATATAATAACCCCACCTAAATGCTTTACCCCCCAGCTGATCCCTCTCTTTATCTTCATCGGTGGTGGGGCAACTATGAGCATGTTGTACTTGGGAAGACTGGCTCTGAAAAACCCTGATGTCTCGTAAGTGTCACAGAATTTGTTTGGTTTAAACCTTGGTTTATGTGTAGCTGTATTAGGTGTAAGGTGGACATTGTATTAGTAAAGTTTTTCTTTTTCTCGTCCTCAGATGGGATCATAAAAACAACCCTGAGCCCTGGAACAAGATAGAGCCCAATCAGCAGTACAAAGTACGATCCCTCTGCACGTTTTACAAAAATACCAGGCTTCTTGCTTGTTTATCCTTTTACTTTATATGTCTGAATAAAGCACAAGCCTCATCTGTTATCTTGCCTCAAAGTCCACATTACCTCTGTCATACTGATGGTGTGTATTCTCTCCCTTTGTGCAGCTTTTCACAGTGAACATGGACTACTCAAAACTGAAGAAGGACAGGCCAGATTTCTAAATCACCGTGTCTTCTCTCATTTGTTTTGGGGGCCTTTGCACTTTTTTTTTGCCAAATACAGAAAAGCCCATGAGACTAAATGAAGGTTGAATTGTGCTCATTCTCTGTTCATTTCCAGAGTGAAGCAGAACGGGATCATCTACTTATAGATCACCTCGAATAAAACAGGCTGCCACCTGTTTTGTTGATTGTTAAAAGTATTTTTGCTGTGTTTTAAATTATTAAAATGGTTACAATCACTTTTCTCATTTTCTTCCTTGCTTTTTGCAGTGTGAGTTAAAAGATCAAGAAACATCAGCTGTGTCAAGCTCGCAAATACATACTAGTATATATGTGGTACGTACATACTAGTGTGGTGATAAATAACTATTTTCTTGGAAAAGAAGGCATATAGAACCCATATGTAGGGGTGTATTTTACATGGTGAAACCCCTTTGAGGCTTAAAACCTGCTCTTTGTCAACGTAAGGTTGTCAGATCATCTGCTGCACTTAAGTTAAATGACCCATAAAATTACAATCAAAGTGGAGCTGTAGTTGTTCAGTGCACCTCTTTTATATATATATATATATATATATATATATATATATGTATATATATATATATATATATATATATATATATATATATATATATATATATATATACATATATATATATATATATATATATATATATACATATATATATATATATATATAAATAAAAATATGAATAAGGTTTTGTACATGTTAAATATTGCAGAAGAAAGTTTGCTACATGAAAGGCTGAAAAAAATGTTGAGCAATCCCAGTTAAAAGCTGGTGAATGAGTAACTGATTGGAGACTAGACAGACTTGACCCCTTGAAACAGAAAAAAGCGCTGAGAAATGTCTGGTGTATCTGTTTACCATCATGTTCTCCAGTCTGTAAAAAGCTTTTAATTGTTCTATTCATTATGGAGAGCAGCTTTGGTACTTGCTTTGATTTTCATGTGAGTGACAACACCCATCCTTAACTGTCTTATGACTTGCTGATGGTTTCTGGTTTTAATGTAACTTAATCTCCAGATCTTAAATGAAAGCCTCTTTATTATTTCCACAGAACGATATTTTGACCATCTTTTAATAAAGTACAGAGGACACCCTTTTTTTTAAGTATCCAACTTACCTGTAAGTCTCCATGAGATTAGAGAAATCCCTAATAGATGACAGATGTGGCCAAAATAGCAAGAATTAATTAACAATTGGCACCAAAGTATTAAACATATTCAGAAAAAATTCAAAGCACTGTAAGAGTTTGATGATAATATTTTAAAAGTCTATTTGTGTCTTTATCATGAAAGGTTTTGCAACTAGCTTGCAGCTAGAGAACTGTGATGATTATCTTTTTGTTACAGGAACCAACCAGCAGATCTCACCACACAAACTGTGTTCAAATATATCAGCATGTTTGGTTGCAGGATTTAACTGAGGTCCATCTGTGAGCTGTGAATATGACGGAGGCAATAGAAAAGCAGCAAAAGGTGAAACATCATCTCAGTGTCACCTTTCATTTGCGAGTAGCCTGTCTTTGTGCTTGCCCATTCCAATATATATTTGCTAATAATACAGTAAAGCAAGTTGACATTATTCATTGTCAACTTACTTTTTTGTCCCAAATAGGTTTTTATCGTTGTGAAAACTATTCTCGTGCCCTTTGCTACAGTAGAATCCATCCTTTTTTCTTTAAATTTTAGATTCTTCCTCCCTTTTTGGGATATTTTGCTATATGTATTATCTAAGAGATGAATGTGTTTATCAAAATACGGACACAATACACTTGTTTGGTTTTGGTCTGTCTGTTTTTAAGATTGTTTTCTCCTGTTAAATATTGCAAGTCTGGACAAATATGAGACTGAGAGAATCAAGATTAATAAAAGATCATCACACTAACGGTGCAGATGAACTTCCAAGTATTTTTTAGAATATAGAATTTTATAGAGTTTATAGAATATGTTCATTACAAAATCATCTTTCGTTTTCTGGCAACGCAAGTCTATTTAAAATAATATAACTAATTGTCCAGTTGGTGGCGGTAATGCGCCATAACGTTGTCTGTCAAACGTCAATAAAAGCCTGAACAAGATTTTCTTCTCGCGAGATTTTACTCAAAAATAACGCGGGCCATTGGATACAGGAAAACGTTAACTCGACAACAGAAGGTTTTCAGCATAGGCTAGATGTTTTCTTTTTCTTCCTTAGCTTAAGTGGACGTTTAAGTAAATCACTTTATACTAGGTTCACCTTCAGGCTTGAATACGGCGCATTGGAGAAAAAAAAACAAAAACAAAACGTGTACCCCCACAGCCTGACACGTTTTTCCATTTAGTGTTAGTTTATTGTTTGTTAGCTTACTTCATTCAGCTAACCAGCTGACTTGGATTAGCTGAATGGATCCCACGGAGGACTTGTCAGCTCGGATCCTGCTGAAACATATTCTCGTCACAGAGCCACCCAGGACTCCTGTCACTCGCAGGTACATATTTTATCCTTGTAAACTTAATATGTCAAGTCATAAATATGAACCACCTAATTTTGTAAGCATTCAGCGTCATCCTGATACAGCCGACACAGAAGGTGGGTCGAGATAAAGCCGAAATATCACTGAAACTGTTTTGTTTTTCATCGTTACACACCAATTCAAATGACTTCTTGTAAAGTATTAGTTTGTTGATAAGCTGTTTTGACTTTAGCAAGAACCAGGAGCAAAGCTCCAGCGGAGTCCGGCGCAGTAACCGGTTACGGAATAAAGATGCTGATGCCCAGACACCACAAAGCATCCTACGGCGCAGCCTGAAGCAAAAGATTCGTGAGGTAAAGGCGAGCAGGGTATTTATCAAGTCTTGATTTTAACTTTTTTTTTTTTATTTAAAAAAAAAAAAAAAAAAAAAGACTTTCTAAATTTCTTTCCTCATAGGGTATAACCAGAAAATCACTACCTGCTACCAAATTGACGGCTGCCTCAGTCGTGCTCAAGAATATACAAACGCCCAATGCAGCCTCAGTGATTCTGAGTGATGGAGACACGCCCAGGCGCCTACTCAGAAACATCCTACAGACAGGTATACACATGTATGTTCTTTTTTAAAATGATTGTTTCAGGTGTTTTAACCTTTTAAAACGTTTTGTTTTGTCATATTTTCAGAGCCTGTGAAGTCACCTGTGATTCATAAGAAAAGACCGTCTGAAGAGCAAGATCTGCCATCAGATGATAAAACATTAACCAGGACACGTTCCAGGTGCGTTATTATGTCACAAGGTATTTTTGATGTTTTTTTTGTTTTTTTTTAAATCAAGTTAATATAATTGAAGTGTTTACACTAATGCGAAATGGTTTTATATTTAAGCTTTTTATCACCATCTTTAAGTGTGATCGTTGTAGACAAGCTTTTCTTGATTTTTTTAAAATTTAAAAAATTTTTTTTTTTTTTTTTAAAGCATTGAGCTGTCAGGGCTGGACCTGCCTGATGTAACGATTAGCCATGCTGCAAGCACAGCAAAGGGACTGAGCAGAAAGAGGCCGCGTCGAAGTCTTAATGTAACAGCTTTTGAAAATCGTCTTCAAGATGGTAAGCTTAAAGCCAAAACTTAATTCACAAGATTAAGCAAATTTTTTCGTTTCTACGAAGCTTTCCCGTTGTAAACTTACATGTGTACATTAGCATAAAAGCATTATTACTTTATGGAGTGTGCATAAACTTTCAGATGCTGAAGAAGAAGCTGATGATAATTTAACAAGCGACCATTCATCAATTTCTTTGTCAAGGTAAACTACATAAAAAACTGATGTTAGCTTGTAAATATTTTATTACATGGCATTGGGATAATCACAAACCACTTAAAAATGAATAACTACTCTTTTCACATGTTTTATGTCAAATCTGATTTCTTTTTCTTTTGTATTTTCTTTTTAGCTCCACTTCCTTGAGTCTAAAAACACCATTTGTTGACGTTCAGACGGAAAAAAGAGGTTTGGTACGAAGGGTTTCAAACCGCCGAAAAATCACAGAGGAAGAATTTGGAGCTGCTGTGAAGAGACGCGAGATGGGAGGTGAGTTCCACTTTTGAACTGAATTTACCTGTTAGCTAATTGAAGTGTAGGAAAAATGACAAATGAAGATTAAAATGATGCTGTTGAACCTATAGGCTCTGCATTGTGCTTTGTTTTAGCCTTAAGTTTGTGTATTGTGTTAATATGATCTTTCACTGTGTCTTAATTTTAAAAAAGAAAACATTTATAGATTGGGGAAGTAAATGTTGCTGTCTCTTTGACTGCTAATGGTCTTTCTTTTGTTTGTTTCCCTGTCACCCAGAGGCAAGCAGCTATGCAAGGGTAGAGCGAGATCTCAGTGAGACAACCCACTCTGAGGGATTTACCCTGGGTCTAAGCAAACTTAGTGAGCCGGATATCACAACTGATATTGTGAACTGCAACACAGCTCTTTATGACCTGCCTGATGCCATGACATCCAACATTTCCATTGTTGCAACTCAAGACAAGCCCACTGTCACGGTGTCTCAGCTTCAGCAAGAGATGGATGAGGAGAGGGATGTTGAGCTGAAGACAGAAATGTCAGTTTTGGAGTCTCCAACTGAAAAAGAGGCTGTGGCTGAACCTATGAGTAATGAATGTGTTTCTGAAGCCCAGTTGCAGGAAGATGGAGGTGAATCTGAACCAAAGAATAAGAAAGATCATAATCAACAAGAAAATGCTGCAGTCACTTCAACATCTGAGGAAGAGGGAGATGCTGTCGGGGCTCAGACTGTTGACACAGACAATAGAGCTGAGTCTGAAGAAGTGGAAGCTCCAACTGAAGAAGAATGGGCAGCTGACTCCCACTCTGAAAAGGCTGTTGAGACAAATGATGAGTATGAGGCAGAGCAGGTGGCACTAGACTCTCAAACGAAAGAAGATGAAGGTTCTGCTGCATCTGCAACTACAAATTCCCAGTCGGAGGTGGTTGATGAAGATTTTCAGTCAGACAAACAGGATATTTCACCAGATTCTCAAACTGAAGAAGTGGAAGGTTCTGGTAAATCTCAAATGGAAAATGGTATAGCTTATTCGCAGTCTCAAGATGTTGAGACAGGTTCTCAATCTGATGAAGAGGAAGTTGCACTGGCCGAAGAGGAAGAAGGGGCAGTGGAGTCTCAAAGTGAAGATGTTGCCGCTGATTCACAATCTGAAGATGTTGAAGTAGAGTCTCAGTCTGAGGAAGATGAGGCTGTGGCTGAGTCCCAGAGTGAAGATGATAATTGTCAAGAAACTAAGATGGAAGAGGAAGAGCGTGTGTCAGAACAGCTGGAGCATCACATGGAACACGTCAGCCGACGGGCTCACCGCTCTGAAGGTGTCCTTGTTGTACCCATAACCGAAGCAGGGGAGGAGTCAGCCACCGCGTCTGCAACAGGTATGCTCACTGTGATGGGCCGAACAGTAAAGCAGTCAGGCACAGGTTTAAAGTAAAAAAAAAAAAAAAGGGTTTTTATTTTGACCCAAAAAAAGAAAAAGTTGTTTTAACACAAATGAATAAATCAGGCCTATAAAAGAGGTCAACTTAACAAAACTATAATCAAAGAATTTGTAACAGAAGTAACTCAAACAAAATGAAACAAACTGACCTAACAAATGACACACAAGGTTAAACTTAAAGAGTGGCTGATCAGCCCAAAACAAAACAGACAAAGAGGATGACACACAAAAACATACCTAAATGAACAGAAGAAATCTCTAATTTCCCCCTCCCATCTCTGCCACTGGTTCGGTCCAATTAGCTGGCTCCACCCCATGGCCACCTGCTGGTTCACAGCCAAGGGACTGGAGCCACTGAAAATCAAGGAAAAAAAACAAATGAAAACCATACCATCACAACAAACTAAAATGCATGCTCTTTCAGAATATTTGTGATGCCATGTGAAATGGAAATCTGATAAAAATATTGGTCTGCAAATTAAATCCTGGTTGAACAAAAATAAATCTAAGTGTATGAAATGCATTTGATCACCCATGTGTGGCTGTAGACACAGTCACACTCACTGACATCGTTCCTGGCTTGTAGGCCAATAGTTAATTTTGCAATTCAATATTTCATGTCTTTCAAAAGGGAAAGAATATCAATGTAAAAAAAAAAAAATGGCTGACATCACATCTAAGTAAATGTATCAAATCATATTTTATTTGTATAGCGCCTTATATACGTGAAGCAGCGCAACATGCTTTACATATATTAAAAACGACAAAGAATACAAATAAATGGACATGCCTGATGGCACAACTCTAGAAGTTGAAAGGAAAGAAATGAGTGGATTAACTTACATAAAGTGAGTAACTGGGATGGAAGTCGGGCCAAACTTTATAGTAACTCAAAAATCTGCTGTAAAAGATGGTAAAGCAGAATGTTATAAGATGAATATTTTTACAATAATGAGGGGGGAAAATGGTCTAAAAATGCACTGAGATGGATTTAAGAACTGATACCGATTGTGTTACACATTATTATTGCTAGGGAAACAATGAAATGTTTTCTATATAAAAATAAATAAATGAACTTTGTCAGTATTTCAGTCCTTCATCACAAACAGATAAATGCATTTTAAACAGTTTATTATTACCTTTCAAATTCTCTCAAAGTATATATCCTGTTATCATTGCTTACTGCATGACTTTTCAGTGCTTACATGGTCCAAGTGAACTAAAGCTAGACTGTTTCAGGGCAAAGTTGAGAAGATACAACAGGATGTACTGGATGTTGATTGATGTTGGGCTGGTTTTATGATATTGGCCAATACAGATGCTGGGCTCATAATATTTGCATCTCCACTAAAATTGCTCCTCACAAGATACCGGCATTTAAGTTTTGTCTTAAAATATCTTGTTTCATCCAGTCTACAAACCTGAACAAAGTCATTTTATTTATGAGACACAAAAATATTACAAAATCAAATATGAATGGATGAAATGTTCAATATTTCCCATTTTAACTTGAAAATGTTGACTTATGAACAGCTTAGAGACACTACAAACAAAAATCATAGCAGGAGCAGATGGTTAAAAGTAAATATTAATAACTGCTAAAATCTGCTTCATGATCTTCAGAGGTTTCCAGTGACATTAAAATTGTATGTTGTTATTTGTAGGTTGGTCTGATTCCACACCCAAAGCCCATATATGTGTTGATCTGAACACCAGCCGTGAAAGGAGAAGTCTGGAGAGCAGTCAGCGTCACACTGGGAACCTTGATGGGACTCTAGTCTCAATGGAAGAACAGGAAGAAGTTTCCTTTCTGGAGAATGATTCCAAGTCTGGAAAAGAGAACTTGTTTCATCTTCAGATGACTGAAGACATTGAAGTTAACGGGGACCTGGATAACCTTTCACCTGAACACCCTGCTCAAAATGCTGAAAAAGGAGAGTGGGAGGAAGATGATGGTGATGATGATGATGAAGGAGAAGAAGAAGAAGAAGAAGGTGATGGTTAGTCTATTAAGTGTGCATGATTCTCTTTAAGAAAATTACAGAAAGCATAAAAATTTGTGTTTTCTGGCATCTTCAGAGTTCCCTTCCAAGACACCTGCATTTGTCAGAGAGAAAAGGAACTTTTTCCTTCCTGATCCTCAGAAATCACCTTCTGTTATTAGAAATATTCAGACTAGGTAAGTTGCATCTCTTACTGCACTGACATGTACTTTTCTTTAAAATGGTTAAACATTGAGACTATTTATGTAAATGGTGACTGTAAACATTTCACTGCTAACGTAGCATGTCATATGTTTTTCTAAATTAAAGTAGCACTTCTGTTTAATTTGTGTTTCTTATCTTGAGTGAATGTTTATAACAGATGGTCTCAATGCCTGTTTTGGTTTCAGCAGTACAACTGAAGCTGCAGCTAAACCCAGGCAAGTGAGACAAAGGAAGACAAGACCATCTATGAAGAAAACGGTCCTTCCCAAGACATACCTTATGAGTGTGTTCAAACAATTTGCCAAAACAAAGGTGTCTGCAGATGTTTACCCTGTCCTAAATGAAATGTGAGTAGCTAACAAAAGGTTTGAAACCATGCTTTCACAAATTAATAATTTTACACTAGAGGGCAGCAAAGCCATGTTTTGCTCTATTGTTTAACATGTCAAGCCCATCTAAGATTTGATCTGGCATTTTTGTCTTTAAATGTATATAACTCTGTCAGTGCTGAGCTAATTTATGCATTTCAACATTGTAAACAGAATGGATAAATTTTTTGACCGGCTTGCGGATGACTTGGAGACGTATGCCATCCATGCAAAAAGAAAAACCATTGAAATTGAAGATGCTATCCTTCTTTTGAAGAGGTATGTATATGTTGAGTGTACTAGTGTGTGTATCCTGTTTTTAGATTGATATTTATTATTTATTAATTCTTGTTAAATGTGCCCAATTTACTTTCCAGAACATTTAGGCAAACATGTTTATAGAAAGGATAATGTCCAAAAAGTCAAGACAGTAAATATTGTCATACACTAACACACTGGTATTGGTCAAGTATTATGTTTCTGAACTGTTGACAAAGTTGCCTGCTGCAGATGGACTCTGGAAGCAAAAGCAGGAAGCTCTGGGCAGTAAAACCCATCTCTGAGCTGAAAAGCACTACAAAGCTTAAGTGAATGGAAATTCTCTGTGGCAATCCTTTAAGCATTATCAAGTCTTTTGACTTATTGGTCGTATAAAATATTAATTAGCTTTAACAAAATCAATTGCCCCCCAATGAAATGTTAAAAGAACAAACGCAGCACTCGCGTAAGAATCCACTTTAGCTGTCAGTCATGGAGCAGTACATGTACATGTTAGCCTGTAGTATAGCTATATAAAAACAGTGCAGTGTAGATACCCCATAAATATTCTGCATTCATCACTGAGAACACAAATGTGATAAAACTTGTCTGACTTTTTTTTTTGTCTTAACTATCTTGTAAAATGTTTTTTGTATGTGTTTTATAGGCAGGGTTATGTGAATGACAAGATGCCAGTGGAGGCGCTGATTGAAAAATATCTTCGTATGGAGCAGCGAAAGCTCTTGATACCCATTGCAACCAGCGGAAATGTTGTTATTCCTAAAAGGCGGCTGTGAATCTGGAAACAGCTGTGGTTCATCTTTCAGGCTCCTTGTTTACTTTTAAACGGTATATGGCATTTATGGCCATCTAAAGATATTAATTGGAACATAAAGGTTTCTATATGTGTAAATATTTGTCAACATATAGTTTGATAGAATTCCCTTCTGTGTTATGTGTAATGTTTTTTTTTTTGTTTTTTTTTAAATGAAAGATTGCATTATAAATACTGGATTGTGGCTTGGTGCATTTTAATGTCTGAGTGGGTCAAAGTGTTTCTTTTTCTTTTGTTTATAATATAAGAAAAAAAGAAACCATATATTTGACACTAAAACTAAGTGTTCAGACTTCTGAAAGTTAAGTTCAAATAAATTAATATTTGACACATTTGTTTTGTCATTCATTCAACCATTTTCCAAACCGCTTAGTCTGATTACGTGTTGCATTTGTTTGTTTTTACTAATAATTTTTCTGAGTGATATTGAGTGATGTGTTTCTAATCAGAATTCTTCTGGATGATTAGCTGAAATGTAGATGGATTTTAGTTTATGGAGGAGATATGCTGTTTTATTGTAGGTGTAATTGCTTCAGCCACTACACATGTCAGTACAAAAGCATTTAAACTTTAATTTAAAAAAATGAAAAGTTAAACCCTTACTCGCTTTGAGCAAATTTAACTCAACCAAAGCAGTAAAAGAGCAGAAACTTGTGATAGGTGTATGTTGCAGTGAAGTGATTCTGCAGTGATAGCAAAAACCAAGCTGTGTTCCCGCATCTTAGTAATTGATCAGAAAATTGGGAACACATATAATGCATTACCTTCCACTACCAAACAGACTAGACCGACAAAAAAGAAGATTTTACTCTTAAACAAATTGGTGACAATTATATTTGTCTTGTCTATCTGTTTTAATCACTCCGACCCAACAGGGTGCGCTGTTTGAAGGACGACGCTATTGAGAGCTAGCAGTTGTAGAAATACTAGCTAACAACAACAGAAAACCCCTCGGACAACTAGCTTTCTGTTTAACCTAATACACAGGTAAGTCGGTCCAAAAATAAAACAGAAACAGGAAATATAAAGAATAACAACTGTATGTTACATGACGGAGGTAGCAGTGCTATATTTTTATTTGTACGTTTTGCTGTAATTTCCCCGACCTTTTTGTTTGGCTTAGGTTAGCCGCTACAGGAATAACGCTAACCAACCAGCTAGCTGGATGAAGTTAGCCACCGTGCTATCACTCGATTACATGGATTACCGACAGGATTTGTCGCACTTGTAACAGAGTCACAGGCTGTCATCACCTAATGTTTTTTATCCTTAATGAACAGAGTGTTTAATTTTTATTTGCTTATTTATTTTGATTTTTCCAAAAGTATTTAAATTGGACTATCGATTTAAAGTAATAAACAAGTGTGGATTTTCCATATTGTTAGCAGGTTAATAACCTGCTACTGTCGCCACCTACATTAACTTACAATAAAGTGTTCATTTTAAGCATTATTTCATTAAAAGGGGCATCATTTAACTTTGTTAAAATGAATGAAAGGAAAAGCATAGTTGTTGGTATAAATGTTAAGTATAGAATTTGTATAGTTGGCCATCATATATTTTTTTTTATTATGACAGTGTGTTTTATTCACAATAGTGTATTTATTCTGGGGAGTTTGTCCTTAAAAGTGTGCATGTTGTTGTGGTTAGACTTCCTGAGTAACGCTTAACCAAACTACGCCTTACCAGCTGATGGTTATGATTGCTTTTGTATGATGGAGAGTCAAAAATCATTGCAAACCCAGAGGAATGGAGAGACTTTGCTTCTTCACATTGACGCGTTCATTGATGCAGGAACAGTGGTATGAGACGGTGAACTTAATGGAGATAAAACTCAGCAGTACAGAAATAATTTTACTGCATATATCATTCCTTATCTACCAGAGAGGTTTGTGTCTCATGCAGCCACACATATGATGAACACCAATCCAAACAATGTTTTCTGTCAGAAATATTTTACTTTTTAAGTTGTCATTGGGGCCCTGCGGTGGACTGGTGAGATGTCCAAGGTGAACCCTGCATTTCGCCTTAAGAGTGCTGGGATAGGCTCCAGCTTCCCAGCGACCGTTCATCAGATTACGCATTTAGGATAATGAATGGATGAATGAAGTTGTCATTGGTTTAGGCAAATCTGTGATTCTCTCATCACAAAAAAAATGTAAGTGACCAAAAACAACCCCAAATATCCAAAGCGTTTTGAACTACATTATTCAAAATTGCAACAAACACTATATCTGTATTTATTACCGTGAGCAGGAGTCTTTACCTAGACTCATTGCTATCTTGCAGTTTGTGCAGATATTTTGTTTGTGCGTTATATACCGAGTGGAAAAACCTGCTAGGCTGCAGAGTTGTAATAGCTTTTTAATTTAAGTTTTCTTCGAGTTAATCTTTTCTGCTGTCAACACATTACTCGATTTAGCTGAGTTCACCTTTGGTATGATGACCCACATTAAAAAACCAGCACCTTTGAGTCTGCCATTGACTTTTTCAGTTTAAGAAAATAGCTGCGCTTTCAAGTGTCAGAGAAAGAAGTTGAATGTGTAAGGTTTAGTTTAATCTTTGGGGCCATATTTTTTGTACACCTACAAAGTGTGCTTTTTTAAATTTCCAAATTTATACTGCACAGGCAAAAACTTAACACTGATAATTTTTGTTCACCAAATAATGCTATGGATTAAATCAGAGCTAATTAACCTGGTCCCCAAGGGGCCGCAGTCCATCAGGTTTTCATTGTATCCCTGCTCCAACACGCCTGACTCAATTTAACTATTAAATCTATTAAATTTAAGTCAGGTGTTGAAACAGGGATACATTTAAAACCCGTGAGACTTTAGATCTTATTGGGTCAAGTTGAAAAGCCCAGAAGTAAATTGAAGCTTTTTTAGTTGTTTAAACTTGGCATAATGTTAGCTGTGCTTTGTGTGAATTTAACTCAGTTGAGCCTTCATTCACATAGCTGTTTCCACCTAATCTGATATTTATTACAGGGAAATTACACCATCATTGGCCCACATTAATGCGCTCAACTGAATGGGACACACAAAGTAGGTGCAGAAAAATAGACATATGGCAGACATTGTTTTACTTTTCAGAAGTGGGCAACAGAAAATATTAATCTTTGTACTTATAGTGAAGATTATGTGGCCTTTTGATCATCACTGCTTCTCCCTGTTTTTAAACAGAGTAGGTTAATTTATCTACATATGACATATCCAGCACATCATCATGCTGTTGGCTGTTCTTATTGTGACTTTATCTTGGTTGCCGTTTCCATTCAAATGAGATCTGATTTTCAAGGTTGGCGACTGGCTTGCTTATCTTACTGTTTGCACTTGAGATATAATAAAGTATTTTTCAGATTATCATCAGAAGATGTTGCTGTCATGCTAGCTAGTGCTTACTTGTTGTGAAGTATTGGGGGAAAAAAAAACTGAGAATAGTGTTGGCACATTTAGTAAGAAATGCTAAATGTGCTTATACCAGCATACTGGTAGTAAATTAATGCAGATGTCAACAGAAATCAAATCAAAATCCTTCTTTTCTGCGAAATGAGTCATAGAATTTAATTATTGCCCTTGTTTGGCAAGCTTGAGAAACTATCTGCTAATCATTTGTGATAAAGTGTAATTACAATGACATAAGATTCTGTGACAGTGTGGCAAGCATCACATGACAGGAAGATGCTGCCTTTGTTATTAAATCTTTCCACGAATTCTGTTTCGGTCTGAGTGTATGGGATGGAGATTGTTGTAGTAATTGAATATCTACCAGATAGGATGCTGCATCTTGGGTCCAGAGTGTGCACCCCTGGATTGATGCTCCTGGAAGTAAAAGCTGTGATACAGTTTGCAGTTTGTTTCACTGATTCTGAGGTTTTGACATTGCTGCTGGTTGTTTTCATCCTTTTCTGTCAGGAAGCATCTGATGTGGTTTCTCATATTTGTGTTTGTATAGTTTAAAGTCATAGAGTCCAAATTGCTTTCATGTAGTAACTTTTGATGCAGAGGAATATGTGTGTGTTTGTGTGTGTATGTGTGTGTATGTATGTGTGTGGGGTTTGTTAACATTACTTTAATCAAATAACATGTAGTAAAAAAACATACAGAAAATTTTGTTACCATTGCCATCTGTGAATCAATTTCTGGTTTTCCACTTCCACATCTTGAGGCATCAAAATATTGATTATTTGTTCCACCACTATATCTATCAGGGGCTGTTATTGTTTAAAAAGCTGAAAAGGCAAGCATTTTATTTTCTATATAATTCTATTTTTTGTATCGAATGGCTGCTATTTGTTATGTAAACCTAGGGGATGTTAGTGGGCTTTTAGGGCAATAGTGGTATGAAAAAGAGAATTAATACAATGACAAATAAACTACCAGTCAAAAGTTTGGACTCACTTTCCCATGAAATCCAATGGGAAAATGTGTCCAAATGTTTGACTGGTACTGTATATTAATGGACACATGACAAATGAGCACTGAATTAATCATTATCACTAAGCTTAAATTGAGTTATGACAGTTGTAGATGTGAGCTGGACTGTCAGAATATGCGGATGCTGGAGAACTCCTGGTTGATGAGCTGCTACACTAAGCTCACCAAAGGTGCAAAGTATAGCATGATTACTACTACTCTCTACAAGCAGAATAGTATGCTATATATAAAAGGGAAATTTGGAGGTGTGTATGTGGTAGGGCTGTGACGATATGCTTTTGTCCCACTTCGATTCGATTCTGATCTTTTTTTGGTACTAATTCGATTTTGATTGCAATTCTCACAATTCTTGATATTGCTTATTTTTGTAGATTAAAAATGACCAAAAAAAATGTACAAAACTTTTTTTTTGCTCGTCATTTTTCTTGATTTCAATGAGGAAAAACAACACATTAGCTGGACCTGCTATAATGCTCAAGAAGACAAGTAAAAAAGATTAATAAAAACAATTTAAAAAAAAAATCACAAAAAATTTATAGTGGATTATTTTTTATTCATTTTAAACAAAAAAAAATCAATTTAAAATTGTGAAGCAAAAAATCCTGATATTAGATTTTTTTTTATAAAGTTTTCCACCCTTAGTATGTGGGACACTGTCTCAGAAGATTGTGAATTTTAAACAGTTGTGTGTGTGTGTGTGTGTGTGTGTTTTTTCATTTTTTTTTTCATAAAAGATCATTTTATGGTTTGTTTTTTTTTGTTTTTTTTTTTTTTTATTTTTTAGACAAAACAGTCATAAAATTGAAGTAATCGGAAATTCAACATTTTAAAATTGTACTTGTCCAGGCCTAGTGTTACGGAGATCCCTGTAAATCCTTCTTTTAAGGCTCCAAGGACTTGCAGTGTTTTGGTTTTTTTTTTTTCTGCAGGAGTAGTTGACCTTGGAGGTCAACGCAGCAAGTATAACTGTTGGTAACAGTATGAACAAGGTGAGTGACCACATTAGATATGCATTGAGGTCCCTCCTCCATTTAACCTCTCATGCCTGGTGAAGTGAGCAGGGTTTTAGTTGGGAAGTACAGACAAGAGGTGAAGTCTGGGTGCTAATGCTTTTTTGCCCTGTCAAATCCCCTTCCCTGTAATTGTGGGTCTGCACAAAGTCGAGGATAAGAGCATGGCAAGCTGATCGCTGTAGCAAAATCAATAGTTCATACCTTACTGAGATTGAGTTTTTAGGAAAGGAGGAGCACCATGACCAAGGGCAGAATATGAAATCGCTTCCACAGAGGCCCAACACGTGCTCTGCAATCGATCCTCACCCCCTGTACCAATTATAGTTTTGAAGTTTCTCTGTGGCGGACTGCAGTCCTCAAAGACCAAAGCTTTGGAAGCAGACGTGTTCACTGACACTTTGACTCGGGTGCAATTTTTTCATACTTCTTGGAATTTGCCATCTGAAATATTTCTATACTTTGTCTTTAATTAAGAGTTTGACTTTTCCTTATTTGTGTCGTGTGTTAAATGTCAGGAAAAATGCCTTCTGGTTATAAATGCAACTCGGGTATCACAACTCCACAATATACTTTCATGCATTTTGTTGGTGACTTTTGACATGTTTATATATATTTATTGATCTTTCTGACCTTAACTTTGAGATATTTCATGTTTTCAGACAGGTAAGATGATGAATTAGCATGCCAGTGGATAAAACCAGGCGCATGTGGGCTGTTTATTTCATTCATCACATATTTTTGAGGGGAAAAGTTGAAATGCTTGCGTTTCTTTTTTGTTAAATCACAATTTCAGGGTTTATCCATTGTAGGAAATTCCTCTATTTTTTCCCAGATGTCCGATTGATTTTTGCCATGGGCTGTTTCATAGACTTTAATTGCTGCCTATTTATTGTAGAGAACCCCCCCCCCCCCCCCAAAAAAAAACAAACAAACAAAAAACTAGTAATATCATCTGTTTTGGTTGTTTGACTTTGATTGCATGTGTACATCAACAATAAGTTACAAAATAGCCATTTTAAAGTTTCTATATGAATGAATCATATTGGCTCATAAACCCTGCAGATTATACAGTATTGGGTTTTATTTTATGATTATTTTGAAGCTTGGTTAAAACTTGTTTGGTGATGTAGTTTATAGCTGAGCATTTTTATGTATGGATAGTCAAATGATCACCATTTTGTCCCAAAGAGCTTTAAGATCTTTGTAGCATGCACAGCATTCACTGTTTGTCCTTTAAACTCCATCCAGACAGGGAAGACGATGGAAGATTTGAACACATAACACAGATGTCCTGTGTACAGACCAGCAAATTAGCAGATTTGCAGGATATCTAGTCAAGATAATTAGATTTTAGAATATAATTTGTAGAGCATAGGCAAGACTGCTAGTCATATGAGAGCAAGAGAGGGAAAGTTGAAGGTTTAATTCTTCCAAGTGTACAGCCAAGCAAACTCTCATTTTTCAAACAGGGAAGCCAGCCGGTAATAATTATAATCACCGTCTAATTTCATGCTGGTTTGAGTAGTTTTCCAAGCAACGCCGTAACATTTGATGCTGATCTCACATCAGAGAGACAAATTTGGCCAGATTTAGTGGCAGAAATTTTAATGCTTATTTTTAACAGTATTTCAACTTGAGTAAAATGAAATTTTTTTAAAAATTTTTTTTTTTTTTGCTATAACTTTAATCTGCAGGAGCAATCATCTCAAAAGTGCTGCCATCTGTATTTCTGGCGTTGTGTTTAAGTCTTCTTTAGCCTCAAAACTTTCTGTAAAACACTTATTGCCTCTCCAACATTGTTTTGCAGTCCTACATCTCAGATTAATAGTCTGATGTATGTTCTGTTGTTTCGAATATTAATAATGTGTTCATCTATTATCATTGAGATGGTCTTCACACTTTTTAAATTAATAACTACATACAGTATAATCTAGTGCACAGGTGTCAAACTCCAGTCCTCGAGGGCCGGTATCCTACAGGTTTTTGTTGTCTCCATGCTCCAACACACTTCACAAGTTCATAATTAGGTTGACAAGAAGCTGCTGGGTCCATTTGATTTGAATCAGCTGTGTTGAAAGAGGGAAACAACAAAAACCTGCCGGATACCGGCCCTCGAGGACTGGAGTTTGACACCTCTGATCTAGTGGATAATTAATACTACTCTGTCAATTCCTTCTTTGTTACCTTATTTAATGTAGAAAGAATCTCCTCTATTTTTGGGAGGTTATGCTTTTTTTTTTTTTTTTACTGCGATTATCTGTCTGTGATGGTTAGCAACTTTACACAAATACTTACTGAATGGATGTTTTCTGAGAACGGGTCTTAGTTTACGTTGGTCTAACTTTGGGAGTGTTTGGAAAGGAATTGAGGGATTGTTCATTCACAAGTTTTCTACATTGGCACAAGAGGAAACTCCAAACACACACAGTAACAAATATTGTGATTCCTCACATCCAAAACAAGATGTTTTCCATTTGTTCCTTTTCAAACTCAAGCATCAGCCATTAGAAAGGTTCCACAGGAAATGCTTCATGCTGCTGATTGTTTGATGTATTTGAGGTGTGAGCTAACAGGAGCATGGATGCAAGTTTTCTGTAGAACTAGCTTGCAGTTTTTAATGGACTAGACTGAAGTATGAACTGACACTCTGAGGGAAGTGAACAGCACTAACAATTAAAACAGCAAAATGGATGAAATGATTGCACAGATCAGAACAAAACCAATAGTGTTTGCATTTATTAAAATATAACTAAATTCAAGGTTTAAAAGTCCATTTCTTTTAAGCTGTTTAACTACTAATTAACTGCCTGAAATCTTTGTTTTATGGGAATTGAATGCTGTTATTATGGGATGATATTAATTTACACAACGCAATTTCTGGACAGAAATCATCTCAAAGCACTGTAAAAAGAAAGTAAACGGTCCCAGTAGAGTCCAGTGAGATGGAGTAAATGTAATGCTGATTGAATTGTAATCTCAGTCAACTGTCCACAGCTGTTTTCTATTTAATTTTTCTTTTCAGTCCTCTGTTTTACTTTCTTTTGTCTCCATCAAACCTGTTTTGGAGGCAATTTATCTTTGGAGCACACACAGACGGTGTTCCATCTTTCATTTGCTGCCTGTTTTTCCATTTGGTTTCTCCATCACTTTACCTTTTACTTTCTTTTATGGTGCTTTCTTCCTGTATCATCCTCGCTTTTCCTCTTTGCTGTTGCCACTGAAGAATAAATTAAACTTATTTCTTCATTTAGTACATTTCCATCACCTTTTTTCTGTCCCGAAACTGGATTGGGTTGTTGAAATTAACTAACTTCTAATTAGACTTTGTAAATGATTTGATAAATGCATTAAGGTCAGTATTATTACCATGAAATTACAAAATATCTGCACTTTTTCCTCTCCCTGATTGCTCATTGCTGAATTTAGCTGTAGGTAGTAACCCTTGGCTAATCAACACATTTTAGTGGGTTATTCTCATCTCTGGTCTACAAAAGTGGAGATATAGTGACGTGCTGCTGCATATAACAGACTTTCCTGATCAAGCACTGCACAGTGCGTGTTACATTTTCTTTCCTTAACATTAAATTATTTTTGGTTATCAATTTCGTTGGAAGTTTTGAATTATGTCAAAGAGAAATGGATTTTCCTTGTTAGACCACTTGAAATACATTTGGAATCCAGTTTCAGTCTCTTCAGACTTGCGCTCACACAGCTTTACTGCCCGTTTTTTTTTTTTTCTCTTCAGTTTTATCATTAATTGTAGAAAGTTTATCTTTCAGCTATTATTGACTTCTACTGAAATCAGTCAGATGGATTTATGGATCACAAAGGCATTCAAAGCTGATGTGTGGCAAGAATGAAAGTAAGGCAGACAATTTGGACCAGATGTTGGGGAAAAAAACAAAACAGTAATTTCTGAGCAGGAACATTTCAAGATACAGTCTCAAAGTGCTCTTGTTTTAAGGGGTTTACTCACCTTTTGTAAATGGTTTATTCTGTCCATAGTTGTTATTTTCTACAAGAAATCTCAGCATGAAATATTATGATGATAATTATAATTTCTTACCATTTAACCTCCTGATTTGGTCTAAAAATACTAAGTTAAAGATCACCCAACTTTTTTTTCTTGCTTGCTAAAGCTGTAAATCTATTTTTTTTTTTTTTTTTAAAAAGCGAGGGTAAATATTAATTAAAAATAGGCTAATTTTTTGTCAAATTTATGCAAAAAAGTAAATGTGTTCAGTGCTGTTTTCAGAGTTAGGCTATTATGTAAACTAGGTCTCCATCATGTTTTTTAATAAAACTGAAAGGAGACATTATTTTATACAGTAAATGAAATATTTAGTGACTGGAAGTGTAAAGTTTCAAGCTGTATTATTGAAAAATACTACTGTATATTGTCACAGTTTTTCATTTTCTGCGTATTTTTAAATGTGCATCATAAATCTGTGCAGCTTTCTCTGTGACATTAAGGTAATTTGGCTCCAGCCCCTTGTCACAAGTCCTGAGATGCAGCCTGTTTATTTACAATTCATTTTTTAGACTTAATTGCTATTTCTGCAGCTGTTGATTCTAAAACAGAGACAGGGTCATCGATCAACTCCTGTCCCCCAGTGTGTCCTGGACAATTCATCTAAGACTGGAATTGCAATGATAAAGAGACGTGGATTAATTAAAGATGGTGTGACGGGGCTTTGTATCATAATAAGCTTTATTTGAATGATTGATGTGTTATCTATGTGTGTCAAAATGTGTTTCAGGCCAAAAATTGATTTTTTTTAAAAGAGTTTTTTCTTTTTTATTTCTTGTTTTTGTGTGTTTCTAGGGGGCAAACTGCTTCCATCTGGCTCATACTAATGCAGATGGACGTCAAGACTGAACACTGACGAGTGGAAACAACACATTCCTTCTCTTCCTCCTCACCCTCTTGCCCCCAACACCTTCTGTCACACTGGCAATGTCAAGAGTCCCGAGTCCCCCTCCCCCTGCGGAAATGTCCAGCGGGCCTGTGGCCGAGAGCTGGTGTTATACACAGGTTTCATACGCATCTGTCAACTTTGCAATTGTCTTTAATTTAGTAGGAATCGCAGAGTTTTCTTTGTAACTTTTTTTTTTCTTTTTTAAAAATCAGATTAAAGTGGTGAAATTCTCCTACATGTGGACCATAAACAACTTCAGCTTCTGTCGTGAGGAGATGGGTGAGGTTATCAAGAGTTCCACCTTCTCCTCTGGGGCCAACGACAAATTAAAATGGTGGGTTTCAAAGAAGCTGGTTTCTTTTCATCACAGGCGATGTACTGTTTAAAAGCATTGTGGAAACTCCTGATAGAGACACGCACTCTGCAGTATTTATAGGTTGTTTACAAAAAAATTTTCCATCTAAAAATATATATCTTAAACAACAATCACAGCGGCAGTCTAATAAGTGAATTAAACTTGTGTGGGTTTATTATGATACATATACATATGTTTTTTCAAATCCCTTTTCTTTAAACAAACAAAATTTTTTTCTCGATCAGGTGTTTGCGAGTAAATCCCAAGGGACTGGATGAGGAGAGCAAAGATTACCTGTCCCTCTACCTGCTGCTGGTCAGCTGTCCAAAGGCTGAGGTGCGCGCAAAATTCAAGTTCTCCATCCTCAATGCCAAGGGGGAGGAGACCAAAGCCATGGGTGAGTAAAAAAACTTCTAGAGATCATATTTTCCTCTTCAAACCTTTTTCAGGAGTTTTTCTCAGGCCTGCCTTTGGTTGATGTGTGTTTATGATGTGTGGATGCAGAAAGCCAGAGGGCGTATCGTTTTGTTCAGGGAAAAGACTGGGGCTTTAAAAAGTTCATCCGGAGAGATTTCCTCCTTGATGAGGCCAATGGTCTTCTACCTGACGACAAACTCACGCTCTTCTGTGAAGTAGGCGACCGAATCCTCACCTTCTAGAGGTTTTTCCTGTTTTTAATTACAAAGCTGTTCTGGTTTATTACAACCGTGAATTTCTCTTCTAAAGGTGAGTGTAGTTCAGGACTCGGTCAACATATCTGGTCAGAACACGATGAACATGGTGAAGGTACCTGACTGCCGGCTAGCAGACGAGCTGGGCGGCCTGTGGGAGAACTCCCGGTTCACAGATTGCTCCTTGTGTGTCGCTGGCCAAGAGTTTCAGGCCCACAAAGCCATCTTGGCAGGTACAGACATAATTTAGATTCATTTTGCATCTTTTTACTCCAGTTTCAAGTGCTAACCTGTGTGCATGGATGTGAACTGTTCCTATTTTTCCTCCA